>NC_045633.1:7490528-7824682 GCF_009829155.1 Mustela erminea
CTCTGACTGACTTATTTCACTAAGCATGATACCCTCTAGTTCCATCCACATCGTCGCAAATGGCAAGATTTCATTTCTTTTGATGGCTGCATAGTATTCCACTGTATTATATATACCGCATCTTCTTTATCCCTTCATCTGTTGATGGACATCTAGGTTCTTTCCATAGTTTGGCTATTGTAGACATTGCTGCTATAAACATATGGATGCACGGGCCCCTTAGGATCACTACATTTGTATCTGTAGGGTAAATACCCAGTAGTGCTATTGCTGGGTCATAGGGTAGTTCTATTTTCAACTTTTTGAGGAGCCTCCATGCTGTTTTCCAGAGTGGTTGCACCAGCTTGCATTCCCACCAACAGTGTAGGAGGGTTCCCCTTTCTCCACATCCTCGCCAGCATCTGTCATTTCCTGACTTGTTAATTTTAGCCATTCTGACTGGTGTGAGGTGATATCTCATTGTAGTTTTGATTTGTATATCCCTGATGCCAAATGATATGGAGCACTTTTTCATGTGTCTGTTGGCCATCTGGATGTCTTCTTTGCAGAAATGTCTGTTCATGTCCTCTGCCCATTTCTTGATTGGATTATTTGTTCTTTGGGTGTTGAGTTTGCTAAGTTTTTATAGATTTTGGACACTAGCCCTTTATCTGATATGTCGTTTGCAAATATCTTCTCCCATTCTCTCAGTTGTCTTTTGGTTTTAACTGTTTCCTTTGCTGTGCAAAAGCTTTTGATCTTGATGAAATCCCAAAAGTTCATTTTTGCTTTTGTTTCCTTTGCCTTTGGAGACATATCTTGAAAGAAGTTGCTGTGGCTGATATCGAAGAGGTTACTGCCTATGTTCTCCTCTAGAATTCTGATGGATTCCTATCTCATGTTGAGGTCTTTTATCCATTTCAAGTTTATCTTTGTGTATGGTGTAAGAGAATGGTTGAGTTTCATTCTTCTACATATAGCTGTCCAGTTTTCCCAGCACCATTTATTGAAGAGACTGTCTTTTTTCCACTGTATATATTTTCCTGCTTTGTCGAAGATTATTTGACCATAGAGTTGAGGGTCCATATCTGGGTTCTCTACTCTGTACCACTAGTCTATGTATCTGTTTTAATGCCAGTACCATGCTGTCTTGGTGATCACAGCTTTGTAGTAAAGCTTGAAATCGGGTAACGTGATGCCCCCAGTTTTGTTTTTCTTTTTCAACATTTCCTTAGTGATTTGGGGTCTCTTCTGATTCCATACAAATTTTAGGATTATTTACTCCAGCTTTTTGAAAAATAACAGTGGAATTTTGATCAGAATGGCTTTAAAAGTATAGATTGCTCTAGGCAGTATAGACGTTTTAACAATGTTTATTCTTCTGATCCAAGAGCATGGAATGGTCTTCCATATTTTTGTGTCTTCTTCAATTTCTTTCATGAGTGTTCTTTAGTTCCTCGAGTACAGATCCTTTACCTCTTTGGTTAGGTTTATTCCCAGGTCATACCAAATACTTCTTAATTACAGTGTGAAGAAGTTAAAAATGAATTACAAAATAAAACTAGAAAATTCATAAATTTTTAGAAATTGAACACCCTTTTAATCAAGGGATCAAAGAAGAAATCACAAAGAATATTAGAAAAATGTAGCGATGAATGAAAATGAAAGCAGAATGTACCAAAACCTATATGGCTCAGGAAAGCACTGCTTAAGAGCCAAAGTGTAGGGGTGCCTGGGTGGCTCAGTGGTTTGGGCTGCTGCCTTCGGCTCGGGTCATGATCTCAGGGTCCTGGGATTGAGCCCTGCATCGGGCTCTCTGCTCCGCAGGAAGCCTGCTTCCCTCTCTCTCTTTCTCTCTCTCTCTCTGCCTGCCTCTCTGCCAACTTGTGATCTCTGTCTGTCAAATAAAAACAAACAAACAAAAAAAAGAGCCAAAGTGTAGCTTTAAACAGTTACACTAAAAAATAACATCTCAAATCCACAGTCTAACTTTTCAACTCAAGGAAACATAAAAAGAAGAAACTAAACACAAAGCTAGCAGAACGCAGGAAGTAATAGAGCAGAGCAGAAATAAATGAAACAGAAAAGAGAAAAATAAAGAACATCAGTGAAACCAAAAGTTGGTTCTTTGAAAAGATAAAAAAATTGACAAACCTGTAGCTAAACAGACTAAGGGGCGGGGGGAGGCAAGGCCCAATGCTTCACAACATCGGATTTGGCAATGATTTCTTAAATATGACACCAAAGGCAATGAAAAGGCTGGACTTCATGAAAATTCAAAAATGTTGTGCATCAAAAAAACACTATCAACAAAGTAAAAATGCAACCCACAGAATGGGAGGAAGAAACTAAATTTTTAAAAAAGATTTTATTTATTTATTTGACACACAGAGAGAGATCACAAGTAGGCAGAGAGAGAGAGAGGGAAGCAGGCTCCCCACTGAGCAGAGAGCCTGATGCGGGTTTCTATCCCAGGACCCTGAGATCATGACCTGAACCGAAGGCAGAGGCTTAACCCACTGAGTCACCCAGGTGCCCTGAAGAAACTAAATTTTATACCCCATAAGAGATCAATACCTGGGATTTATAGAGAAGACCTAAAAGTCAACAACAAAACAACAGACTGATTCAAAAATGGGTTAAGGAGTTGAATAGACATTTCTTCAAAGAATATAAACAAATGGCCAACAAGCAAGAAAATAGGCAAATCAAAACAACAATGAAATATTACTTTGCATTCATCATGAGATGCTCTCTCAGAACATTTTGAAATGATCATGTGATTTTAACCTTTTATTCTATTACTGTAGTCCATCACACTTATTGATTCTATTTCCTGAATTATCTTTGAATCTTAAGGATGAATACCACTTGATATAGGTGCATGATGCTTGAATTGCACTACTGAATTCGGTTTACTAGTATTTTGTTGAGAACACTTGCATCTATATTCACCTTCATACTGGCCTATGGTTTCCTTTTATTGTAGTGTCCTTATATGGGCTTTGGTGTGAGAATAATTCTGACTTCGTAAACTGAGTGTGAAAGTGTTACCTTCAATTTTTTGGAAGATTTGGGGAAGAAGTGGCATTAATTCTTTAAACGTTTGGTAGAATTCACCACTGAAATCATCTGGTCTTGGGCTTTTCTTTCTTAGAGGAGGTTTGATTATTACTACAATTTCCATAGTCATTATTGGTCTGTTTGGATTTTATATAGCCAGAAGGAGAATTTCCAGACCATATAATAACTCTATTTTGGAGGGGAACTGACATAAAGTTTTCCACATCAGTATCTTTTTTAAATTGTTAAGACTTGTTTTGTGACCTAACATGTCATCCAGACATGTCATCTAACATACTACTCATGTGCTTGAAAAGAATGTATATTCTTTTGCTGTTAGGTTTAAAGTTCCGTTTGTCAGGTCCATTTTGATTTATAATGCTGGTTAAATTCACTCTTAACTGATTTTCTGTCTGGGTGTTCTATCCATTATTGAGGTTTCCTGTTATTGTATCAGTTTCTTTTTTCAGATCTGTAGATATTCATATAGTTAGGTGTTCTGATGTTGGGTGCATATATATTTACAATTATTATATCCTCCTATTGAAATGACACTTTTTATCATTAGTGTCTCCTGAGAGTTTTAATTAGTTTACTTTGTCTGACATAAGTCTAGTCATTCCTGCTTTCTTTTGCTTACCAATTGTATGAAATATGTTTCCTTAACTTCACTTTCAGTCAATGTGTATCCTTGAATCTGAAAGAGTTTTTTGTAGACACATCATAGTTGGATTTTTTTTTCATTTTCTTTTTTCCTTTTTTTAAAATTTAAGTTCAATTAGCCAAGGTATAGTTAGTTTTTGATATAATGTTCATTGATTCATTAGTTGAATATAACACCCAGTGCTCATTCTATCACATGCGCTCTTTAATTCCCATGACCCAGTTACCCCATTACCCCACCCACCTCCCTTTCTACAACCCTCAGTTTGTTTCCTGGAGTCAAGTGTCTCACACTGTTTGTCTCCCTCTCTTATTTTTTTCCCATTCAGTTTTCCCTCCCTTCCCCCATTGTCCTCTGCACTATTCCTTATGTTCCACATATGAATGAGGCAGTCCTAAGAGAGAAATACATAACCATCCAAGCATCTCTCAAAAAATTAGAAAAATCCCAAATGCATGAGGTAAACTTACACCTAAAGGACCTGGAGAAAGAAAAGCAAATAAAGCCTAAGCCAAGCAGGAGAGGAGAAATAATAAAGATTAGAGCAGAAATCGATGAAATAGAAATCAGAAAAATAGCAGAACCATAAGTGAAACTAGAAGCTGATTCTTAGAAAGAATTAATAAGATCACAGTTGAATCTTATCCATTCAGCCTGTTTTTTTCTGGTGGGGGGTGGTGGAGTTTAGTCTGTTGAGACTTACTGATAGAGAAAGATTTGTCATTGCCATTTTGTTAACTGTTTTTTATTTGTCTTATAGTTCTCTGTCCCTCTTTTTCTCTCTCGCTGTATTCCTTTGTGTGTCATTGTTGTTGCTTTTTGATTGACTGACTGACTGATAGGTGTTAATTCCTTTTCCTTTTCTTTAATGTAACTTCTTAGATATTTTCTTTGTGGTTACCAGGGCTTACACAAAATGTTTTATCACAGTCTCTTTTAAGCTCTTTTTAACAACTTAAATTCTCTGCTTTTTTCTTTTTCCTCTACATTATATGCTATTTATGTCATAATTTATATCTACCTGTCTTGTATTATACATCCATTAACATAACTTAGTTATAGCTGTTTAAATAATTTTTTCTTTTCTATTTTTCTAAGATTTTATTTATTTGACAGAGAAAGACACAGCAAGCCATCCTAGGATCGTGGGATCACAATCTGAGCCAAAGGCAGATAGATGCCTAACAACTAAGCTGCCAGGCGCCCCTAAATACTTTTTTAACTTTTACAGTATAATTAAAAGCAATTTACCCACCACCCATATAGTAAAACATTTCTGGTTTTGATCTTTATCAACGAGCTTCATATTTTGTTAGGCTCTCATATTGTTTTCTATCTTTTCTTTTAACTTGAAGAACCCTGTTTAGTTTTTTTGTTTTGTCTTGTTTTTGTTTTGTTGTTGTTGTTTTTTGGAAGAGTCTTCTAGTGGTGTTAAATTCCCTCAGCTTTCGTTTGTCTGAGATCTCCCCTATACTGAAGTACACATTTGCTGGGTATAGTACTCTTTGTTGGCTATTTTTGTCTTTCAGCACTCTGTTTTGTTTATTTTTATTTTTATTTTTTTGACTATATCACCCCACTCACTTCTAGCCTGTTTCTGCTGAACAATTTTATGAACATTTATGGGGGTTCTCTTGTATGTAACAAGTCACTTTCCTCTTGCCATTTGCAAAATTCTTTGTATTTAACTTTTCATAACTTGATTATGTGTCTCAGTGTGGGTTTCTTTGGATGTACATTTTTCTTTTAATGCTTTGGTCTTCTAGATCTGATGCCTATGTCCTTCCCCAGTTTTGCAGTTTTTATCTCTTATTTTGAATAAGTTTTCTGCTCCTTTCTCTTTCTTCCTTCTTAAGCTTCTGTAATGCATATATTGGTCCTCCTGATAGTGTCCCTTATGTTTCTTATGCTATCTTCACTTTTTTCATTTCTTTTCCTTTCTCTCTTATCAGAGGATTTCCACTGACTTGTCTTTGTAATCTTACCCTTTCTTCTGCTTGATGTAGTCCACTGCTGAATTTCTCTATTGAATTTTTCAGTTCAGTTGTTAGATTCTTCAGATATATGATTTTTGATACTTTTATGCTTCTCTTTATTGAAATTCTCATTTAGATCATGCTTTGATATCCTGAACTTGGTTAGCATACTTAAAATCATTGCTTTGAACTCTCCAGCAGATAAATCACCTATCTCATTATGGTCTTTTCTGGATATTTACCTTGCTCTTTTGTTTACAATATATTTCACTGTCTCTTCCTTTTTCCTCTCTATATTGCATTAAATAAATTAATTAAATAAAAAAGCCAACTCTCCCTGCCTAGATAAGTTGGCCTTACATAGAAGAAATCATCTGGCCAGGGGTTCTCCAAACCTCTTAAAACTTTGTGCTTGTCAAAACCACTGCTTATGTTAGTGACCCTGGGAGATTAGAGTGTATCAAATCCCATCAAGCAGAGGAAGTGCCCACAAGTTCATTCAGGTTCCTGGAAGAATACTAATTGCTTGCCCCATTAGTTCCCAGATGCAGATTAATTTGAAGTTCAACTTTTTTTGGGATGTTAGATCTGTAGTCTAGCCCCTCCTGGCAAGAAACGGAGCTGGGTATGTTGGCCTACTTGCTTTTACTGAGCCATCCTGTCAGACCCAGAGCTAGATCTGGGGACCAGTCCCTGGGGTGGAAGCCATAAAAACTGAGGAGCTACATGTATGGTTTAAACTTTTCAATCCTCAGGCAGAAGCTGGGAATTGGGGATTCCCTCCTGAATATAAGACACTGTGTTGTAGGTGGGGTTTACAGAGAGAATGTGTTTCAGCTTATCCTACCCTTTTTTATGTGAGTATTTCCTCAATTGTATGATGTGTAAGAATCTACCAATTCATTTCTGGATTTCTCGCAGAAGGAAATGATCTCTGTGTAACTATTTATTCAGTGTATCCATGGAATGAGGGAAAGTTAGGAGCCTCCTATTTCACCATCTCATTCTCTAGTAGTTTCAAAGAACAGTAAAGACACTCTTGTCTTAGATTCTCAGAGTAAGGCTGCTCTTATTATCCTATCACTTCCCTCAAAAATGTATTTCTCCCTCTGAAATCCGCTGGCTGAGTCAACAGTATCAGTATCACTACCTGCCATGATTCCTACCTATCACTTTCCACTACTTTCCTCTTGTCTCTCCCCCAAGTAATCATGCTACTCACATCTCAGATAGTAATCATGTCTTACCTCTAGAAGATTTTTGGTGATACTTAAGTTCTCAATAAACACATCCCCAGAGGTAGCAGTCTCTTCTCCAGTCAATATTTTGAAGGTAGTAGTTTTTCCAGCTCCATTTAATCCAAGCAATCCAAAGCATTCCTTCTTTTGGATTCCAAGGGAGATATTTCTGACAGCCAAAACAGCTGGCCATGTAAAATATATCTTAAAAAATACAGAAAACACAATGTAGCAAAAGATATGTATAGGTTAAATTAAAAAAAAATACATCAGACCCCTATGGACCACTATGGACCTCATACAACTTCACAAAAACTCTCCTACTCTGTTGGACTAATACACAGATTCAGAAGACCACAGTGAGCCCTTGACGCTCATGACATGATCTTTAATAGGAATGAAATCATAAATTGGCCATTGAACAATATTACCTTTGTGAGTTCCTTAATAAGTACTGTGAAATTCAGGGATTCCTGAGGTTGCTCCAGGATTCTGTTTCTCTCAGCTTGCACATCATCATCTTCAGATTCCCCAGATAATTCTGTGGACACTATTTCCTATATTTTCAAAAACAGCATCACAGAGATGGAGACCTCTTAGACATCTAGTCTAGATAACTGATTGACTTCAGGAAGGCTTAACTGGGGATTAATCTCAAACATGTCAGAAAAGAAATTTCAAATCATTCCCCAAAAACTTCCTACATACCTGTCACACTGTCGTGTATATGACATATACAATAGGGGATATACCTATCCCCTATTTCCGAAGTTTAAAAACTATACTCCTACCCAGAGAGCAAGTAGTTTGTTCCTATCAAAACGGACACTTCATCAAAAACTGGATCCATGGGCTCCTGGGTGGCTCCAGTTGGTTAAGTGACTGCCTTTGGCTCAGGTTGTGATCCTGGAGTCCGGGATCGAGTCCCACATTGGGCTTTCTGCTCAGTGGAGAGTCTGCTTCTCCTGCTGACCTCTCTCCTCTCATGCTCTCTCTCTCTCTCTCTCAAATAAATAAATAAAATCTTGGGGAAAAAACTGGAACCACAACACACTATAAATTATAACCAAATACTATTTGCTAATTACATTTATTTTATAAAATATCAATACAACTAGGAATAGGGAAGATTAACTCTTTCTTTTCTGAGAGGAAGAGTGGAATCCAAGGACCATTTCACAAGGTAAATAAACTGAATTTTAAAAAGTAAATAGGAGTTAATTAGGAGACTTATAATGGGAAGGGAGAAAAAAGGGCAGGGCATTCCACATGGTAAAAGAGTATGAAAGAATAATCTAAGATATGTCCATTACCCTATTTTAATTTTTAACTTCCTGTTTTGAAAAAATTTTGATTTATAGACAATTATAAACACAGGATAATTCCAGTATGCATTTTAGCCTTCTAATGTTAACACCTTACACAGTCACGGTACACTGATCAAAATAAAGAAATTAACATTGGTTCAATTCTAGGAACTACAGATTTTATTGTAGTTTAGTGCAAAATATGCTGAATAATTTTAATGCCACTTTTAGTCTAAACTTTTAAAGAACGACATATCCAGACAAGTGCATAAATCATAACCTACATCTTAATGATTTTTCACAAGGTGAACATATTTATGTAACCACCTCTGATAAAGAAAACAGAGCATTATCTCAACAGTAACTGGAATCCTGACTTGTAACTCCAAATATTATATATTAGTTTTGTCTGTTTTTGAAATTTATATGAATGGAATTCTACTTTATTTTTTAATTTTTAAATTAAGTTTAATTCCAGTAAACACAGAGCTTTAAATTGGTTTTTGGTGTATAATATAGTGATTCGACAATTCTACATATGACTCAAGTTCATTGTGATGTGTACTCTTAATCCCCTTCACCTATTTCACCCATTCCACCCACCAACCTCACCTCTGGTGACTGTGAGTTTGTTCTCTATAGTTAAGAGTCTGTTTCTTGGTCTGACAGTCTCTTTCTCTTAAAAGAATTCTACTTTATGTAACTTTTCTGTGTCTGGCTTCTTTGGGGCAATATGATAGTTGTGTTATTATTCCATGCTGTTTCATATGAGTTTATAGCCTGCTTCTTCTTATTGCTATATTCTATTATGAGAACAGACATTTCTTTTGTTATGTTATTCATCATACAGTACGTCATTAGTTTTTGATGTAGCATCCCTGGATTCATTTTTGTATATAACACCCTGGGCTCATTACAACACATGCCTTCCTTAATAACCATGATGAGGCTAACCCATTCCCCCCCCAACCTGTCTCCCCTCTGAAACCCTCAGATTATTTCCCAGAATCCATAATCAGTCATGGTTCACACTCCTCTCTGATTTCTCCCCCACTTCAGTTTTCCCTTCTTTCCCCTAATGCCCATTATATGACTGACAAACATGTGGTCTGCTTCTTTCTCTTTTTTAAAGGGGGTCTATATGAATAATGCTGTGTGAACATTCTTGTAAATGTCTTTTGGTGAACATGAGCCTGCATTTATGTTGGATTTATACCTAGAAGGGGAGCTTCTGGGTCTGAGTATGTGCTCATTTTCATAAACATATGAAGACAATACTTTAGAAGGTAATGCCAGACAGTTTTCTAAAGAGTGATCAGTTTATATTCCCAACACCAGTGTTTGAGATTTCTAGTCATTCTGCAGCCTCAGCACTTACTATTTTTATGAGTATGCTGTGGTGTCCTTTAGTGGCTTTAATTAACATTTACTGATGACTACTAATGTTGTGAATTTTTACGTATATTTATTGCATATTTGGATATTCTTTTCTGTAAAGTCAGTGTCTCAAGTCTTTTGCCCACTTTTAAATTGGGCTTTCTGTCTTTTTCTTACTAATTAACAATTCAAAAATCTTTTTCCAGTTGGTGACTTGCCTTTTCATTCACTTGATGTCTTTTGATAATGATGCCCTCACTATCATGAAGGTATTTGTTATGTTTTTGTTCTAAAAGTTTATTATTTTACCTTTCACATTTAGATCTACAGAAAAGTTGTTAAGTTACAAATTATTTGTACAGAGTAAGACAGGAGTCAACTTCCTTATTCTCAATGTGGATAACCAACTGGATCAGCACCATTAATTGAAAAGAATATCCTTTCTCCACTGCATTATGTGTCAATGTTGTCATATATCAGGTGACCACATATTTGTGCATCTATTTCTAGACATTCTATTCCATTTGTTCTTGAATTTTAGCATGTGTCAGAATCAGCTGGATGGCTTATAAAACATAAAATAAAACCAAAAGCTTCTGATTTTAGTAGGTCTGGGGTGGGGTCCAAGAACTTGCATTTCCTTTTTTTTTTTTTTAATTTGACAGACAGAGATTACAAGTAGGCAGAGTGGCAGGCAGAGAGAGTGGGGGAAGCAGGCTCCCTGCTGAGCAGAGAGCCCAATGTGGGGCTCGATCCCAGGACCCTGAGATCATGACCTGAGCCGAAGGCAGAGGCTTTAACCCATTGAGCCACCCAGGTGCCCCAAGAACTTGCATTTTTAAAAAAGAAAAATTCCAAGCTACTACAAAAAACCATGCCTTAAGGAAAATTATTTTTCTAATACATTGTTTTATTTGTCTGTTTTAGTTACTATAGTTTATTTAAAAAAATACTTATATATGGTAGTGTTAGTGCACCACTTTTGTTCTCCTTCAACACTTCCTTGGCTATCCTTGGCATTTTGCATTTCCATGCAAACTTTAGAATCAGCTGATCATTTTCCACACACAAACATGTACACACAAAAATACCCACTAGCATTTTGATTGGAATTGTTTTGAATCTTTAGATCAATTTGGGAAAAAACTATCATTTTCCCAATATTGGGTTTTCCAAAGCAAGTACATGGTATTCCTTCATTTATAGGTCTTCTTCAATCTTTCAATACTGTTTTGTACTTCTCCATATAAAGGTCTTGTATAAATTCTGTTAGACTTATTCCTAGATACTTTTTCTTTTTATGTTATTTGAATAACAACATTTGACATGTCACTTGTTTGTGGCTTATATATGGATATATAACTGATTTTTCTATACAGACTTTGTATTTAGCATATTAATTTTAACATTTCATTCCTTTAACTATGTACACAATGGTGTCATTTGTAAATAATGAATTTTTAAATTTTTATAATTTTATGCTCATCATTTTTTTTCTTGCCCTATTGCATTAATACCTATAATAGCTTGGATAAAAATTGAATTTAAAAATGGAATAAAAGAGGGCACCTGGGTGGCTCAGTGGGTTCAGCCGCTGCCTTTGGCTCAGGTCATGATCTCAGGGTCCTGGGATTGAGTCCCGCATCGGGCTCTCTGCTTGGCAGGGAGCCCGCTTCCTTCTCTCTCTGCCTGCCTCTCTGCCTACTTGTGGTCTCTCTTTGTCAAATAAATAAATAAATAAAATCTTTTAAAAAAATGGAATAAAAGGGAATAAAAGGTATAGCATAGGGAATATAGTTAATGGTGTTGCAGTAGTGTTGTATGGTGACAGATGGTAGCTACACTTGTGGTAAGCATAGCATAACATATAAACTTGTGAACTTACTATGTTGACACTTGAAACTAATCTAACATTGTTCAACTTGGGTCATGATCCTAGGGTCCTGGGATCAAGCTCTGCAGTGGGTTCCCTGCTCAGTGCAGAGCCTGCTTCTCCCTCTCCCTCTGCCTGCCACTTCTCCTGCTTGTGCTCTCTGTCAGGTAAATAAATGAAATCTTAAAAAAAAATAATATTATTTGATGTAGATTCTTCTTGTGGTTACTTTTTACCATATTAAGGAAGTTCCTTTCTGGTTTTGGTTTGCTAAAGAATTTTATAAGAAATATAATTTTATCAAATCTTTTTTCTGAATCTCTCAGGACTGTAATTGTTTTTCTGATTTTTCTTATTAATATAGTGAATTATGTTTTATTAGTATGATGACTTAAAGTGTTACACTGTTAACTTAAATTGAATTTAAGTTAAAAATTAAGAAAAAATAAAGTGTTACACTATGCTTGCATTCCTGTAATAAACCTTACCAGGTGATGAATTCAAACTAACATTTTTGTGAAGGATTTTTGCATCTGTGTCCATAAATATAATTCATCTGTAATTTTTCTGTTTTGTAGCATTATTTATAGCTATTATTCTCTAAGTTATTATGGCCTCACAAGACAGTAAGACAGAAAAATAAAGGTAAGAAAATAAATCAATAAAATAGAAAACAAAACATATAACAGAGAAGTAAAAAATTCAAAAGTTGGTTCTTCGGAGAGATTAACTGGTTAAACAAACACCTATCAAGAGTAATTAAGAAAACAAGGTTGGGGGTGCAGAAAAACTACAAACTACTAACGGATATTAAGAACAAAACAGAAGAACACTGCGAACAGATTGTTGTCGATACATTTGATGATTTAGATGAAACTGGCACATTCCTTGGAAAGTGCAAAATGAGAAAAGAAGAGAAAACCTGCACATTCCAACGTTATGTAATTTGAAACTCTTATTACAAACTTTCCCTCAAAAAAAATCCCAAGTCCATATAATTTTGCCATTAAATTCCTCATTCCCAAAACTCGACTGCCCTCAGAATGAAGTTCAAGATCCTTAGCATGGCACTTTGGAGGCCTTTCCCAGCTCAGCCACATCACTTTTTTTCTTTTTTCTTTCTTTTCTTTTCTTTTTTTTTTTTTTTTTGGACATATAATGTATTATTTGTTGCAGTCATCCTGTCCTGCCTTCCAAAACCTTGGCTCCAGACATAATAATAGCTCCTTGAATGTTTTCCAGCTCCTTGTCTGTTCATAAGTTGACCTCTATGCCTTGGACTCACTTTCTCAAGTGTCACCCAATGCCCAAAGCTTGGTTTTGTGACACCTAGATGCATTTACAGTATTTTGAGTTTCTGTTTATTAGAGCACATATTTTTTGGATTGTATTTGTCTGAACTCTGATTTGGTCCCTGTCTTGAAACCCTTTCTCTTATATCTCTATGGAGGTCTCCTTTACCCTCTCTTCCAAGTCTGGGAATCTGTTTGTTCCTTCTGGGCCTCTCCCAGGAATCTGAGACCTGTCCAACATCTAGTATGATACCAGGTACATAGTAGGTACCTGAGGCATATCTTTGGAATGTATGACCTCAGCCTTGGGTGTTGGACTTTGCTGGTGCTAACAAGCTTTTTGCGTGTTCACTTGACCTGACCCTTCAGTTCCTGGGCTTTTCCTACCCACTGAGAAATTCCCTATGTAATCTTGCAGATTAATGGTTCAGCTGAATAGGAGACACTCATAAGATCTGGACACCAGGTGCTGGCTCTATTGATGACACCAGAGCTGAGCCTTTGCTCAGCATCTTCCCCACTTCTGGAGGCAATTCTGGGATATTCCCTGCCTTTTATGCCTCCATTAGTGCTATCATTCATACCTTACTCATGCACATTGTATCTTGAGTACCTATGGAGTCAGATCTGTACTGGGAAATGTGAAGAAAGACCACATTGGCATAGTAAGACTTTGGACTGAAGTCTAAGCTTATGGGACAGTCATGCAATTTCATCTATTTTGATAACAGGGAGGCTCCTTTTGCCTCAAAATATTCTTTCTTCTAAAAACACTTCAGACAGTGGTTCTCAAAGCATGAAGGAGTTGCAGAAGCACTACTTGAAAATGTATTACATATGCAAGTTCAGGCCCTACCTAAGGTTCACAAAATCAGCAACTCATGGAGCAGAGACCAGCAACTTGTATTTTAAGAAGACTTCCAGGAGTCTGGTAAATGCCAGATTTTGAGAGCAACTGCTACAGAGTCTTACTATGAAGTGTGCACTCTGTAGGCTGGCAGAATCAATACCACCTGGGAGTTTGTTAAATAGCTAGGGACCAAATTAGGGTGCATGAGCACTTTGGGAGGAAATGGACCTCTGATAAGAGATGTTCAAAGGAAAGCTTTCTATTATAATAAAACTATAAAAAATAACCATATTTTGACTAGCAAAGCTCAGAATGTTTAGAAACCACAAAGTTCAAATTACAATGAAGATCTTTGATTAACATGGATTTCAATCAATATAAACTGATTTATATTTCCATATCCAATAATGGAATTCGGCATATGTGGAGACATGTTTTTGGTCTTAGAGATATCCCTAAGATCCATAGCCAGGTACTTACCTTATTAAATTTCTTGTAGATACCAAAGAAAATATAGTGAAACACAAAGGTTTTCACTTTCCATGAGGTGGTCTCCAAAAGGAAAATCAAGACGAAGAAAATAAATCCCAAAACAGCCATCGCAATTAAAAATTTTCCTATTGCATCTTTTTCCAAACCATATACATTCATCTCAGTTACTGATGTCAATGACAAAGAAAAAGATACAGGTTTATTTTAAAAAATTATTTCAATAAGAAAACTATAAGAAGTCAACAAACTGGAAGTACTACAGAATCAAATAGAATGATTACCAAATAAACACAAAATACTATATTTAATGGTATTTTTGATGACTTCATATGTCATGCAAAATATCTTCAAGATCCTTTAATTCCATGAATTTTGTCTTGCTATAGTTCTAGGCATCCATTACCAATATGGTACCATACAGCCAGAACCTTTGGGCGAATGCCTGTTCACACTAATCAGAGTAGTGGGTAGCAACAGAGGCTTTCCTTGCCCCAAAATACATTTCCTTTGAAACTACTTCAGATGTTGGGTCTGAAAATGTGGAGCGGTGGCAGTAGAATCACCTGGAATATGCTACATATGCAAACACTCTTACCTATAAGGGAATACTAACATTTAAGCTGAGTTGGAAGTGCTAAACAGCTGACACTTTTTCAATTGCTTATGAGAAAAAGGTAATAATTACAAGGTTCTAAATTTATATATATGTGTGTGTGTGTGTGTGTGTGTGTGTATAATATATGCATATATGCATAAGTATGTATCACATTTTCTTTATCCATTCATCCATGGAGATTCTATCCCATGAGAAAATGCATTATGCTAAAGTTTTGAATCTTAGCTCTAACTTGTACAAATTGTGTGACAGAGTAAGTTATTCAATTTTATATAAACTTTAGTTTCCTCATAGTGAATATAACAACACATAACTTGATGGTCATTGTGAAGATTCAAAATAATAAAGGTAGAGCTATGTATGTCAAAAAAGTAATAGGCCAGTGGTGTCTGACAAGTCCCAGATACTCACTTGCTTTACTACAATTTACGAAGGCAGGAACGTCTTTTGAGGAACACAGCAGCCTTGTATTTTGGTTATTAAAATATTTACTGATGCTCATCCCAAAGTTATATATGGGTAACACCATCAATGAATCAAGCAGAAGGCTTTTAGAATCAGATCCTTTGTGATTAAAAAGATAACATTAGCATGCTTTATACAAAATGAATTGCTCCAGGAAAACAAAACCGCCCCAATGAATTAAATGGAGAAAATTACAAAGCTATATTATTATCCTCACAAAACTCTCACTTCTTGCCACTAAGTATATGTTCTGTAGCATAGTTTATATTGATAATTATAGCACTAGAAAATCCTTGGCAAAGTTGATATCCATATAACCTGTCTTCTGTCATCTGATGTGAATAGGAAATGCATACTGATTTCTCATTTTTCTTTATCTTATCTTATCATTTTTCTTATCACGGATGAATAAAGAAACAAAGTTGTGGTAGAAAAGTCAGCATATGACAACAGTAGGAAAGAGATAAATATTTTATCAGCTGAAAGGAGATAGATCTTCAGAGAACCAAGTCTAAAGCTCACTGAGGTTTCTTTAAATATTAACTTAATGTGTATAATAGTTGAAGACTATATATGAAGGAATAGGCAACACGATTACAAGTTAAGTTAACGAAGGTCATTGTAGGACTTCAAGACCGACCTCAGACTGTTGGTAATAAATATAAGATGATATGCCTGGGCAGAAAACATCTTTGTAAGACACTTTGATAAAAGTGAGATGGTCAACCAAGGAAGACAGGGAATGAGTGAAGTTCCTAAGATACAAATTTTCTAAGTGGTAAAGTCATACCAACCCTGCCTCAAAGAGGCTAACAATTGGCATATATGCAAATAATCTATTATCCAGAAAGAATTCTGGACACTGACTGGCCACCTGAATAGATGCCAAAAATAACAAGGAGCTAATGTTATAAAGTATTTAGCCTTTCTCCATAGAATACAAATATTCTCTTTTCATCTTAAAAAAAAATCTATTTATGCATTTGACAGAAAGAGAGAGAACAAGCAGTGGGAGTGGCAGATGTAAAGGGAGAAGCAGGCTTTCCGCTGAATAGGGAGGCTGATGTGGGGCTTGATCCCAGGACTTTGGGATCATGACCTGAGCTGAAGCTTAACCGACTGAGCCACCCAGGTGCCCCTATAAATATCCTCTTACTTCTAAGGAGTAGAGGAAGATCTTCCTGCATAAAGTAATATGCTAATATAACTGGTTTTGATTCAATTTTGTCATGTAACAAAAACAAAAATCAATTTACGCAATCAATAAAAAAATTTAAAAAAATTTTTTAAGTAATATGATTCCTTAGCTGGCAAACTGCTGAAGGGCACCATAAGAATGGGGTGTGGAGGGATACAAAAACTGAGGAAAAAATGGTTGTAAATGCATGGATAATGTTTTAAAAATACTTATCTTCCAGATCAGCATGTGTACAAACCAATAGGAGTAGAATACCAATCAACCAAACTAGATACAATCATAAACAGTGCGGCCATTTTGTGTGTAATGACCAAAAATTAACTCACTCTGTAGGATTTAGAGAAAAGGAGAATTACTATCTGTTGTTTTGGTTTGCCTCTCTATATTCTCCATATTTCTGAAAATAGTTTCCTGATTTTCTTATCATCTCTGAATAATGAGTTCAGTATCTTTTCTAATTTCACATTCTTTATTCTCACCTATTACTACATTAACTAGGGCCTTAGGTGTAACATTGATTTGAAAGGGAATGTTGGCAACCCACAGAATGGGAGAATATATTTGCAAATGACACTACAGACAAAGGGCTGATATCCAAGATCTATAAAGAACTTCTCAAATTCAACACCCCCAAAACAGATAACGAAGTAAAAAAATGGGCAGAAGACACGAACAGACACTTCTCCAAAGAAGCCTGGTAGTGGGTTTTAAGGAGGGCACGTATTGCATGAAGCACTGGGTGTGGTACATAAACAGTGAATCTTGGAACACTGGAAAAAAAAAAATTTAAAAAAAAAAAGAAAGAAGTGGGATGCCTGGGTGGCTCAGTCGCTAAGCATCTGCCTCCATCTCAGGTCATGATCCTAGGGTCCTGGAATTGAGCCCCATGCCAGGTTCCCTGCTCGGCAGGAAGCCTGTTTCTCTCTCTCCTACTCCCCCTGCCTGTGTTCCCTCTCTCACTGCTGTGTATTTCTCGGTCAAATAAATAAATAAAATCTTAAAAAAAAAAAAAAAGAAGGCAGCATACAAATGGCTAACAGACACATGAAAACGTGTTCATCATCATTAGTCATCAGGGAAATTCAAATCAAAACCACACTGAGATACCACCTTACACCAGTTAGAATGGCACAAATTAACAAGGCAGGAAACGAATGTTGGCAAGGTTGTAGATAAAGGGGAGTACTCTTACATTGTTGGTGGGAATGTAAGCTTCACTTTGGTAAAGAGTACAGAGGTTCCTCAAGACGTTAAAAATAGAGCTACCCTACAATCCAGAAACTGCACCACTAGGTATTTACCCCAAAGATACAGATGTAGTCAAAGAAGGAGCACATGCACCCCAATGTTCATAGCAGCAATGTTCACAATAGCCAAACTGTGGAAGATGCTGAGATGCATTTCAACAGATGAATGGATAAAGAAGATGTGGTTCATATATACAATGGAGTATTACTCAACCATCAGAAAGGTTGAAAACCCACCATCCACATCGACATGGATGGAAGTGGAGGGGATTATGCTAAGTGAAATAAGCAGAGAAAGACAATCATCACATGGTTTCACTAATATGTGGAACATAAAGAATAGCACAGAGGACCATTGGGGAAGGGAGGGAAAACTGAAGGCGGGTGGATCAGAGAGGGAGACAAACCATGAGGGACTATAGACGCTGGGAAACGAACTGAGGGTTACAGAAGGGAGGGGCTTTGGGGGTGGAGTAGCAGGGTGATGGGTATTAAGAAGAGCACGTGTTGTGATGAGTACTGGATGTCATGTGCAACTGATGAATCACTGAACACTATATCAAAAACTAATGATGTACTATATGGTGGCTAACTGAACATAATAAAAATAAATAAATAAATAAAAATAAAAAGACCTCTGAGAGGGATGCTGCCTTGCAGCCCAGCCAACTTGATTTTAGCCCAATGTGCCCTCTGATAGACTTCTCATCTACAGAGCTGTAGGATGATACATTTGTATAATTTACTAAGTTTGCAGTGACCTGCTACTGCAGCAATAGAAAACTAACACAGAAACTAATTGACAGCAATGTGACTAACTCAGTAGTCACATTATAAATGAGCACCACAGTATAAATACTTCTACATGTTTCTTAGTCTATTATTCAGAGATCAGTTCTTCTTCATGTGGCTTAATATTGCACCTTGAAGAGGTGGGCAAGGAGTATTAAAATATGTTTCCAACTATCTCAGGGAATTCTTTTGTGGGAGGGCAAGACCCAAGGTCAGTAAATGGGTTAGAAGCCTCTTGGTCTCAGTCTTTGCAAGACCTAGTATGGCTGAATTACTTAAAACAGATCTAATTAATGTTCACAGGGTCATTTAATAAAGTAGTGGCAGCATTTGTGCTCTAAGAAACTTCTCTTTGCCATCATTGCCAATCCAATCAATCTCTCCATAATCTTAAAGTCAAAGGAGGAAAATGAAATAATAAATATTGTACTGAGCCTGGGCCAACGGACTGAAGGACTGGGTTAGTGAAAATGTAGTGTCTTAACTCGTCTTGCATTGCCCCCAACATAATGCCTATAACATCAGTGACGCTTAACAAAAGATTATTAACTTACAAGCAGTGTAAGTTTTCCCAGAAATCCAGAACAAAATAACTTTGTATTGTTCTTATCTTCAAGACTGTATTTCTTTATTTATGGGGGAAATGGTGTGATGTCCTTACCTGATGTAGTTATTACTGACTCCAGTACTATGCCGAAAACTCCTGCAAAGTAGTTTAACATCACAAGCTTGATGTAGGCGCTGGTATGACTAGAAAAAAGGAAACTTATCAGGTACGTGAAGGGAATGACGGACCAGCCAAACAGCATGAAGATGATCAGTGTGTCTAGAAAGCGGTAATTCTTGGTCAGTTCATCCAATCCAGATAACAGGAACACCACCTGAGACGGAGAGTACACAAGTAAAGTCAAAGTGGAGAAAACTATGCAATGACTAAGAATTCAGTCTAATAACTTAGAAAAGTGGAAAAGTCTTCCTTTGTTAGAACACTAAGTATTTTATTAACCAAACAATTTTGTCTGTGAGCCTGTCTATTGAGGTTCTTCGGCTTCTCCCTCAAGTGAGGGAGAATTGCCTCCAACTGCCATTCTCTTTGTTTTCATCTACTTGAAAGTTTCATTTTGTTCTCCTTGAACAAGATCAAAGTATATTCTTTCTTTTCCTTCCTCTAACCCCAAGTAAACCAAATTCTCAGTATTCCCAGAAATGAGATCCCCTAGGAGAAAAACCTTTTTTTTTTTTTTTTTTTTTTTTTTAAGATTTACATTCTGGCAGATGTAAACTGTAATGCTAAGGACATGCCTTTCATGGCTCTCCATTTTTAGATTCTGCCTATTGGCTCTACTCTGTTTTCCTACTCCTCCTTTCCCCATGTCAGCCACTCAGTTGAGAAGCACACAGGGAAACTCAAAATTAAGAGGGGATCTAAGAAGGGTAACAGAGAATATATAGAGTTGTTACAGAAAATAAATCTCCAGAAATCGACATCTTATAAGTTGTTAAAACTGTGGTTTCTCCAAATATTCCAGAATCATTTATTTTGAGCTATTAAATGTTTATGTAGCAAGAACCTTGAGAAGTGGATGGTAGGATTAAATTGAGAATTGCTACCAGTGATTGAAAGCAGGTTCTCAGTGGTAGTAGAAAAAGCAGCAAAAATAAGTAAATAAACAAACAAACAAACAAACACAGCATAGATGAAAATATTTGGGAATTATAAGCATGGCTACTTTGCTTCTGTCATCACAGACTTTCAGTCTCAAGAGAAATGAAGTGAATGTAAATACTTATTTAGAATTTTGAATGATCTAGGTATTTTTTTCATTGAAAGATTTATGATGCTTAGGGATTTCACTAGTTATAAAATGTACATTTTTAGGTAGGAAGACTCAACATTGTAAGAATGCAGCTATTCCCCAAATTAGTCTATAAACAAAAATATCAATAAGATATTCATTTGAATATTTTATTATTTTTTTACAGATTTTATTTATTTATTTGAGAGAGAGAGAGAAAGAGAGAGAGTATAAGCAGGGGTAAAGGGAGGGAGAAGCAGACTCTCTGCCAAGTAGGGAGCCCGTATGGGGCTCGATCCCAGGACCCTGGGACAATGACCTGAGCTGAAGCCAGACACTTAACTGACTGAACCGCCCAGGTGCCCCATGGAAGTATCTTTTAAATCAGGCATATAAACAGCCAGAATGAGCACTGTAATTTATTTTATCTTGGGTCTTAAAAAAACTTTTGTAGACAGTCTCTAAAAATAATTATCAAGTGAAAATTTTATTTTGAAATGTAACACATTCAAAATTGTACAAAATACAGATGAACAGATCACTCAAATATTACAAAACAAACACTGCTGTGAAAATTACCAAAGATACCAATGCAACTCAAGGCACAACATCTCCCTCCTCTGTGAAGGTCAACACTATCCTAACCTCTATGATAATTACTTTCCTTCTTTTCTTTACAGTTTTAACAAAAACATCCCTAAATACTACTTTTATTTTTCAACTATACATGGAGCTATATAGTACGTACTTCTTCCTACCTGGCTTCTTTTGCTAACATTGTATTTGTGAAATTCATCCCTACTGTTGCCTAGTGTGGCAGTTCATTTTCATTGCTCTTTAGTATTCTAGGGTATTATTGTATCACTTTTATTCGTCTGTTATATTTGATAAATACTTGAGTTGTTTGCCATGTTTATTGTTTATTAATAGCATTCTTTTTTTTTTTTTTTTTTTTTTATTTCCAGCATAACAGTATTCATTATTTTTGCACCACACCCCGTGCTCCATGCAATCCGTGCCCTCTATAATACCCACCACCTGGTACCCCAACCTCCCACCCCCCGTCCCTTCAAAACCCTCAGATTGTTTTTCAGAGTCCATAGTCTCTCATGGTTCACCTCCCCTTCCAATTTCCCCCAACTCCCTTCTCCACTCTAAGTCCCCATGTCCTCCATGCTATTTGTTATGCGTGCTTTGGTGAGTGCTGTGAAGTGTGTAAACCTGGTGATTCACAGACCTGTACCCCTGGGGATAGAGTATTATGCCTCCATCAGAAAGGATGAATACCCAACTTTTGTAGCAACATGGACGGGACTGGAAGAGATTATGCTGAGTGAAATAAGTCAAGCAGAGAGAGTCAATTATTAATAGCATTCTTAAAAACCTTTTTGTACATGTCTCTTGCACATATATATGCATTGGAGATCATATATATATATCATATATATATCTTCAAAGTTTTAGAATATATATAAAGTTTAGATATATATATCTAAAAAAGTTTTAGATATATATACCATATATACATATTGTGTGTGTTTACATATATATGTATATATATATATATCTTCAAAGTTTTAGAAGAAAATGTCAAATTGTTTACCAAAGTAACTGGACCAATTTATGTTCCCATCAGTAATAACTGCCCCCTCCACTGCATTAAATTATTATCCATATTTGGTATTTTAGCTTTCTAGATTTTAGCTATTCTGATAGGTATATATTAGCCTCTGTATTTGTTTTCTAATGCTGTTGTACCAAATTCACAAATTAGTGGCTAAAACAACACAAAGTTATCTTACAGTTTTGGAATGGTTCTCACTAGACTAAGATAAAAAAGTCCACAGGACTGTATTCCTTCTGGAGGCTCTAGGAGAAATTCCATTTTTTGCCTTTTCAAGCTTCCAGAGGCTGTTTGTATCTCTCAGCTCAAGGCAGCTTCCTTTATCTTCAAAGCTGGAAGCTTAGTATTTTTGAGCCCTAATCTCCACTGTGCTAGTATCTGGAGGTGTGGCCTTTGGGATGTAATCAGGTTAAGACAAGGCCTTGAGGGTGGGGTCCTGTGATGGGATAGTATCCTTACAATAAAAAAGGTGAAAGCAGGCTCTTGAGCTCGACCTCTTGCTCTCTTGCTCTCTCTCTCTCCCTCTCCCACTCTTTCTAGCTCGCTCTCTCCTTCTCCCTCTCTCCCCTCTCTGCCATGTGTGACACAGTGAGAAGATAGTCATCTTCAAACCAGGAAGAGAGCCCTCATTGGAAAACCAAATCAAATGCCCCTTGGTCTTGGACTTCCTAGCCTATGGAACTGTGAGAAAATAAATTTGTGCTATGTAATCCACTGTATCTATTTTGTTAGAGTGGTCAGAGCTGACTAAGACAACTAGTTTTTGTATTTCCTTTTCTGGAGACCTTTACATTGTTTGAATTACTGTCCAGCATTCTTTCATTTCAACCTAAAGGAATCCTTCAGCATTTCTTGTGGGGTAAGTTTAGTGGTAATTAACTTCCTCCACTTACTTAAGACAGTAGTTTTAAGTCTTTGTCTAACAGCTCCCCTGTTTGTACTTCAGGGATGGTTGCTGTCATTTAATTTTCTTCCCTTGAATAGACCATATTTTCCTTTTTATTTGTAGGCCTTATGATGTTGCTGTATAAACTTGGGTATTTAAAATACCCAGGCACCTCTTTCAATCCTTGTACTGACACTGTCAGGGCAGTTCTGAGACTAGGGATCATTCCTATACCATCAAGATTAAAGTATTCTCAGGTCTTTATGAGCATGTGCACTGTCTTGGCCTATGTATTGTTTCTTGATTCCCTCCCTTATATATAGAGCTGCTTTGACATGTCTTAATTTCCCAGGACCTTACACTAGGCTCTCCTTGAAGCCTTAGGCAGTCTATTTTATGTTTCAACTCATCATTTTTTCTTCCAGGCATCTTCAGGTCTGTGGTGCCCCTGCAGGTTCACAGCCAGTAGCTACTATTGCTTTTCCATACCTAAAATCTTAGACAAGAAAGAGAGCAATCCTTCTTTCAGCCTCTAGACAGGCCAAAATGTTGAAAATAAGGAAGGTCTGTTCTATTTCTTCCACTTCAGCGGACAGGTGGCAACTGGACTGCTATACCCTCCAGAGCTATACTAGGGACAGGCTGAGTCAAGAGCCCATAAACAGGGGCACCTGGGTGGCTCAGTGGGTTAAGCCGCTGCCTCAGGGTCCTGGGATCGAGTCCCACGTTGGGCTCTCTGATCAGCAGGGAGCCTGCTTCCCTCTCTCTCTCTCTGCCTGCCTCTCTGACTACTTGTGATTAAAAAAAAAAAAAAAAAAAAGAGCCCATAAACATGCTATGAAATTCCTGTCATTTTGAATGTGACATTTTTTTGTTTGGGGCACAGACCTATGACTGTTTTCTAGAGTTCCTATAAACTTGGTTGAATTTCACTTGTTTTCTTTTTTCCTCCACAGGGGAGAAAGGACTTGGGACTTCCTCCTATGCTATCTTGTTGAAAACATTTATCATTATGTTTTTGCTAAGTATTTTCTCAATAATTAATGCAATTGATGCTTTTCCATATGTTTTTGGGCCACTTGGATATCTTCTTTTATGATATACCAGTTCTAACCTCTTTCTCTTTTTTTTTTATTTAACTGTCCTAGTCTTACTGCTAAAGAATTATACACAGAATATGATCCAGATATGAAGTTACTCCTAAGAACATTAAAAGAACTATGCTGACTATGTCTGAGAAAATAAAAAAGCAAAGAGCATAGGTTCATAGATGAATGATGTCACAAGATAATTTAAATTTTTGAAAAGAATTAACTGGTTCCCCCTGCTGCCTGCCTCTCTGCCTACTTGTGATCTCTGTCAAATAAACAAAATCTTTTTAAAAGAAAAGAAAAGAATTAACTGGAAGTTTTATATCTGAGGAACACAAATCTGAAATTAAGAACTCATTAGATAGGTTTAACAGTTGAGTAGATGGAGGCAGAAAGTAGGATTGATAAATTGGAAAAGAAGTCAATAGAAAATACACCAAGAAATACAAAGTAGAGAAGAAAAAAAGGGAAATAAGGGGCACCTGGGTGGCTCAGTGAATTGGGCCTCTGCCTTCGGCTCAGGTCATGATCTCGAGGTCCTGGGATCGAGTCCCATATCGGGCTCTCTGCTTGGTGGGGAGCCTGTTTCCCCCCTTCTCTCTCTCTGCCTCTTTGCCTACTTGTGATTTCTCTCTCTGTTAAATGAATAAATAAAATCTTAAAAAAAAAAAGGAAGAAAAAAAGGGAAATAAAGAGAACAGTGCTTGAGACATCCATGACACAGTGAAAAAAAACAATACAGGTGCAAACAGAGAACAAAAAGAGAAGGAAGATGAGGCAAAGTAAGAGAATTACCAGGAAATTTACAAAACTGATAATAGACACCAATCTTTAGACTCAGGAAGCTTTGAACACACCAAGCAGGGTAAATGCAAAGAAAGCTAAGCACATTACAGTAAGAATGCTAAACCTACCTCAAAGGATGAATAGTAAAAGAAAACAGGGCAAAAAAGACATATTACTTTCCAAGTAAATATAAGAAGTCTGACAGCTGAGTCCTTGTTGAAAAATGATAAAGCAAGCCATGACAAGGGAACAGCATCACTAAAGAGCAGGGGGGAAACCCAGTAAAATATTCTTCAAAGGATAAGAAAAATGAAATTATTCCCAAACAAAATCTACAAGATGTTTTGTTTTGGAAGTCCAAACTTTCCTAAAAGAAGTATCATAGGAAGTTCTTCAGGAAGAGAAAAATGATCCCAGATAAAATTTCAGAAATGAAACAAAAGCAATGGAAAAAATCATGAGTCAATATTTATTGTAACAAAAATCACAGCAGATTTTGTATGATAAATATGTAAAATTAAAATGACTTATCATAATCAAAAAGTTGGAGGGCATCATTGGAATGACAAGGCTGTAAGGTCTTAGCACTATCAGGAAAGTGGTAAAAGCAGTAACTTGCACTGGCAGTAATTAATCCAATGTGCATGTTTGGGGTACCTTGGTGGTTCAGTCACTTAAGCATCTGCCTTTGGGTCAGGTCATGGTCCTGGGATGCTGGGATTGAGCCCCAGGTCAGGCTCCCTGCTCAGCAGAGAGTTTGCTTTTCCCTCTCCCTTATACCTCTCCCCCACTGGTGGATTCTCTCTCATTTGTTCTCTCTCTCTCTCTCTCTCTCAAGTAAATAAAGTCTTTAAAATATTTTTATATATATTTTACTTTTATTTATTTTTATTTAAATCCAATTAGCCAAGGTATAGTACATCACTGGTTTTTGATACAATGTTCAATGATTCATCAGTTCAGTGTAACCCCAGCACTCATATCATGTGTCTCCTTAAAATTTTTAAATAAAAGATCTCTGTATTCATGAAGTGCTCTCCCCACCACTTCCAGCCTCTAATCTCTTTTAAATCTGTTCTAGTTTACACAGGAGCATCATTCCTCCTCAGAACCAAAAGTTATAATCTTCCAACCCTAGAGCACCATGAACAATGATCCTGTTTTCTAACGGCATGGGAGCCAGTGAAACTGGCCTCCGAGCCCCACATCTCATTTATTTTTAAATTTATTTTGTCTTTTTAATTCCTTTTTAAAATTATGTTCAGTTAGCTACTCTATAGGACATCATTAGAGTTTCTGATGTAGTGTTTAATGATTCATTCACAGAGGCAAGGAGGGAGCACACCAAACGAAATGGGTATTAAGGACAGCACGTGTTGTCATGAGTGGGTGTTACTATGACCTACATTTCATTTAAAACAAATGGGGTTTTTTGTTTTGTTTTGTTTTTAAACAAACGGGTCTGAAAAAGCATGGAGGACATGGGGAGTTAGAGAGAAGGGGGTTGGGGTAAATTGGAAGGGGAGGTGAATCATGAGAGACTATGGACTCTGAAAAACAATCTGAGGGGTTTGAAGTGGCGGGGGGGCGGGGTGGGAGGTCGGGGTACCAGGTGGTGGGTATTATAGAGGGCAGGGATTGCATGGAGCACTGGGTGTGGTGAAAAAATAATGATACTGTGATGCTGAAAATAAATAAATGAAAAAGAAAAAGAAAAAGAAAAAGAAAATTTAAAAAAACAAAACAAACAAAAAAAACAAATGGGTTTGCTTTAACTTTCACAGCAGTACCTCACTGGCCTTCTCATAGAAGGATGGCTCCGGAGATGCCAGATGTAGAAAAGATGAGGAAAGTGACAAGTAAAAACAGACCACAAACATCCTCCTGACTTTACTTTCAATAATAAGATTTTCAGGGGCGCCTGGGTGGCTCAGCTGTTAAGCCTCTGCCTTTGGCTCAGGTCATGATCCCAGGATCCTAGGATTAAGCCTCGCCCACATCAGGCTCCCTGCTCTCCCCGGAAAGCCTGTTTTCCCTCTCCCACTTCCCCTGCTTGTGTTCCCTCTCTCGCAGTCACTCTCTGTCAAAAAAATAAATAAAAACTTTAAAAAAATAAGAGTTTCAATAATTCTTCATTATCTATTCAGTGTTCAAGTGCTTGAACACATGCATAAAATTTGAATGGTCCATGGCACAAAGTCAAACATTTTAACCATTTAACTCAAGAACTCTGTTCTATTAATAATCCACACAAACCTCACACCTTTTAGCTTAATTTCACTGAGAAAATATAGTCCACCAGGAAATACAAATCAAAACCACAATGAGATACTACCTCACACATAGCTACTGATGAGGATGTGGAGAACAGATAACTCTTGTGCACTACTGGTGGGAATGCAAACTGGTGCAGCCACTGTGGAAAACTGTATGGAGGTTCCCCAAAACACTGAAAATAGAAATACCATATGATCCAGTGATTCCACTACTATTCTTGCAGTGCAATCAGATGACTACAGGGAGGAGAAAAGAATTTATAAAAATATTTGTCTTCGTTTAATATGGGATTGGTGTTGTAGTATAACAGGTCAAACCCTTCCATATTTGTAGCAGCTGTGGGGCCAATACATATTAGAGAGCAAGCATGTCTGGAAGGTATCTTAAAAGACGGTTGTTTCTTCAAACGAGAACATTTTGTTTTAAAAGAAGAATGTAAAGGAAAAGATTTTCACTGGGACATATTCCACAATGTATTCCCTGATATAATGTGACAAAGTATTTCTTTCTTTCTTGAGAGATTTCAATATTAATATTAATTAGGATAATTAATATTATCTGAGTAGAATTTTCTGGGATGTACCAGAAACTAAGCCCCACAAAGGACTTTAACACTCACCAAGAGTAAGCAGCAGGCAATGAAGTAGAGCATGAAGTCCCACAGCAGAGCAGAGAGCCAGAAATTAATAGCAGAGACCCCACTCACAAACTGGATGTGCTTTGCCTTATTGATTCTCTCAGTCACTGTCAGAAGACAAAAGCCACTGACGAAAATACTCACACCAAGATACAAATTCAAGGCTACCTGCTGTCCTGGGATTCTTCTACAAAGGAATGAATAAAGAGGATACATTGGTAAGATAATGAAGTGGAAAATATTAGTTTCTAAAAATAACTTTTTATTTATTATAAATTATATTTTTATTTATTTTATTACTTTATTAACTTTAAAATTAACTTTTTATGAAGAATGTGTTCAGATAGGGGAATAGGGCTATATTTAAATACCAAGCACAATCCCAATAAAAAAGCATACATACCTTCCCTCAAGTTTTTTAGAAACAATATTTTGAGGCTGAGGTTTGTTGGAGACCGTAATTGAAGCATCAGGGCCAGAAAGTGCCATAAAAATAAGATTGTCTAATACTGCCAGGGATAATGGTGGTGAATGGTATGCCACGTTGTTGAACCAAAGTGTAACTACCTTTTGATCCCTAAAGGAAATTGCGATAATGCACGAGTAAATGCATTCTTGACTGTCCTGCAAGTATGTCTGTAAGTCACCTGGAATGAGAAAACAATAAATGACCACAGGCTCAGCATGCGGTAGAGATCACTTAATATGCAGTGTGGAGAGGGAGAACCCAATCATTTCACTTGCCTGATACTTTTTCTATTTCCAGTGTCTCACAACAGCTCTGACACATCTTGGTCAAGAACTCTATTCTATTAATAGAGTCAGGATGATTTTGATGAGGATGTGGAGAACAGATAACACTTGTGTACTGTTGGTGGTAATACGAACTGGTATAGCCACTGTGGAAAATGTTATGGAGGTTCCCCAAAACATTGAAAATAGAAATACCATATGATCCAGTGATTCCACTACTGGGTACTGACCCAAGGAAAACAAAAACACTAACTTGAAACCCCTCTGTTTACTGCAGAATTATTTACAATAGCCAAATTATGGAAGCAACCCAAGTGTCCAGTGACAGATGAACAGATGAAGAGTAGATATATATACACACATATATACATGTATATGTTAGATACACACATGCATATTACTCAGCATGAAAAAGGAATGCAATCTTGCCATTTGAAACATTACTACTGATATATCTGTGAGGTACAGTCTTTATTTTTGTATAAACAACATAATATAGTAGAAAAGGGACCACATTATGCATTATGGTAATTAATTTCTCCCTTTTCTCTCCCCTCTTCTCTGCTAAACTATGTGATCTTTGACAGTAAGTGTTCATCTAGTACTCCTGTCATGGAGGAAGAAAAGGGATATGTGATTTAATGACAGCTTTTATACCACCCAACCTATAATGTGCATGTTGTAAAATCAGGATTATGATAGGAGTAATAACCAATATTTCGCAGTGCATTTTCATCTCTGACAATGGAACCTAAAGGATAAAAGAGAAAAAACCTGCCGAACTGCACAGGCTCTATGCTAACTTAAACCAACAGTCAACAAGGCAGTAGCTGAAGGAAATGCAAACACCTGTAAGGAAATGATCAGCCTTGAAAGACGATATTTGCTCCTTGTGATTTAGTGTGGTGAGTGGGTTAATATTGCAGACACCCACCAGGAAGTCCTAAAATCTAGTCCCTCCTCTAATACATACTAGATACATTATCTGGGGCAACTTAGTTAACATCTCTAAGCCTCAAGCAAGTATGTTATAGAAATTGAGATAATTGAAATATTTAGAAAAGTTCTTGCCAAAGGTAGTATTCAGTACATGGAATCAATTATTACTACTGCCTTCCAAATAAGTAAGCCTGCCCATAAAGTCTTCAACCTAACCTGTTTTAAAATATAGCTAATCTAGAGACTGCTGCGAAGGCTTTTGGGATTTAGTATCACACTGTGAGCCTGGTTTTATGTGAGATTTTGTCCTAAATTTTACAAAACAAAGTATTTTAATTCAATTCATTCCCTAGAAGGTGTAGCTAAAGCTGTCAGATGACCCACGGTCAAAGTGCCTCCATTAATAATTAACTTTTGTGGCCAGTCTCCTTAAAGGATGATCCTTGTCTCTGATTGGGCTGCCTTTGTGAGATTGGTGAGTCTCAAGAAAGAAAAGAGCAATGATATTCCAGTTAGGACCTCTCTTTGGGAGTGATACAAGCAAGTTTTCATCTATTAGCAGTCGTTTTCTTTCTGAAAGAGCCTTACCTTTCACTTCCTGAAGTTTTTGTTTCTTAGCCTTTAGCATGATATCAAGAATTTTTGTTAAATTCTGAGAAAATTCAGAATGGCTATCATCTGAGAAAAGCACAGTGGTTTGACCATATTGTTCCAAATCCATTTCCCTGGCAGGTTCAATTGTATTTCTTGAAATCTTGTCTCCTTTCATGAGAAAATAAACAATGCCCAGAAGTCCCAGTATCTGCATCAACAACAAACTCCAGTTGCGCCAAGAGAACATAGCCCTCTTTATGAACATGGCGTAGAACTGCTGCCAGTGAAGAGACCACTGAAAAGAGGAGAGAAAGATGGCATTACAATGGTTACAAACCTTAATGAAACTCACTGACATTAATTTTCTGAATCTTATGGTACAAGATGTACACATTCTATAAATATATCCTTGAATAGAACACAGCCATGGTGAGCACACAGGTAACAAGCAAAAACTCCTTCCTGGGTAGTTTGTTGAGGCTTGGCTTCTAATCAAATTATACTGGAAAACTCAAAAGGATGATTTTTATCACTAACATATTCGTAGCCTCTCTGAGCAGACAACATGACATCAGTCTTCATCAATATTAAATCATGATTCTTCAATCCTATCTCTATTTGATAAGTAAAGCATTCCCAAAATGTACGTATGTAAGAGTTTCCATTGTTAGGTTTTAATTCATGTGATAGTGGATAGTCAGGAAACAGAAAATGAATTTATTTTTAAACTGCAATAATGTGTTCAGCCCCTTTTCTTCAACTTCTAAATTTAAAGCAAAGTGTCTAATTGTTATTTTGAAAAATGTACCTAAATATACTATTTTCTTTATTTTTTCAAGCTTTTTGGCCCAGCTATAGTTGATTATATATTTTTATCAGGTTAACAACAAAAACCTGTTGTTTTAAATGTAGAGACAAATCCTGAAAAGGTAGTGTGAATATTAAAGATAAGCATAGAGAGCATATTACTTGGAATATGTAACCAATAGCTTAACAATATTTCCCAACATTTTGGACACCCCACAATTCATCATGAAAAAAAAAATCCCTAATCAATCAACTAATATCATCTGAATGAAAAAAAAATCAGCATTTGGTTATTGTCGCTGGCCAAAAATAAGGTAAAGTTTAGAAGGAAAAATTTTTTCACACATTGTCTTCAAAGTAGAAGAATGTGCTTTCTGACTTTTATAAGATGGTTTATTAAATATATTACTAGAGTGAAAGAATATACGAAGCTAAGAAACAACTTTTCTAGACTAGTCTGCAAATCTTCCTTCATCTACATCTTCATAAGAGAGGGAAATAGGGAAGAGTGATAGAGAAGGAGAAATGAGAAAGCAAGAAGACAAGAAAAACCACATTTTATAACTGATTCATGCCAAACATCATGAAAATCAAACTTTACTAGTATTAACTCATTAAAACAGTCTCACAGAGAATGAAATTGAAACACAAATATGGTAACTATTTTGGTCAAAGTCAAATAGACAGGAAATGATAGAATAGGAATTCCAGTTCCAATTGGCTCAAAATTCTGCACTCTGGTTGTACAATACCCATTCTGCTTCACAACTAGCTCATAGGCCCCTCAGTGAAGGCATGCTTATGGGCAACTCTGAAAAATGCTGATCATCTCAGAATCCCTAGTCTTCATTAGGGAAACTGTAGGGAAAAGACAATCGGAGAACAACAAAAGAAATTACTGGCAATCCAATGAATTTTCCCATACTAATGAGGAAATGGTTGGGGAACAGTCTATTAGAAGTGCAACACATTCCGAGGCATAAATTTAAGTGGCTTTAATGCACTGGTTCCTAGACACGATAAATTATTGAACACTACATGTGATACTAAGTATGTACTATATGCTGGCTAATAGAATTTAAAAAAAAATTTTAATGGCTTTTATATGTATAAATAGTGGTAACTTTTGTTAAGGCCCTTTTTCAACTCTGAATGAACAAGCAATTTTAAAAACCGAGATAAGTAACTCAGAAATAAGGAGCATAAGCAATAACATGGAGGACATTAGGAGAAGGAAAGGAAAAGTGAATTGGGGGAAATTGGAGGGGAAGACGAATCATGAGAGGCTGTAGACTCAGAAACAAACTGAGGGTATTGGGGTGGGGTGGAGGTGTGAGCCTGCTGATGGGTATTAAGGAGGGCATGTATTGCATGGAGCACTGGGTGTGGTGCATAAACAATGAATCTTGGAACACTGAAAAAATTAAATTAAATTTTAAAAAAATGAAATAATGCTGAAAGTAAAATCTGATTTTTAACTATCATATTTTAACTTTTGAATTAGATAATTAATTGGATTGTTTTACAGACTCTTCCTTACTTGGCCTTCCTTGGCTAAGAACTCAAAATTCAAAGTCTCCTTTGAATTCAAACATTAAAATAAAATTTATCTTTTATCCCATCCAAATGTATACCACTAGCATAGCATTCTTAGTAGAAATGCTCACCCCAGTATTAAACTTAATATTAGAGTGTTCACTTGCAGTAGGAGAGTATCTCTCAAAACTTCCAGAAGCATTCATATTCTGGTTCATGTCTTCTCTTCTGTTTTTCTCCTTTAGGGATGGGGTCTGGAAAGCTTCCTCATCCTTCCTGATGACCCTACACACAAGCAAATATTCATTTTAACCATAACAGTGGTTTCATTGCAAGATTCTCATGGTTGATGGCAAAAATTAAAAAAAAAAAAACAAGCACAGTTATATAATGTTAATACTAATATTGGATAAAATAAACTGAACTTAATTAAGTTAAAGGTATAAGACAGTATCTTTTTTTGGAAGAGAGAGCTAGTACATTTATTTTGAAGAATGATACTAATTCTAGCAGACTTTTATTTCTATAATGTTTCTAAGTGTATGCCAGTTTAACAGATTTGTTTTCTCAACTTTCTGCTCCAGGCAATCTAAACATCTGTAATGGTTTATGAGCAAATGACCACAGAGTTCAGTTATCCTCTAAGAGTTCACGACTCTATGGGAGAAACAGACATTGTTATTTAATTTTAATATATGGAAAAAATGATAAATGGAATCATAAAATTCATACTATAGAGATCTGAGGTCCAACCACGGTCATTCTGAAACCTGTGATGAAATCTCATGATTTGAAAAGATAAATTTTTCACTCTAAACCAGTGAACCAGCAAGACTTTTTAATACCTTTCTTTGACCAGGACCACAAAAAAGCACATCAGATACTGATTTGGTCTGATAATAATGTTTTAAATTCAAGGTAGTATTTGTGCTATATCTGTTCACTGTGATAAAACAGTAAAAAAAAAAAAAAAAAAAGATACTACTGAAGACGAGTACAGCTCTTACCTTGCCTTTTTCTTCTAACTCCTTTATTAGGTTTTTATTAATTTTATAAGACACAGTCAATGGGAAAAGTTTTTTTTAATTTTTTTTTTAATTTATTTATTTATTTTCAGAAAAACAATATTCATTATTTTTTCACCACACCCAGTGCTCTATGCAATCCGTGCCCTCCATAATACCCACCACCCGGTACCCCAACCTCCCACCACCCCGCCACTTCAAACCCCTTAGATTGTTTTTCAGAGTCCATAGTCTCTCATGATTCACCTCTCCTTCCAATTTACCCCAACTCCCTTCTTCTCTCTAACAACCCTTGCCCTCCATGATATTTGTTATGCTCCACAAATAAGTGAAACCATATGATAATTGACTCTCTCTGCTGACTTATTTCACTCAGCATAATCTCTTCCAGTCCCAGTGATGATGAACATTTTTTCATGTGTCTGATAGCCATTTGTATGTCTTGATTAGAGAAATGTCTGTTCATATCTTCTTCCCCTTTTTTGATATGTTTGCCTGTTTTGTGTGTGTTGAGTTTGAGGAGTTCATTATAGATCCTGGATATCAACCTTTTGTCTGTACTGTCATTTGCAAATATCTTCTCCCATTCCATGGGTTGCCTCTTTGTTTTGTTGACTGTTTCCTTTGCTGTGCAGAAGCTGTTGATTTTGATGAAGTCCCAAAAGTTTATTTTCGCTTTTGTTTCCTTTGCCTTTGGAGACATATCTTGAAAGAAGTTGCTGTGGCTGATATCAAAGAGGTTACTGCCTATGTTCTCCTCTAGGATTCTGATGGATTCCTGTCTCATGTTGAGGTCTTTTATCCATTTTGAGTTTATCTTTGTGTACAGTGTAAGACAATGAAAATACAGAAAGGGAAATTAGAGAATCAATTCCATTTACTATAGCACCAAGAACCATAAGATACCTGGGAATAAACCTAACCAAAGAGGTAAAGGATATGTACTCGAGGAACTACAGAACACTCATGAAAGAAATTGAAGACACAAAAAGATGGAAGACCATTCCATGCTCTTGGATCGGAAGAATAAACATTGTTAAAATGTCTATACTGCCTAGAGCAATCTATACTTTTAATGCCATTCCGATCAAAATTCCACCGGTATTTTTCAAAGAGCTGGAGCAAATAATCCAAAAATTTGTATGGAATCAGAAGAGACCCCGAATCGCTAAGGAAATGTTGAAAAAAGAAAAAAACTGGGGGCATCACGTTATTCTGATTTCAAGCTTTACTACAAAGCTGTGATCACCAAGACAGCATGGTACTGGCATAAAAACAGACACATAGACCAGTGGAACAGAGTAGAGAGCCCAGATATGGACCCTCAACTCTATAGTCAAATAATCTTCGACAAAACAGGAAAAAATATACAGTGGAAAAAAGACAGTCTCTTCAATAAATGGTGCTGGGAAAACTGGACAGCTATATGTAGAAGAATGGGAAAAGTTTTAAAAATTACAATAAGCCAGAGGAAAAAAAATACTCAAGATCTTACAACCCAGGCAGATACAAATGATTTTTCTACGTCCACATATGCACAGGCATGAATGTATGTATACACACACATAAAATGCAAAATTTGGATCTGCTATAATACACTGTAATGCAACTTGCTTCTAAAATTATTTACATTCATTCTAGGTGTTGGGAAAATTGGACAGCCACATGCAAAAGAATGAAATTGGACCACTTTCTTACACCATATACAAAAATAAACTCAAAATGGATGAAAGACCTAAATGTGAGACAGGAATCCATCAGAATCCTAGAGGTGAACACAGGCAACAACATCTCTGACCTCAGACGCATTAACTACTTACTAAACACATCTCCAGAGACAACGGAAACAAAAGCAAAATGAACTACTGGGACTTCAACAGGATAAATAGCTTTGCATAGGTCAGGAAACAGTCAACAAAACTAAAAGGCAACCTATGGAACAGGAGAAGATATTTGCAAATGACTTATCAGATAAAGGCCTAGTATTCAAAACCAACAAAGAACTTAACAAATTTAACATCCCCCTCCCACCCCCCCAAAAAAATCCATCAAGAAATGGAGAGAAGAGGGCGCCCGGGTAGTTCTGTTGGTTGGGAGACTGCCTTTAGCTGGAGTCAGGATCCTGGAGTCCCGGGATCGAGTCCTGCCATCAGGCTCCCTGGTCCAAGGGGAGTCTGCTTCTCCTTCTGACCTTTTCCCCTCTCATGCTCTCTCTCCCTCTCTCTCTCTCTCTCAAATAAATAAATAAAATCTTAGGGGGAAAAAAAAGGAAATGGACAGAAGACATGAAAAGACATTTCTGCAAAGAAGTCATACAAATGGCCAACAGAAACATGAGAAAATGCTCAACATCATTCAGCATCAGGGAAATACAAATCAAAACCACTATAAAATACCGCCTCACACCAGTCAGAATGGCTAAAATGAACAACACAGGAAAAAACAGATGCTGATGGGGATGCAGAGAAAGAAGAACCCTCTTATGTGGGGAGCCATGTAGCAAGAGCTGGAAGTCACATAGATGGATATGCCTGAGGAGGAAGGGCTGTGAATGTTTAACCCAAAGAAAAATGGGTGCGCTCATGGACGACGCACGTTCAATGCCTGGAGTCACAAGGAGGGTATATGATTAACCTGCAGTTTTGGGAAAGGCACAAGATCTGTAGAACAATAGAAACCTATGGAGTCACGTAGGTGCTCACGAGCATCTCACATGCTCATGGATAAGGTCACTAGTAGTCCTTCTGATTGGTGTTTAGGTGAATCGCGTGATATGGTGATTGGGCATTTGTAACTACTGATACTATAATAAGGGGCTTAATTTGAGGAGCGGGGTTCCCGAATCAAGATATGTAGAAGACTGACAATAAAGAAGTTTGCCACTCAACCTCGTCTGCGGGTCGTTCTTGCGGGTCGAGAACGACACAGGGAGAAGTAATGGCGCAGCTGAGAGCAGGGGCGAAAGCCGCAGTTGTAGCGCAATCGAAATTAAAAACGAAAGTTACGCCGCTTCCGCATTCTAGCTCCACAGCGCCACCCCATGAGTGGCCCCCGCCTTATAAGCCCAACTGCACCAAGACGTGCTATTGTTCGGGCTGCGCTGCGGAAAATTGGAGAGAGGTCCTTGGCCCGGGAAAAGGTTTTTTCCCAGTGTTAGAAGATCAGAATCAGCAGAGGTACCACCAGCCACTAGATTTTAAGTTGGTAAAGCAGCTGAAGGAGGCAGTTACCGGCTATGGGCCCCAGGCAGCCTTTACGGTCTCCCTTGTGGAGTCGCTGGGAGCACTCTACCTGGTTCCCGAGGATTGGGCCAACTTGGCCAGGGCGATATTAAGTGGAGGGCAATATCTAGAATGGAAAATCCAAAATCAGGACAATTGTCTGGACACAGCACGGAGAAATGCAGCCGCGGGTAACCTGCAATGGAATTTGGAAATGCTGACAGGCACGGGGCCATACCTCGGGGCCCAAGTGCAGAGTACATACCCCCCTGCGATGTATCAACAGATAGCCACAGCGGCCCTCAGGGCTTGGAAGACACTGAAAGGGGCAGGAGACTTGCAAGGCCAATTATCCAAACCCGACCCGGTGCTTAGATGGCACCGAGGTTCCCTTTGTGTTTTCCCACAGGATGCGCCTGCTCCACTCTGGGTGCCGGAGTGGAACCTGTGGAGGGTGCTAGTGATGGTGATGATAGTGACGATGACTGTCCTACAGCCTGTTCCCATGAAGGCGGAGCCAATTCAACTGTGGTCGAGACAAGAGACTGCCCAGCTTCAAGCCCTTCTTTAAATGGCTCAGCATAGAGTGCAATCTTCTCACCCTAACTCATGTTTGTTACTGACGCTTAAAACTTTGTAAGCTCTTTATTTTCTCACTTTCCTTCCCTGACGCATGTATGGTATGTTATAGGAACTATTATAGGTGTGCTAGTAGTAGTTATTCTTTTCATGTGTCTCTTGCCCTATGCGGCTAAAATAATTCTTGCAGAAGTTTACAAGCTAAGAGCCACCGTACGTAACCAGCAGCTGGCCAATCGCGGCAAGCTCAAGGAACGGCCTTAGTCGTCACCAAGTTACCCTTTGACTCCAATATTGGTTAAACAAACTATGCCGGCCTCCTCCTCAAGCCAGACCTGACTCAGACGCTCACGATAAGGGCTCTAGAAGCTGGTACCTCCCCAAATATGGCTTAGTATGCTGGATCGGCAGCCAAAGACGGGTAAGACTGATCCCTCACCATAGCAACCTAAGACAGGGGCTCCTCGACCAGGGGGAGTACCCGATGACGGGTAAGCATGCGTGTTGAGGATTGGCAACCTAAGACAGGCACGATCCCTGCCATATAAATAATAAAAAAAGGGGGAGATGTGGGGAGCCATGTAGCAAGAGCTGGAAGTCACGTAGATGGATATGCCTGAGGAGGAAGGGCTGTGAATGTTTAACCCAAAGAAAAATGGGTGCGCTCATGGACGACGCACGTTCAATGCCTGGAGTCACAAGGAGGGTATATGATTAACCTGCAGTTTTGGGAAAGGCACAAGATCTGTAGAACAATAGAAACCTATGGAGTCACGTAGGTGCTCACGAGCATCTCACATGCTCATGGATAAGGTCACTAGTAGTCCTTCTGATTGGTGTTTAGGTGAATCACGTGATATGGTGATTGGGCATTTGTAACTACTGATACTATAATAAGGGGCTTAATTTGAGGAGCGGGGTTCCCGAATCAAGATATGTAGAAGACTGACAATAAAGAAGTTTGCCACTCAACCTCGTCTGCGGGTCGTTCTTGCGGGTCGAGAACGACACTCTTATCGTGAGCACTGGGTGTTATATGTAAGTGATGAGCCACTAAATTCTACTCCTGAAACCTATATTACACTACATGTCAAGTAACTAGAATTTTCTTTTAGAGAGAGAGAGTGTGTGAACAGTATGGGGGAGGGGCAGAGGAAGAGGTAGAGAGAGAGAATCCCAAAACCTGACACTGGAATCAATCTTACAACCCCAAGTTCAGAGCAGACACTTAATTGACTGAGCCAGTACCTCAATTAATTAGAATTTAAAAAACTAAATAGAATTTAAATAAAAACAGAAAGAAAAAGAAAGAAAGAAAGTTGATTCAATGTTAAAAAAAAATCACAAACCAGTATCTCATGAACATAAATGCAAAAATTCTGAACAAAATTTGAAATCAAATTTAACAATATGATAATAAAATTAATGATATATCAAAACTAAACAGGGTTTGTTATAATAATGCAAGGGTTCATTTAATGTTTTAACATTCAAAAATTCATAAAATTTACCATTTTATGAAACTAAAAAAGAAAGGCACTTAATCATCTCATTAGATATGGAAAAAAATTGACAAAATCCAATATTCATTCCTGATAAAAACTATCATTAATATAGGAATGGAAGAGATCTTTCTCAAACTTATAAAGGGCAACTATAAAAAACCTACAGCTTGTATCATACTTACTTATGAAAAACTAAATGTTTTTTCTCTGAGTTCAGAAAGGAATATTCTTAAGTACTTCCATTCAAGACTTTACTAGAGGTCTACCCATTGCAGCAGGGTAAGAAAATGTAACATCCAAAAGTCAAATATTTTCTATATACTGGTAAGGAACAATCTGAAATTGAAATTTTAAAAAACTCCATCTTCAATAGCATCTAAAAATGAAGAATACTTTGGGATGAATCTGACAAAAGATGTATAAAATCTACACAGTAAAGCATTACTGAGAAAGATTAAGGAAGATTAAAATAAATGCAGATATACTATACAGAGTTCAGTTAGAAGACTCAATATTTTAAAGATATAAATTCTCCCCAAATTGACCTATGGTTTCTAATCAGATCAATTCCAGCCAGATAAACCAGCATACTAGAAGTTTTTGTAACAACTAATCAGCTGATTCTAAAATTTCTGATTCAATAAAGAGGACTTAGAATGGGCAAAATAACTTTGTCAATGCATGTCTAGTACTTTGTCAATGCATGTCTAGTATTGTGCTGATGAAAAGGAAAGACTCAAATCCTGCCAATTGTACAGTGAGCTAGTTCTAATGCATTGGTGAATACATGACAACATCCAGTGAGTTGAAAATACCCACCTTCCACAATTTAGAAATTCCATTGTTAGATATACACTCTAGAGAAATCTCACATATTTGCCCAGAAGACAGATACAAAGATATTCACTAAAGTGTGTAATGGCAAAATACTGGAATAAATAATACAATGTAATAAAAAACACGATATTTATGTAATGAAATATGATATATATCAATTGGAGGGAATGAACGAAATTTCTCCTTATACAAATGTCAACATGGAGAGATATAAAATGTCTAATCTTTTAGAGGGAAAAAAGTATTTTTCAGGGCTGTTAAATATACCATTTATAGGGACGCCTGGGTGGCTCAGTTGGTTAAGCAGCTGCCTTCAGCCCAGGTCATGATCCCAGCGTCCTGGGATCGAGTCCCACATCGGGCTCCTTGCTTGGCAGGGAGCCTGCTTCTCCCTCTGCCTCTACCTGCCACTCTGTCTGCCTGTGCTCACTCTCGCTCCTCTCTCTCTCTGATAAATAAATAAAAAATCTAAAAAAAAAATATACCATTTATATAAAACATTAAGCTCATAAAACATGCTTATACATGTTTACGGATGCAAAAATGTATATACAATAATATTAAAATATGATTTTTCCACTGTAAAATTACCTTTTCTCCCCATTTTGTACTGTGTTCTTTAGAAACGTCATCAGACACAGATCATACTCAATACTCAAGGCGAGAAGGGCTGAATACATACTCTTCCTGGAAGGACAGTAGCTATAACATTATCTGGAATTCTACAAGGAAGATTTGTCTCTCTTCTCCATTTATTCATTCAGCCCCCTACTTATATCAGTATGGACTCATGTCCATACTACCTTGGCCAGGTGATCAAAGTAGTAGTTCCATCACAGTAATATGTCATGTTACTATCATGTAACCCCCCACAGGATAAGAGGAAGAAGGCACTTCATCTTTGCAATATTCTTCCCCAAAAGCCATAACCCCATTCTAACCATGAGAAAAACATAAGACAAACCCAAATTCAAGAATATTACACAAAACATCTGATCAGAATGTCCAAGGTTATGAAAACAAGGAAGGTATAAGAAACTCTCACAAACCAGATGAGACTAAAGAGAAATGACTAAATATAACATATGCTGGATGGGATCCTGGAAGAGAAAATGGACTTTAGTGGACTTTAGTGGAAAAACTAGTGAAATGTGAATAAAATGTAGGCTTAATTAATAGCAATTTGCCAATGTTGGTTTCTTAGTCATGACCAATGTACTGTGGTAGTGAAGGGTGTTAACAACTGGGAAACTGCATGAGGGGCATACAGTATTTCTGCATTATCTTTGCTACTTTTCTGTAAATATAAAGCCATTCTATTATTAAAAATTTACCTCAAAGAAGTAAGTCATTAAGGATGTCATCAATTGCAGAAATCAAGATGGCATAAGAATCTCAAGGCCACAAGCTTTCTGGTTAACTTTTCAATAAAAGACCAGTCCTAAAACACTCACTGGCAACTCAGGGGTCTTCTCTCACTCTATAGAGAGCTTTTTCTTTCTTTTCTGCTCTCACCTTCACTTAATAAACTTACACTTCATTTCACCCTTTTGTGTCCAGAGATTCATTCTTCAACTCAATGAGACAAGAACCCTGCAATCCTACAACAATATCTTCTGCTCATTTCTTAATTGAATTATCTGGTTTTTTGGCTGTTGAGATTGATAAGTTCTTTATAGATTTTTCATACCAACCCTTTATCAGATATGTCATTTGCAAGTATCTTCTCCCATTACATAGGCTGACTTTTAGTTTTCTTGGTTGCTTCCTTTGCTGGACAGAGGTTTTTGTTGTTGGTGTTGTTTTTTAAGATTTTATATATTTATTTGAGAAAGAGAGAGTGAGACAGAGAGCATGAGAAGGGAGAAGGTCAAAGGGAGAAGCAGACTCCCCATGGAGCCTGGAGCCTGATGCAGGACTCAATCCCAGGACTCTGGGATCATGACCTGAGCTGAAGGCAGTTACTTAACCAACTGAGCCACCCAGGCACCAAAGTTTTTATCTTGATGAAGTTCCAATAGTTCATTTTTGCTTTTGTCTTCCTTGCCTCCGGTGATGTGTATAGTAAGAAGTTGCTGCAGCCAAGGTCAAAGAGGTTGCTGCCTCTGTTCTCCTACTGAGAGGAGGCACTGCCTCACACTAAGGTCTCTCATTCATTTTGAATTTATTTTTGTGTATGTGTAAGAAAGTGGCCCGGTTTCATTCGTCTATATTGCTGTCCCATTTTCCCAACCCCAGATGTTGAAAAGACTGTGATTTCTCCATTGGATATTCTTTCCTGCTCTGTCAAAGATGAATTGACCACATAGTTGTAGGCCTTTTCTGGGTTTTCGAGTTTTGTTCCAATGATCTGTGTGTCAGTTTTTATGTCAGTATCATATTGTTCTGATGATTACAGCTTTGTAATATAGCTTGAAATTCGGAATTTTGGTATCTTCAGCTTTGCTTTTCTTTTTCAAGATTGCTTTAGCTATTCAGGGTCTTTTGTGGTTCCATACAAATTTTAGGATTGTTGAAGACTTATTTATTTGAGAGAGAGAGAGGGAGAGAGAGCACACATGTAAGTTGGTGGAGAGGGGGAGAGGAAAAGAGAATCCTCATGTAGATTCCTTGGTTTGCTGAGCAGAGAGCCTGACATGGGTCTCAATCCCAGGACCCCAATATCATGACCTGAGCAGAAATCAAGAGCTGAACACTTAACTGACTGAGCCACTGAAGCACCCCTTAGGATTAATTGTTCTAGCTCTGTGAAAAATGCTGCTGTTATTTTGATAGGGATTACATTAAATGTGTAGATTGCTTTGGGTAATATAGACATTTTAACATTATTTCTTATTCTAATCCAAGAACATGGAATGTTTTTCTCTTTGTATCCTCTTCAATTTCTTTCATACGTGTTCTAGAGCATTCAGAGCACAGTTCTTTTATCTCTTTGGTTAGGTTTATTACTAGGTATCTTAGGGTTTTGGTACCACTGTTTTTTGGTTTTGTTTGCTTTTTTTTTTTAACTTTACTTCAATGTTAATATTTTTTTTTAATTTTCAGCATAACAGTATTCCTTGTTTTTGCACCACACCCAGTGCTCCATGTAATCAGTGCCCTCTCTAATACCCACCACCTGGTTCCCCCAACCTCCCACCCCCCCTGCCCCTTCAAAACCCTCAGATTGTTTTTCAGAGTCCATAGTCTCTCATGGTTCACCTCCCCTTCCAATTTCCCCCAACTCCCTTCTGCTCTCTAACTCCCCTTGTCCCCTTGTCCTGCTATTTGTTATGCTCCACAAATAAGTGAAACCATATGATAATTGACTCTCTCTGCTTGATTTATTTCACTCAGCATAATCTCTTCCAGTCCTGTCCATGTTGCTACAAAAGTTGGGAATTCATCCTTTCTGATGTCTGCTATTGTTTTTAAGCAATTTCTATATTCAACATGGGGCTCAAACTCAAAACTCTGAGATCAAGAGTCACATGCTGGGGCACCTGGGTGGCTTAGTGGGTTAAAGCCTCTGCCTTTGGCTCAGGTCATGATCTCAGGGTCCTGGGATCAAGCCCTGCATTAGGCTCTCTGCTCAGCAGGGAGCCTGCTTCCTCCTCTCTCTCTGCCTAGTTGTGATCTCTGTCTGTCAAATAAATAAATAGAATCTTTTAAAAAAAAAGGGGGGGGGACTATTTCTAAGCCTGAGAGACTGAAGTCTAGAAAAGTCCAGAAAAGACTTTTTGTGAGATCTTTTCACTGCTAACCAGTTGGCCTTCTCTTAGCAGCATCCTGAAATCCCTGGGCACCTTCTCTTTGAGCTTTCAGACAGTGCAAGGTAATCTCAGACCATAAACCATGGACAATTTAAGTAGGTTACAGAGACATGACTAGATTAAAGATTTTAAAGTCATCCTCACTACGACCTCTAATTTATTTATTTATTTATTTTTCGACCTCTAATTTAGATACTGGACTTGCGCTGTGACCCATAAATTCTCTTTGCTCTAGGCCAGTCCTAATCCCCACTCTTGAAAGGCACAGGCACCCAAATACAAACCCAAAAGTTTCATAAATAACTTTCCCACCCAATACTCCACTACCCTGGGTATTTAGTACCTGGGTTTAGTTATTTTCTGCGGTTCCACACCCTCATGATTTGCAGGGAAGATCCTGTCTTTTCAGCTCAATGAATTGCTATTCTCACCCTAGTCCCACGACTCATAGGAGCCTCAGCCCATCAGAGGAGCAAGGGGCATACACTGGTCTGTTGGCCTTCATAGAAGATTACCATACATAACAATCTAATACTATTTCTTCAATGACTCCAGTTATGGGGTTTGATTTCAAAATGAAATCCAATTATAGAGGAAGAGATTTTTCCTCTCTCCTGTCCCTCCCAGCATCATTACTCACCTAAGGAAAACTTCTTCCATGGTAGTAATTGAGACACCAAAGCTACTAATGCCCAGCTCTTTCTGCCTGTTTTCCAGATCACTAAGCAGGTCTTTAAACCTAGAGTAAGGAAAAGAAGAGTGAAAGTTACCACCAAAACAGATTATTTTCAAATTAATATTTCTTGTTCCTAATTAATTTCCTTCAGCAGTGGAGGAAGGAAGGAAGGAAGGAAGGAAAAAAGAAAGGGAGAGAGAAAAGTAAAGAAGAGAAAAGAGAGAAGAGAAGAAAGAAAAGAAAAAAGGAAAATAAAAGAAATTGAGTGTCAAAAAACTAAAGCGAAGGGACAGAAAAAGATTCCAATTCAACAACAGTCATATCTGTGTACTTATCCCTGCATGCTCCAGCCATACTGGCCTTTGTCTAGGCTCTCAAATGTGACTTGTCCTTTTTAATTTCTGATTTTTTTTTCCAAAAATTGTTTCTAACCCACCTCCTCTCCTACCTAAATTTTATTCATCATTTGAATATTGGTTTACATGTTGCTCACTTTTCCTCATGATTCTAATATAAGAGCATCTTGCCCTTCTCTAAATAATTTTTATAATTTTGACTCATCAATGATTATTTCACCCATCCATCAAATATTTATGTAGTGCCAAATATGTGCTAGAAAATGTTCTGGGTCCAAGAGACACAGAAGTGAAAAAAACTAAGTCCCCGATATAACATTTTAGTATAAGTCAATACAATAAACAAATAGATGAATAATATGATGTCAGGCATATCAACTTTCTATTACTATTCAGTCCTGTATCCCTTGCACAATATAGAACTATATAAATTTTAAAAATTTGGAAATTTTCTTCTTCATTATCTCAGTTAAGATTAAAAAGGACACTGTGAGTCTACATCGAGCAATCATGAAAAGAAAAAAATTACATATAAACATCCTATTTGGATTTGCCTATTCTGAATATGTCATATAAATGGAATTATACAGTATGTGCCCTTTATGTCTTCTTTCACTTGTCTTAATGACTTCAAAGTTCATCCAAGTTGTAGCATATAGAACATTTCATTCCTTTAATATTTTTTATTCCATTATATGGATATACCATATTTTATTTTACCATACATGAATCAATGGACATTTGGGTAACTTCTACTTTTTGACTATTATTAATAATGCTACTAAAAACTTTTTTTTAAAAAGATTTTATTTATTTATTTGACAGAGAGAAATCACAAGTAGATGGAGAGGCATTTGTGGACATAAAATTTCCAAAACTCCTGGGTATATACCAAGATGTGGAATTACTGGATCAAATGGTAACTCAATCTTTTTGAGGAATTCATAAATACTTTTCCAAAGTGGCTACACTATTCTACATGCTTACCAGCAATGTATAAGGGTTCTGACTTCTCCATATCCAAACTCAAACTTGTATTTTCTTTAAGAAAATATTATCCCATCTACTGGATGTACAGCAGTATCTCACTGTGGATATTATTTTCTGCTTTTATAATACTAATGATATTGAGCACCAATTCATGTGTCTTGGTCATTTATACATATTTTTTGAAAAACATCTATTCAAATTCTTTGCCCATTTCTAAATTAAATGAATTGCCTTTTTAAAAATATTTATTTTTTTCAGCGTAACAGTATTCATTGTTTTTTGCACCAGACCCAGTGCTCCATGCAATCCGTGCCCTCTCCAATACCCACCTGGTTCCCCCAACCTCCTACCCTCCGCCCCTTCAAAACCCTCAGATTGTTTTTCAGAGTCCATAGTCTCTCATGGTTCACCTCCCCCTCCAATTCCCCCTAACTCCCTTCTCCTAACTCCCCATGTCCACCATGCTATTTGTTATGTTCCACAAATAAGTGAAACCATATGATAACTGACTCTCTCTGCTTGACTTATTTCACTCAGCATAATCTCCTCCAATCCCGTCCAAAAGTTGGGTGTTCATCCTTTCTGAAGTGTTGGAGAGGATGTGGAGAAAGGGGAACCCTCTTACACTGTTGGTGGGAATGACTGGTCTTTTAAGAGTAAGGTGAAAAGATATTTTATATATTCTGTGTACTAGTCATTTATCAGATATATGTAATTTACAATTTTCCCCCATTATTTGGGCTGTCTTTTTCTTGATAGTGTACTTGAAGGTGAAACGTTTTAATTTTTCATGAAGTCAATTTATCTGTTTCTATTTCTTGGTTGCTTATACTTTTCATGTAATATCTAAGAAAAATTGCCTAATCCAAGGTCACTAAGATTTATGCCTGTATATTTTTCCTAAAAGCTCCACTCTTATATTTAGGCCTTTGCTCCATTTGACATTTTTAAAAAGATTTTATTTATTTATTTGAGAGATAGAGATCACAAGTAGGGAGAGGCAGGCAGAGAGAAAGGGGGAAGCTGGCTCCCTGCCGAGCAGAGAGCCCAATGTGGGACTCGATCCCAGGACCCTGAGATCATGACCTGAGCAGAAGGCAGAGGCTTTAATCCACTGAGCCACCCAGGCACCCCAACCTAATTTTTCGTCTATGGTGTGAGAGTGAGGATCCAGCTTTATTCTTTTGCATGTGAATACCCAATGTTCTGGCATCGTTTGCTAAAAAGACTATTATTTCCCCAACTGAACTATTTCTGGGTGATTGAGAAACTCAATTTTATGTAATACAGTTATCTTGAATTCTGATTTACTTCATTTCTGTGCATGTCTATCCTTATTCTAGTACCACATAGTTTGATTTCTATAGTTTCATAACAAGTTTTGAAATCAAGAAATATGAATCCTCAAACTTTCCTCTTTTTCAAGATTGTTTGGTTATTTAGCAACCCTTACATTCCATATTAATTTTAGGATCAGCCTGTTAATTTCTGCAAAAAAAAAATGGCAGTTGGAATTTTTTACTTCTTAAAGACTTTTTATTTTGGAGTAATTTTATGGAAGAGTTGTGAAGATATTAAGAAAAATTCCTGTATACCCTTCATCCAGATTTCTCTAACATTAACATATTTCACCTACTAAAATAAGAAATTAACAGTGGTTCAATAAGCCAAGCAGAGAAAGTCAATTATCATATGGTTTCACTTACTTATGGAGTATAAGGAACAACATGGAGGACATTAGGAGAAGGAAAGGAAAGGTGAATTGGGGGAAATAGGAGGGAGAAATGAAACATGAATGAGAGTCTGTGGACTCTGAGAAACAAACTGAGGGTTTTGGGAGGGGGATGGATGAGCCTGGTGGTGGGTATTAAGGAGGGCACGTATTGCATGGAGCACTGGGTGTGGTGCATAAACAGTGAATCTTGGAACACTGAAAAAAATAAAATTAAATTAAGATGTTAAAAAAATGTCAAGGTCATGAAACAAAAGAAAGAACAACTGTCAAAGAATGTAGGAGAATAAGGAGACATGATAACTAAATACAGTTAGAATCCTAGGTTGTATCTTGAAACAGTTGGAATTTTTTATAGGCATCATGTTGATTATGTAGGGAGTACTGCCATCTTAATATCAATCCATGAAAACAGGATGTCATTCCATTTCCTTGGGTCTTCTTTAACTTCTTTCAATGATTTTTTATAGTTTTCAAAAAGTTGTATGTCATACAGTTCTTTTGTTAAATTTTTGCTATTTTATTATTTCTATAGTCTTGTATATGGAATTACTTTCTTAATTTCATTTTTGGACTGCTCACTGCTAGTATACAGAGAATATAAGTAATATTTTAATATTATATCTTGAAACTTCACTGAGATAGTTTATTAGTCCTAATACATTTTTCAAGTTTGTTGTTTATAATTTTCCCTATATAAGAACATGTTATCTATGAAGATAGATAGTTTCACTCCTCTTTCTGATTTGGATTCCTTTTACTTATCTTTCATCTCTAATTGCCTGCTGGTACAAGGTTTCATACAAATGGTAAAAGATGTCTTAGTTTGTTCCTTATCCTACAGGGAAAGCTTTTATCCTTTCACCACTAAATATGATGCTAGTTGTGGGTTTTTCACAGATGCCTGTTAACAAGCTGAGAAACTTGCTTTCTATTCCTAATTTGTTGAGGGTTGTTTTTTTTTTTTTTTTGTAATGAATGGCTCTGGATTGTGTCAAAGGTACTTCATTTTTTGAGATCATCATGTTTGTTCTTTATTCTATTAATGTGGTATGCTACATTGATAATTTTTGCATGTGGACCAACCCTGTACTCCTGAGACAAATCTGACTAGGTCGAGGTATATAATCCTTTTTAAATGCTTGTGGATTGGTTTTGCTAGTATTTTGTGTTTGGGTTGAATTGTTTTTGTTTTTGTTTTGGCTTTTTTGCCTCAATATTCTAAAAATGATTTTCTATAGTTTTCTTTTTCTAGTTTTATTATATGGTTATACTGGCTGCATAAAATGGAACTAGTTCCTTCTTCTATTATGGAACAGTTTGCAAAAGACTGTATTCATCTTTACTTAAACATTTGGTAGACTCACCACTGAAGCCACCTGACCCTTGTCGTTTCACTATGAAAGATTCTGATTCCTAATTCAATCTCAACTTGCTAGAGGTCTAATCAGATTTTTTTTCTTGAGTCTTTTTTTAATACTTTATTTTTTTAATTTTTTTTTAGAGTAGATAACTTTTTTTTTAATTTTTTGTTTTTTATAAACATGTATTTTTATCCCCAGGGGTACAGGTCTGTGAATCAGCACTCACCAAAGCACATACCCTCACCAATGTCCATAACCCCACCGCCCCTTCTCCCAACCCCCATCCCCCCAGCAACCCTCAGTTTGTTTTGTAAGATTAAGAATCACTTATGGTTGGAGCAGGGGTATATAGGAAATCTCTGTACCTTTCTTTCAATTTTATTGTAAACCTAAAACTATTCTAAAAATAAACCATAAGTAACTTTTAATACTTTATTTTTAAAATAGTTTTAGGTTTACAATAAAATTGAAAGAAAGGTACAGAGATTTCCTATATACCCCTGCTCCAACAAACATAGCCACCCCCACTACCACTATCACTCACCAGAATATCACGGTTTTTTTTCACCAAAAATGAGCTTTCATTGACATATCATACTCACCTAACATCGAGAGTTTACTCAAAGTGCTATATATTCAAAAGTTTGGACATTACAGAGTATTATTACAGAGTATTTTCACTGCCCTAAATATCTGTGCCTACTTACCTCACCCCACCTACACCCTTGGCAACCACTCATCTTTTCATTGTCTCCATAGTTTTACCTTTTCCAGAATTTTGAGAGTTGAAATCATCTGGTATGTAGCCTTTTCAGATTGGCTTCTTTCACTTAATAATATGCATTTAAGGTCCCCATGTCTCCTCACAGTTTGATACCTCATTTCTGCGAAATGCTGAATAATATTTCATTGTCAGGATGAATGTTCATCCATTCACTTACTGAGGACATCTTGCTTGCTTCCCAAGTCTTGGTAATTATGAATAAAGTTGTTATAAGTATCTATGTGTAGGGTTTTGTGTGTATGTAAGTTTTTAACTACTTTGGATATATACCAAGGCATGTTATTGCTGAATCAAATGGCAAAATTATGTTTAGTTTTGTAGACAACCACCAAATTGTCTTCCAAAGTGGTTGTGCCATTTTACATTCTGAGAAGTCCTTGTCAAATCCACAGCCTTGTCAGTATTTGGTGTTGTCAGTGCTCCGGATTTAGGTCATCCTAATCAGTGTGTAGTGGTATCTAATTATTGTTTTAATTTGTATTTACCTGATACGAGGTAAGCATCTTTTCGTATGTTTATCTGCCACTCATATGTCTTCTTTGGTGAGGTGTCTGTTAAAGTCTTTGGCTCATTTTTAGGAGTGCATGAGTGGCTCAGTCAGTTAAGCATCAGACTTTTGGTTTTGGCTCAAGTTGTTATCTCATGGGTCATGAGACTGAGCCCCATGTTGGGCTCTGCACTCAGTGCATAGTCTGCTTGGGATTCTCTGTTTACCTCTCCCTCTGCCTTTCCCCCTCGCATACTCTTTTTCTCTCTCTCTAAAACAAATAAATAAGTCTTTTAAAAAAGTTTTTGGCCCATTTTAAAATTGAGTTGTATGTCTTCTTATTGTTGTGTTCTAAGAGTTCTTTGAATATTTTGGATAACAGTCCTTTATCACTTGTGTCTCCTACAAATATTTCTCCCAATCTGTGGCTTGATTTCTAATTCTCTGGATATTGCCCATCACAGAGCAATTTTTCATTTTAATAAAGCCCAGCTTTTCAATGATTTCTTTCAGAGATCCTGCTGCTGGTTTTGTATCTAAAAACTCATTGCCATACCAAAGGGCATCTAGGTTTTCTCCTAGATCTCCAGCAGTTTTTATTTTATTTATTTGAGAGAGAGAGAGAGAGAGAGAGCATGAGAGGGGAGAAGGTCAGAGGGAGAGGCAGACTCCCTGTGGAGCTGAGAGTCCAATGCAGGACTTGATCCTTGGACTCCGGGATCATGACCTGAGCCGAAGGCAGTGGTTTAACCATCTGAGACACTCAGGTGCCCCATCTTCTAGCAGTTTTATAGGTTTTCATTTCACATTTAGACCTACGATCCATTTTGAGTTACTTTTGTGAAGGGTGTTAAGATACGTGTCTTACTAACTTTTTTGCGTATGGATGTCCAGTGGTTCTAGTACCATTTGCTGAAGATACAATCTTTTTTCCACTGTATTGCCTTTGCTTTTTTGACAAAGATCAGTTGCCTATACTGATGTTGGGTCTATTTCTGGACATGTTTCTGTTCCATTGATTTATTTTTCTATTCTCTCACTAATATCATACTGTCATGATTATGGCAGATTTATAACAAGTCTTGAAACTGGTGAGTGTCAGTCCTCCAACTGTTCTCCTTCAATACTGTGTTGCCTGCCTTTTACCTCTCCATAAACTTTAGAATCAATTTGTTGATATCTATCAAATAATTTATTGAGATTTTGATTTAGATTGCATTGAATGACGGAGTGACTGTATGGCTCAGTCAGTTGAGGGTCTGACTCTTGATCTCAGCTCAGAATTTGATCTTAGGTTTGTGAGTCTGAGCTCCATGCTGGGCATGGAGCATACTTAAAAAGAAAAAAAAAAAAACGGACTGCACTGAATTATAGAGCGAACTGGGAAAAACAGACATCTGACAATATTGACAGTAATCTGACATCTATACATAAACATAAAATATCTTGTTTTTTAGTTTTTTTATTTCATTCATCCAAGTTTGATAGTTTTCCTCATATAGAGCTTGCATATATTTGGTAGACTTATACCTAAGCATTTCATTTTTGGAGGTGCTAAATTTAGAACTGTGTTTATAATTTCAAATTACACTTATTCATTGCTAATATATAGGAAAGTGACTTACTTTTGCATATTAACTTTGTATACTGAATCTTTGCTTTAATCACTTATTAATTCCAGAAGTTTGGGGGGGTTTTTTTGGTCAATTCTTTCAGACATTTTGTATAAGATGATCATATCATCTGTAAACAAAGGCAGTTTTATTTCTTCTTTCCCAATCTACATACATTTCCTTGTCTTTTCTTATCACATTAGCTAGGACTTTCAGCATGATGTTGAGAGAGGTGGTGAGAGAGGACTTCCTTGCTTTGTTCCTGCTATTAATGGGAAAGCTTCAAGTTTCTCACCATTGAGCATGATGTTAGCTACAGGCTTTTTGTAGATATTCCTTATCCAGTTGAAGAAGTTCCCCTCTACTTTTCTTTTGAGAATGCCAACAAGCTTGCTTTAAAGGAATATGAAGCTAGTAATTACATCTTGCAAGAAGATGAAGTTGGCCTGGTCCTGGAAGTTTATGGTAAGTTTCCTCTTCCCTTAGTTTCTGGTCTTTGTTGTTTGCCTCGCTTTGGCAATGGCACAGTCCCAATTTCCATATGAAACTTCTGATGTAGAGCTGTGCACCATCATTCACACTATAAGACCCTAATATGTAGACAGAACCAAAAGGTCTAACAGCACTGTACAGTGTATATGTATGTATATACATAGCCACTCTATCTGCAAGACATTGTAATGGAAAGTTATGGGCAAAATTAGATCTAAAGTTGGAAGCTGCTTCTCTTGCAATGTCTGCTAAGGAATAAGCATCTGCCAACAAATCTGCCAGTGTCATTCCAAAAGCCGACCAACATTAAAAAGTCATTCATTGGAACCCTTTTGTATAGCTGAGAAAGGACTAGCTTTTCTACCCCAAAGATGACACCATTTTTACATCTGATTCCAATAGCTATACTACTATTCACAGCCTTAACAGCATATACAACTTGAAAAACTCTTCCATCAGGACAGAATGTAGAGGCTGACAATTTATACCCTGCCCCAACTGAGCTCACTGTGCTGAAACTTCTGGGGCTTCAAAGCCCACTGAAGCTGAAGACTAGTAATAGGCTCTCTCACCGGGTGCCCTGGAAAGTAAACTGACTATTACTTGTCAAGTGGCAATGAGAAATAATCTGCTTGCCAAGCCCAAGAAAACCCGGAAAAGCAATAGTTATTTCTGGTAACCCAAAATCACTTATCTGAGATTTTTCTGGATCCGTACCTGTGTGTGTACTTTTTGGGTAAGATAAATGATAATTCAGCTGCAACATCGCTCTCCAATCTGGCCTCAGGTATATGTTGATCAATCACTTCAATAACTTCTTCAACATTACAGTGAGGTTCCTTCACCACAATTATGTGGTATCCCACACCTGAAAACAACCATTTAAAAATCAAAATTTTAAAAAGGTAACCTTCCAAATTAAACAACCCCCCCCATAAAAAACAGGCTCTTGCCTGTTAAAAATATCATTTTTTTTTAAGAGGAATCATGTTTGTGCTTAAGAGCAAATGGATTTCAAATTACCTTCAATCCATTCCTCTTAGACAGTCCCTGACTCTTTAACCTTTGGGTATATAGGTTTTTTACTCTGACCACAATTTAAACTTGTTAAAGTTTTATTGTTATATATCTTTTTTATTTGGATTTTCTTCCTTCCATCATTCTTTAAATACTTAATGCTTACTCACCACTTTTCAGACACATGTCAAAGTTTCAGACACATGTCATTCATGTTAATGAACGAAAACTGTAAAATTTTACCTTACTGTACTAGGAGGTCTTCACTTTGTCATATGAAAACAGGCTATATGGACTTCTAACACCAAGTCTGCCTGATACCTTTGGAATTTTATACACACGCTCACGTTCATGTGCACACATGTGTGTATAGGTATACACACATATTCATTTTTCTGGTCTTGTTGCTCTTATTATTTTATAATTCATCACATTAAGGTGGCTTACGGTTAAATCCTAGAATGGAGCTTTGAAATCCACTATTTCTAACTTCTTCTTATATATACATGTGTACATCTAATGAAAACCACTCTTGTTTTTTTTCAATGCCCTTCCATTTTCTATCCCTAACCATCACACTTAATTTCTTATTGATCCTCCCAAAAAACCTTACGATCCAGGCTGACTTACTCATTGTTCTAGGGGTAATATAGTCACTTGCTTTCATTTACTTATCCAACTTCCTTAAAAATCACGTTCTTTTCTCCATTGCCTTTAAAGAGCCTGCAACTAAAGACATTCTATGGATAATCAATATACTTGAGTAACACTTTTGTGTCTATAACTAACCTACTATGGGTATATCTATTTCTATATCCTCGTCTGTTAGTACAAAAGCATTCAACAATATGAGTCCCTCTCTTTCTGACATTCACCAAACTGACTATTTAAACCCAACATCTTCTTGCATGGGAAGTAGTAGCATATGAGAGTACAAAGCATGGGTTTTGGTGCCAGAGGGACCCATAGGTCCACTTACTCACATGGTTTGAATACATTACCTAGTAAAAGCTCCAGTGTTCTGCTTCATTAAAATGGTGATTTCATAAAGATTAGATGAGATAATGTGTGTAAATATGAATATAGTAACTTACCTATAATATATGTGATTGGATGAATGAATTCAAATACTGAATTCATGATTAAAGGAACACCATGTTTAACTATTCTCATGTTTCCTCCCAATTTTGAAGCACTCACTGCTTTGAGCCATGTAATTATGTAGGTTTTTATATTGTTCATTTTCATTTTACTAGTTTCACTGACTAACCAGACTGTATTTATCAAAGTCAAGATAATTTTATTCCATTGTTCATTTTCTGTTCAGTAAATTCTTATTGATCAACTGCCACATCTCAGGAATATTATTCATGAAAATAAACCTGAAAGTATTTAACTCATTATACTGGGAGTTTGATATTGATTTTATTGGAAAGGGTAAGAAATATCTAGTCACTGATTTTTTCCTCTCCAAGCCATGAATATATGTACCAAATCCTTCAGAAGAATTACCTTACTCCTGCAACAAATTAACATTTCAGTAGAAGCTATATGAAAGAAATAAACATGACCTTTGTGGGGTCAAAAAAGAATATTTTCCAAGTTAGAATATACTTGTTAAGTAATAATGGGAAGTAATCAACTAGATAGGAACTGTCTAAATTACAAAGAGTTGATTTAAATAGTTTAGATCTAACATAATAGGACACAGGAAGCTTTTGAAGACCTGTGTAGAGCGACAAAAAATTGTAATAATCATGTTAGAATAATATAATTAAGCCATTAGCATCCAAACAATGATCAGAGAGAGAGACCGTATATTCTTTTCAGGAAAATTGAAGAGCCACAACACTGAAGGGATCCCTTGACCATGATGGCTATACGGTCACCCAGGACATCAGCTTCATCCATGTGATGGGTGGTGAGTAAGATGGTACGATCATATCTATACTGCTCAAGGACACTCCAGGTGAATCTTCTCGAAACTGGGTCCATGCCAGATGTTGGCTCATCAAGTATCACCACCTGAAGACCAAAAGAACAATTCATGATCCATGCTGTGTCCCTTATGGGATAACTTACTGTTTGTGGGGTGCCTATGTAAGTTAAGATACAAAAGCTACACTACATTATATTAAGAACTCTGCAAAATTAATAATAATCTCAAAACCCATAATCACATTACACCACCAGGTCAATAATGGGAACCCCCTCTGCTTATCATTTCAGAAGTTCCTTTTAGAAAGTTAGATTCATATCAGCTCTTAGGTTTGTGTCAGGTGAATTTCATTTATCAGCTGGAGCAGGGACTCATGTTAACCATCCTTTACCTTGGAGCCTCCTATAAGTGCTATAATGATAGAGAGTTTGCGCTTCATTCCTCCACTCAGTGACTGTGCAAGTGCATCACGCTTTTCCAGCAGATCAAAAGAAGTCAGCACGTTATTAACTTCTGTGGCACGTATCTCTGGAGGTACTCCTTTTATCTAGAAAGAGAGGACCAGAGTTTACAAGGTGCTTCCAACTTTATGCTTAAAAAAATTCTTATATCAGAACTTCTCTTACACAGTTATCTATATATAAGACAATTCTTTATCCTTTTGTTTTTTCCTTTATGGTAAAAGAACAATGCCAAAAACGCTTCCACTAAATTAGGGTAAGGATGTTGATCCTTGGTCACACTGCCTGAAGCATATGAGTGGAGGAAAAGAACATCACTCTGACTCACCACACAGTAGAAATAGAGATGTTCTGATACTGTCAATTCTGAAAACAATATGTCATCCTGGGGGCAAAAGCCCAAGTCATTCCTGATGTGAACCATGTCTTTTGAGATATCATATCCACTAATATACACCTTTCCACTTGTAGGAAGAGTCAAACCTGGAATTAAGCAGAAGACATCACAGAAGCTTAGCTTCTGTGAGAGAACCTGACAACTGTCCATTAGCACCTAAACTTCAGTCTACTCTAGGATTACTAAAAAAAGTTATCAGAGTCTTCTACAGAAGAAACAGTCTGGTAAATACAAATTTTTTAAATAAAATTTTTTTAAATAAATTTTTTTAAAATTTATTTATTTATTTTCAGAAAAACAATATTCATTATTTTTTCACCACACCCAGTGCTCTATGCAATCCGTGCCCTCCATAATACCCACCACCCGGTACCCCAACCTCCCACCACCCCGCCACTTCAAACCCCTTAGATTGTTTTTCAGAGTCCATAGTCTCTCATGATTCACCTCCCCTTCCAATTTACCCCAACTCCCTTCTTCTCTCTAATAACCCTTGTCCTCCATGATATTTGTTATGCTCCACAAATAAGTGAAACCATATGATAATTGACTCTCTCTGCTGACTTATTTCACTCAGCATAATCTCTTCTAGTCCCGTCCATGTTGCTACAAAAGTTGGGTATTCATCCTTTCTGATGGAGACATAATACTCCCTAGTGTATATGGACCACATCTTCCTTATCCATTCGTCCGTTGAAGGGCATCTTGGTTCTTTCCATAGTTTGGCGACCGTGGCCATTGCTGCTATAAACATTGGGGTACAGATGGCCCTTCTTTTCACAACATCTGTATCTTTGGGGTAAATACCCAGGAGTGCAATTCCAGGGTCATAGGAAAGTTCTATTTTTAATTTCTTGAGGAATCTCCACACTGTTCTCCAAAGAGGCTGCACCAACTTGCATTCCCACCAACAGTGTAAGAGGGTTCCCCTTTCTCCACATCCTCTCCAACACATGTGTTTCCTGTTTTGTTAATTTTGGCCATTCTAACTGGTGTAAGGTGATATTTCAATGTGGTTTTAATTTGAATCTCCCTGAGGGCTAATGATGATGAACATTTTTTCATGTGTCTGATAGCCATTTGTATGTCTTGATTAGAGAAATGTCTGTTCATATCTTCTTCCCCTTTTTTGATATGTTTGCCTGTTTCATGTGTGTTGAGTTTGAGGAGTTCATTATAGATCCTGGATATTAACCTTTTGTCTGTATTGTCATTTGCAAATATCTTCTCCCATTCCGTGGGTTGCCTCTTTGTTTTGTTGACTGTTTCCTTTGCTGTGCAGAAGCTTTTGATTTTGATGAAGTCCCAAAAGTTTATTTTCACTTTTGTTTCCTTTGCCTTTGGAGACATATCTTGAAAGAAGTTGCTGTGGCTGATATCGAAGAGATTACTGCCTATGTTCTCCTCTAGGATTCTGATGGATTCCTGTCTCACATTGAGGTCTTTTATCCATTTTGAGTTTATCTTTGTGTACGGTGTAAGAGAATGGTCGAGTTTCATTCTTCTACTTATAGCTGTCCAGTTTTCCCAGCACCATTTATTGAAGAGACTGTCTTTTTTCCACTGTATATTTTTTCCTGTTTTGTCGAAGATTAATTGACCAGAGTTGAGGGTCCATATATGGGCTCTCTACTCTGTTCCACTGGTCTATATGTCTGTTTTTATGCCAGTACCATGCTGTCCTGGTGATTTTTTTTTAAATGAAAAATTCAGAATGTAGGCCCCCTACCCTCTAGAAGTTAAAATTTTGTTGGAAGATAAAACATAATCATGTGTAATAGTCTAAAAATATTTGTATAACATTTATGCATAGATGGCAACTGGGCCACTTTTCTGGTGAAACAGTTGGATAATATACTAAATATAGTTACAAAACTCCTTCTTAAGTTCTACAACTCAATAATTCCATTCTAAGGGGCACTTAAAGTGGTTGAGCACTGGACTCTTGGTTTTGGCTCTGATCTGATCTCAGGGTCATGGGATCGAGCCCCGTGCTGAGCTTCCTGCTCAGCATGGAGTCTGCTTGTGTTTCTCTTTTCTTCCCACCACATGCTCTCTCTCTAAAATAAATAAAATAGATCTTTAAAAAAAAAATCCACTTTAAAAAGTACACTCCGAGGGGCACCTGGGTGGCTCTGTCAATTAAGCAACCAGCTCTTGATTTCAGCCCGGGTCATGATCTCGGGATTGTGAGGCTAAGCCCTGTGTGGGGCTCTGCACCCAGCATGTAGTTTGTTGAGATTCTCTTTCTCCCACTGCCCCTCCCCAACAACGCTCTAAAAAAAATAAATAATAATTTATTATTATAAACAGAACAGTGTGGAGATTCCTCAAGAAATTAAAAATAGAACTTTCCTATGACCCTGGAATTGCACTCCTGGGTATTTACGCCAAAGATACAGATGTTGTGAAAAGAAGGGCCATCTGTATCCCAATGTTTATAGCAGCAATGGCCACGGTCGCCAAACTATGGAAAGAACCAAGATGCCCTTCAACGGACGAATGGATAAGGAAGATGTGGTCCATATACACTAGGGAGTATTATGCCTCCATCAGAAAGGACGAATACCCAACTTTTGTAGCAACATGGACGGGACTAGAAGAGATTATGCTGAGTGAAATAAGTCAGCAGAGAGAGTCAATTATCATATGGTTTCACTTATTTGTGGAGCATAACAAATATGGAGGACAAGGGGTGTTAGAGAGGAGAAGGGAGCTGGGGTAAATTGGAAGGGGAGGTGAATCATGAGAGACTATGGACCCTGAAAAACAATCTAAGGGGTGTGAAGTGGCGGGGGTGTGGAAGGTTGGGGTACCGGGGGGTGGGTATTATAGAGGGCACGGATTGTATGGAGCACTGGGTGTGGTGAAAAAATAATGAATACTGTTTTTCTGAAAATAAATAAATTGAAAAAAATTTTTTTTAAAAAGGATATGAACCATGTGATCCTCTCAATAGATGGAGAAAAAGCATTTGACAAAGTATAGCACCCATTCTTGATAAAAACCTTAAATAAAGTAGAAATAGAGGGAATATACCTCAACATCATAAAGGGCATAGATGAAAGACCCACAACAAATATTATCCTCAGAACTTTTCCCTCTGTGGTCAGGAACAAGAAAAGGATATCCTCCCTCACCACTGTTATTTAACAAAGAACTGGAAGTACTAGCCTCAGCAATCAGACAACAGAAATAAAAGGAATCCAAATTGGTAAAGAAGAAGTCAAACTTTCTCTATTTGTAGATGCCATGATACTCTTTGCAGAAAAACAAAAATATTACACCAAAAAGTTGCTAGAACTGATACCGAAATTCAGGAAAGTCATACAATACAAAATCAACATACAGAAATCTGTTGCATTTCTATACCTGAATAATGAAGCAGAAGGAAGAGAAATCAAGGAATCAATCCCATTTACAACTGCAACAGAAACAATAAGATACCTAGGAATAAACCTAACCAAACAGGGAAAAGATCTATACTCTGAAAACTAGAGAACACTTATGAAAGAAATTGAAGAGGACACAAAGAAATGGAATAGCATTCCATGCTAATGGATTGAAAGATTACCCATTGTTGAAATATCTATACTACCCAAGGCAATCCACATATTTAATGCAGTCCCTATCAAAATACAATAAGAATTTCTCACAGAACTAAAATAAACAATCCTAAAATTTGTATGGAATCACCAAAGACCAGAATAGCCAAAGCAATCTTGTAAAAGAAAAGAAAATCTGGAGGCATCAAATTCTGGACTTCAAGCTGTATTAAAATGCTGTAGTCATCAAGACAGTAGGATACTGGCACAAAAATAGACACATAGATCAGTGGAACAGAACAGAGAACCCAGAAATGAACTCACAACTGTATGGTCAACTAATCGTTGGCAATGCAGGAAAGGATAACCAATGGAAAGAAAGACAGTCTAACAAACGGCGTTGGGAAAACTGGACAGCAACATGCAGAAGAATGAAACTGGACCACTTTCTTACTCTATACACAAAAATAAACTCAAAATGGATGAAAGACCTAAATGTGAGACAGGAAACATTAAAATCCTGGAGGAGAACAAAGGCAGCAACCTCTATAACATCAGCCATAGCAACTTACTAGAGACATCTCCAGAGACAAGGGAAACAAAAGCAAAAATGAACTACTGGGACTTCATTAGGATAAAAAGCTTCTGCACAGTGAAGGAAATAATCAACAAAACTAAAAGGCAACCTTTGGAATAGGAAAAGATACTTGCAATGACATATTTGATAAAAAGGTTACTACCCAAAATCTATACAGAACTTACCAAATTCAACAAATTCAAAAAACAAATAAGCCAGTTAGGAAATGGGGAGAAGACATGAATAGACACTTTTCCAAAGAGGATAGCCAGATGGCTAACAGACATATGAAAAGATGTTCAACATCACCTGAGCATCCCAGGAAATGCAAATCAAAACCAAAATGAGATACCACCTCACACGTCTAAATGGCTAAAATAAACAACACAAGAAACAACTGATTTTGGTGAGGATGTGGACAAAGGGGAACCCTTTTACACTGTTGGTGGGAATGCAAACTGATGCAGCCACTCTGGAAAACAGTATGGTGGTGCCTCAAAAACATTAAAAATAGAACTACCTTACAACCCAGCAAGTGCTTACTAGGTATTTATCCAAAGGATACAAAAATACTGGTTTAAAGGAGTACATGTACCCTGATGTTTACAGCAGCATTATCAACAATAGCCAAACTGTGGAAAGAGCCCAAATGGCAATCAGCTGAAGAATGGGTATAGATGATGTGGCATATATGTACAACAGAATATTACTCAGTCACCAAAAAGAATGCCATTTGTAATGACCAGGATGGAGCTAGCGTGTATCTTGCTAAGTAAAATAAGTCAGAGAAAGACAATATATGATTTCACTTATGTGGAATTTAATAAATAAAACTGATGAAAATAGGGGAAGGGAAACAAAAAACTACACAGAATGAACTGAGGGCTGCTGGAGGGGAGGTAGGCTGAGGTTGTGTTAAATGAGTGATAGCTATTAGGAGGTCATTTTCTGTGATGAGCACTGGGTCTTATATGTAGTAAGGAATCACTGAATTCTACTCTTGAATCTAGTATTACACTATAGGTTAAGTGGAATTTAAATAAAATTTGAAAAATTAAATAAATAAATAAATGAACCTTAACTCCTTTTTAAAAACTCAAACACCTGGCTTATTAGTATACAATGATGACATGAATGAAATTACTGCCTCATCTGAAATCTATCAGTTGCTATGAATTACAAGTGGATCACTCGAGCAAAGTGAGACTCTTCTGGCATAGTAGTGAATTTCTCCAGCTTAACAGGCAATTGGATTACAGAGATGTATGCACATGTCAAAATTCAGCAAAACACACACACACACACACTCACAAAATTTAAGTGTTTCATCATAATAAGGTTTTACACAAAAGAAAATTATAGTTAATGATATTATCAAATTATTTAGTAAGAAGTATACTAACATCTAAAATTAATTTTGAGATGCCTAAAATTGGGATCAATAGACATGTGACAAGTGTGGCAAAATACAAAAATAGTAGAATCTAGTTGGTAGAGAAGGGTGCAAAATCTTTCATCTTGGATGAATGTTTGACATTTTTTTACTTAAATTCAATTAGCCAAGGGGAGCCTGGGTGGCTCAGTGGGTTAAAGCCTCTGCCTTCGCCTCAGGTCATGATCTCAGGGTCCTGGGATCGAGCCCCACATCGGGCTCTCTGCTCAGTGGGGAGCCTGCTTCCCCCTCTCTCTCTCTGCCTGCCTCTCTGCCTGCTTGTGATCTCTCTGTGTCAAATAAATAAATAAAATCTTTTTTAAAAACCAGGTGGTGGGTATTATAGAGGGCACGGATTGCATGGAGCACGGGGTGTGGTACAAAAATAATGAATACTGTTATGCTGGAAATAAAAATAAATAAATAAATAAATAAATAAATAAATAAATAAATAAAAATAAAATAGTTTGACTGCAAGTAAAAAAAAAAAAAAAAAAATTCAATTAGCCAAGGTACAGTACATCATTGGTTTCTAAGATAACGTTCAATGATTCATCAGTTCAGTATAACACCCAGTGCTCATCACATCATGTACCCTCGTTAATGCCATCACCCAGTTACCCTATCCCCTCACCTATATCCCTTTCTGAAACCCTTAGTTTCTCAGAATCAAGAGTCTCATATGGTTGGTCTCCCTCTCTGATTCCATTCCATTTTCCCCCCATCCCTATTGTCCTCTGCACTATTCTTCATGTTCCACATATGAGTGAAACCATATGATAATTATCTTTCTCTGACTGACTTTATTTCATTCAGCATAATACCCTCTAGTTCCATCCATGTCGATGTAAATGCTAGATATTCATCCTTTCTGATGGCTGAATAATATTCCATTGTACATATATGTACCACTTCTTCTTTATCAATTCATCCATTGAAGGACATCTTGGCTCCTTCTGCAGTTTGGCTATTGTGGACACTGCTGCTAGGGCTGTAGGGTGGCTCTATTTTTAACTTTTTGAGGAAGATCCATACTGTTTTCCAGAATAGCTGCACCAGCTTGGATTCCCACCAACAGCATAAGAGTGTTCCCCTTTCTCCATATCCTTGCCAATATTTGTTGTTTCCTATTTTGTTTGCCATTTTAACTGGTAAAAGGTGGTATCTCATTGTGGTTTTTATTTGTATTTCCCTGATGACGACTGATGTGGAGCATTTTTTCATGTGTCTATTGGCCACTTGTATGTCTTCTCTGGAGAAGTGTCTGTTCATGTCTTCCGCCCATTTTTGACTGGATTATTTGTTTTTTGGGTGTTGAGTTTGAGAAGTTCTTTATGGATCTTGGATACCAGCCCTTTATTTGTAATGTCATTTGCAAATATCTTCTCTCATTCTGTAGATTGCCTTTTAGTTTTGTTGATTGAAAAATTTTTAATATATATAATAATCCATTCATCAGAATATATATCAGATATTTTACAATGAAAACTATGTAAATTGAATTAGAATGATTTTCCTACAAAGGGGACAGGGGAATAAAAGTGAAAGTAAGACAAAAGAACAGGAAAGAATAAATGAGTAAGAATTGAAAATTAAAGGGCGTTTGCATTCACCAATGGGAATAATATATTATGAAGAAAAGGCATGTGAGATGCAAAAACAAATACTGATTTTTAAACTTTGTAACAAATGTTCTGCACTTTAAGAAGAGTGTGAATTAATCAACAACTGTGTATATAACTTAAATAACAATGATGTCAATGTCAAGAGGGTACACAGAAGCTTCAGAGTTTGATGTATGGTATCTGTGATCAGGGTGACCCTAAAAACTTACCTGTAAGAATCGATAAGGTGGTAGTCTTTCCTGCTCCATTAGGTCCCAGAAGAATAGTGATTTGACCCTCATATACATTGAAAGTTAAGTTTTTTACTGCTACGATGGTATCCTTCTCCACTGTGAATTCCTGTGAAAATTTTTAAAAAGTACTAGCTTTCTGTTTATTATTACTGCTTATAAAGGGCAGGTATGTCTATCAACTATCTAGAAAAGGACAAAATGACAGAACATTAATCTCAAAAGAAGAAAAAGCCAAAGCATTAAAAAGATAAAACTGAAAAATAAACAATATTTAAAGGCAATATATGCAGAGACCTTAAAAGTAGGTCTACAAAACTCCTCATCTCAGTCAGTCCCACTTCAGTCCATCTACTGTCCTGAGGCTGATAACACCACAGTCTGCTTCTCTATGTCTTCCTGCTAAGTTCTAGAACTTCATGGTGGACACACATTATACTTTCCTTGAGGTACTCCAAACACTACTCATTAGCATACCGGAAAATGTATTCCTCGTGCCACATTCCTTACCACAACCCACGTAGATATAAAGAGAGAAACCTGAGACTGACTTACCTTACACACTTCCTTCTGCCTCGTCTACTAAAACAAATCACTGCTAATCAATCCCTTCAGTCAACAAATATTTACTGTGGGCCCATACTTTGTGGCATACATTGTGTAAGGTACTATGAATACATTAATGAAGAAGACCAAAACAGCTCCTGCTCTCCTGACAGAAAAATTCCAGTAGAAGGAACACATAGAAATCAAAAACCTGTAAATGATTATCTATCGTAGTAACATTGGTAGATGGTGCTACTTTGTATAAAATAGTCAAGTAAAGCTCCTTGAAGTCATATAGCTTTTCTGATTAGGTTCGGAGGTATAATTTAGGGATTCATCTGTTGCATATAACACCTAGTGCTCATTACAACCAGTACCCTATCCAGTTATTCCATCCCCCACCCCATGTCCCCTCCAGCAGCCCTCAGTTTGTTTCTTAGAGTTCAGCATCTCTTCTGGTTTGCCTCTCTCTCAATTTTCATCCTATTTTATTTTTCCTTCATTTCCTCTATGTTTATCTGTTTTGTTTCCTAAATTTCACATATGAATGACATCATATGGTATTTGTCTTTCTCTGACTTACTTCACTTAACATAATACCCTCTAGTTTCATCCATGACATTGCAAATGGCAAGATTTCATTCTTTTATATGGCTGAGTAAAATTCCAGTGTGTGTGTGTGTGTGTGTGTGTGTGTGTGTGTGTGTGTCTAGGTGTGTATACACACACACACCACATGTATTTTGCCTTTTAGTTAACTGTTTCCTTGGCTGTGCAAAAGCTTCCTACCCTGATGAAGTCCTAATAGTTCATTTTTTAAAGTCTCTATTTTAAATTCTTTTCTTTATTTATTTTTTCAGTGTTCCAAGATTCAATGTTTATGCACACACCCAGTGCTCCATGCAATATGTGCCCTCCTTAATACCCACCACCAGGCCCTCCCAACCCTTACCCCCCTCCCCTTCAAAACCCTCAGATTGTTTCTCAGAGTCCACAGTCTCTCATGCTTCATCACCCCCTTCGATTTCCCAACTCACTTCTCCTCTCCTTCTCCCAGTGTCCTCTGTTATTCCTTATGCTCCACAAGTAAGTGAAACCATATGATAATTGACTCTGTTTGACTTATTTCACTCAGCATAATCTCCTCCAGTCCTGTCCATGTTGATACAAAAGTTGGGTATTCATCCTTTCTGATGGAGGCATAAAACTCTATCATATATATGGACCATATCTTCTTTATCCATTCGTCTGCTGAAGGGCATCTTGGCTCTTTCCACAGTCTGGCAACTGTGGCCATTGCTGCTATGAACATTGGGGTAAAGACGGCCCTTCTGTTCACTACATCTGTATCTTTGGGGTAAATTTAAAAATTTTTTTATTATGTTCAGTTCATTTTTGCTTTTGTTTCCCTTGCCTTTGGAGATGTGTCCAGCAGGCAGGAAGGAAAAGGATTTTTACTTTACTTGTGGGAGTGTATGATACTGGGCCTGGGTAGTATTCTGAGTGCTTTTATGTATTCCCCAGACTAATCACCTCTGAGAGCAGACAGAGTCTGTGGGCGGCCACCACGGCCTGGGTCCAGCAGAGACTCCAAGCCAATGCAGGCCAGTAGGAGGAGTGGAAAAGTGTTTTGCTGGTAAAAGGGGAAGGTCCGATGAAAAGTCATTGCGGTGAGGGAGAAGAGGTTGCTTCCTGTGTTCTCTTCTGGAATTTTGATGGATTCCTGTCTCATATTTAGGTCTTTCATCCATTTTATTTTATTTTATTTTTTTGTATGGTGTAGGAAGTGCTTCAGTTTCATTCTTCGGCATGTGTCTCATTTTCCCAACACCATTTGTTGAAAAGACTGCCTTCTTTCCATTGGATATCATTTCCTGCTTTGTTGAAGATTAGTTGGCCATAGAGCTGAGGGTCCATTTCTGGGCTCTCTATTCTGTTCCATTGATCTATGTGTCTGTTTTTGTGTCATTACATACTCTCTTGATGATTACAGCTTTGCAATACAGCTTGAAGTCCAGAATTTCATACCTTCAGCTCTGCTTTTCTTTTTCAGGATTGCTTTGGCTATTCGGGTCTTTTCCAGTTCCATACAAATTTTAGGATTGTTTGTTCTAGTGCTGTGAAAAAAACGCTGATGGTGTTTTGATAGGGATTGCACTGAATTTGTAGACTGCTTTGGGTAGCACAGATATTTTAACATGTGTTCTTCCAATCTATGAGCATGGAATGGTTTTCCATTTTTTGTGTCTTCCTCAATTTCTTTCATAAGTGTTCTCCAGGGGTGCCTGGTGGCTCAGTTGTTAAGCAACTGCCTTTGGCTCATGTCATGACCCCAAGGTCCTAGATCAGACCCCACATCAGGCACCCTGCTCAGTGCTTGCCCCTCTCCTTCTGCCTGCCACTCGCCTTGCTTATGCTCGCGCTCTCTCTCTCTCTGTCAAATAAGTAAATAAAATCTTTAAAAAAATAAGCGTTCTCCAGTTTTCAGAGTACAGATCTTTTACCTGTTTGATTAGGTTTATTCCCAGGTCTCTTACTGGTTTTTGTGCAAATGAAAATGGGATCAATTCCTTGATTTCTCTTTCTTCTGCCTCATTGTTAGTGAATAGAAATGTAACTAACTGTTGTGCATCGATTTATATCCTGTGGCTCTGCTGAATTCCTGTATCGGTTCTAGCAATTTTGGGGTGGAATCTTTTAGGTTTTCTACACGGAGTATCATGTTGTCTACAAAGAGTGAGTCTGACTTCTTCCTTGTCAATTTGGATGACTTTCATTTCTTTTTGTTGTCTATTGCTGAGGCTAGGACTTCCTGTACCATGTTAAACAACAGTGGTGAGAGTGGACATCCCTGTCATGTTCCTGACCTTAGAGGGAAAGCTCTCAGTTTTTCTCCATTGAGGATGATATTCACTGTGGGGTTTTCATATATGGCTTTTATGGTATTGAGGTATGTACCATCTATCCCTACACTGCAGAAAGTTTTTATCAAGAAAGGATGCTGTATTTTGTCAAATGCTTTTTCTGCATCTATTGATAGGACCATATGGTTCTTACCCTTTCTTTTATTAATGTGGTGTATCATATTGATTGATCTGTGGATGTTTAATCAGGCTTGCAGCCCAGGAATAAATCCCCCTTTATCATGGTGAATAATCCTTTAAATGTTGCCCACTGGATCCTATTAGCTAGTACCTTGTTGAGAAATTTTGCACCCAGAATATTGGTCTGTAATTCTACTTTTTGGTAGGGTCTATGTCCAGTTTTGGGATCAAGGTAATTCTGGTCAAAGTGTTTGGAAATATTCCTTCCATTTCTATTTTTTTGAAACAGCTTAAGAAGAACATGTATTAATTCTTTAAATGTTTTGTAGAATTTCACAGGGAGGCTATCTGGCCCTGGACTTTTGTTTGGAGATTTTTGATTATTGATTCCATTTCTTTGTTGGTTATGGGTCTGTTCAGGTTGTCTATTTCCTCCTGTTCAGTCTGGTAGTTTATATGTTTCTAGGAATGCCTCCATTTCTTCCAGATTCCTCCATTTCATTTTTCGCAAGTAATTGCTCATATAACAAAAAGCTGTACTAAGAGCAACGTTTATAGCAACAAAGGCCTACATAGGGGCACTTAATTGATCCAAATAAACTAATATATCCAGGAACATCTCCTCACCAAAAATTTGGACAAAAGAGAATTCAGCCAAATAGTCTAATGCATAATTGGTAGAACAAGTAAAACCATAACTGTAAACATAAATTAATATTTACACATCAAATCATCATGGTCCCAGCTAGACATTAGCTCTTATAGTGGGAATACTGTAAAAGACACCATTATCATAATACAAAGCTGTATTCCATTCTGAAGAAATGAGAAATACATGGATTTTTACTTTACTTGCACATCTTTCATTTTCATTTTCTCAAACAATTAATGTGCTGAATACAACTTTTATTAACATCTTATGGTGGGGGGGTAGGACCATGGCCAGTGAAAACATTTACTATACACCATCAACTAACTTTCTGTGCATTGGGGAAAAGAGACTTAGAAAACAGTACCTTGTATAGATGTTGGATCCTAATACCAGCCACCAAATCAACAGGCTCTTCTTCAAAATAATCACTTTTAATTGTGTCAATAATTCGCTTATCTTCTTTATACTTAACGCTTAAAGCTTTGCCAAACCAGTAGGACTTCTAAGAAAAGACCAAAACCATAGTCATCAGGATGTCAGTGAAATGATGTCAATGAAAAATGAAACGCTCTTAACACTTTGGCTCATTTCACTTTGGTTTCAAGATGGGTTGAAACACATACATTGAAACAAAATTGAAAGCAAACTACCTAGAATGTGAACTTCTACACAGTAAGCACAAAACCTGTTATTTAAAAGCTCACTGTCCAAGAAGAAAAACAAAATAAAATCTACTTAAAAATGGTTTGGCAAAAAGCATTCTATCACTCTAAGTTGAGTGTCTTTATTTGGACATGCAGTATACAGATAGATACCTGGAGATTCCTTAAACATTTTCATGAGTCTGTGAGTTCAAAATTCTTTTTCATAAAAATACTTCTAAAAATACATTATTCATCTTTCTATTGCATTGATATCTTCATTGGTGGTATAAAAGAAATGTTGCATAAAATGCCTGGTGCTTTAATGCGAATCAAATTAGTAGCATAAAAGTGTACTAAGCAATCACCATCCTCTTCACCACTAGACACAGTAATAAATCAATTTATTTCACTTAATTGTGTCTTTTATGAAAAAGTAAAAATTAGTTATTAAGTTTCATTCCTTGAATATGATACTTTAAATATTCTGTGTGATGAAGTGGGAAATATGAATAAAGCATTTCTATAGCAAATGAAAATATAATGGAAGCTCTAAGAAAAATTACTTGTGTCATTTGAGTTATGAACTAGCCACTTTTTTCATGGAAACCACTTTTTTCTGAAAGAATGACAGATACAAAAATTATGGTTCTTTAGATTTGGATATCTAGCAGACATTTTCTTGAAAATTAATGAAGACCCTAAAAAGGAAGGAAGCCATTGAAGGTGCTGAAAGGATTTAAGTTCGCTGGTTAGCTTTCTATAAAAGACCAACTGTAAAGGCCCTTGTTAGCAATCCTGTCGGGACCTCTCTCACTCTTAAGAGCTTTTACTGTATCTTCACTTAATAAACTTCTATCACTTTACCCATGAAAAAAAAGAAAATTAATGGAGAAATCTTATTACTTAAAAGAAAGGAACTGACAATACTTGCTGCTAATGATGTAACTGGAACTTTCAAGTGAAAACTAGAATTTTGAAAAACTGATACCTACTCTTGCGTGACAAATTTATAATTCTTGAAAACTATCATAACATCATGTTGATATTAATAGATGATGCTTTGATAATGTATGATGAAATGTGTCATCACTTGGAAGGTTTGTATTGATGAACCAATATTTTTCAAATAACCAAAATATGATGTTATAAATTTATGCATGGTTAAAGATCTATCAGATCACAAGATACACCAATGAATATTATTATAAAACAGAATAAGAAATGCTTGTTAATGTGTTTTCAGATTCCAAACTTCAACTACCTGGTAGAAAATTATCATTAGTCTTGACACAGCAAATACCCAAATTTGTTTAAAAGTCTACTGATATACTCCTCATCTTTCAACTATGTATCTGCGTGAGGCTTTATTTTCTCCATATATTTTAAGCAAAAAAACAATGTAAAAAATTAAAAGCAGAAATACGCTCTCCAATGAGAATCTAGTTATTTTATTAAGTAAATATAAAAAATATTTGAAAAAAATTATAAAACAGGACACTCTTCAAATATTTTTAAATTTTGAAAAAAAGCTATTTATCCCCAAAATCCTGACCTCAACATGCAATGCATTTATTAGTAATATATTTAAATAAGTTGACAAATATTTTTTAAATTTCTAAATATGGTTAATATTGATAGATAAAACCCATATTAATCACAGCTCTTTGGGGTGCTCAATAATTTTTAGGAGTATAAAGGATTTCTGAGACTAAGAGTTTGGGAACCACTCACTTTGAATCACAGAACAATAAAGAAGTAGACTGCAAATAGACTAAGATAGAGATGCTTCTCACTTTGCTGTGGCTTTGATTCTAAGTAATTTGGGCTAATAGTAGAAAAAAAAGCAGGTGCTGATAAACCAGATATGAGACACAATTCATTTCGTCCTCACTAGGATCTAAGGGCACCACCACACATTCACTCAGACAGGTGATTTTTTTTTTTCCTGTAGAAAGCTATTTGATTCTATTGTACATGTCACAAAGTTGACTTGTAATGGTTTTACTTCAGAAAGAATAAAAACTGTATTAGTATCATAAGACTGGAGAACCACAGAGAGGGTGTTTAAGGTAACAACGTTCACTGTTTAACAAACTAAATACATAAGAACTGGGGTTTCTCTCAATGATAGAATCATTAGAACTTACCTGCACAAAGAAATACCAAGGCTTGGGAACACCATACCTCCCTGGAAAGACAGCATCCATATACCAGGCCATAAGGCCAAACAAGGCAGCATCAAATAAAAGCATTCCCATAATATGGACAAAACGAAGATCATCATCTGGGCTCACGGGTGACTGGATGTTATCCCACTGGACACCATATTCTGAAACACAATAGTAGACAGTTACCTGAGGTGCCCAACTGTGACTAGAACAAACTTATCCAGCTACTTCATCATTAAACAATAAGAAAGTATTGGTATTCTCTGAAGACAGGTACTGTCTGTTTGCTATTCACTGATACTTTGAAATTCAGGCTGTCCAAGACAATAATAAAGTAAGTAATGAAACAATTTGCCTCCTTCTACAGCCAAACTCAACTAAAAGTTAGTAGTGACTGAAACAAAAATAGTCACAAAAAGTCCATAAGGTAAGCTTTAAAGCCATAACAGACCTACTGGTTGTGATGGCGGCCCTATTACTCCATTCTCTTTCATGTGAATCTCCACCGAAATAACCAGCAAGATATATACATTTGGAAATAACATTCATAAATACAAAAACAAGGTTTGGCTTCTAGTTTCAAGTCTGGCCTGTAAGGAATGCAGGAACCACCGCTCCATTCTAACAAGAAGTAAAAAGGTGAACTGAAATTTTTCTTAGATCTATTAGAGACATGAGGTCACAAGGCAAACCACTGCCCCCACAACTGGAGAGACAGACAGGCAGGCACAGAGAATTTAATGAAACAAACTTCGAGCAAAAACCTCCAAGGGAATGAGAACTGGGGTAGGAAAACCTAAACTATAACTGATGAATTGCCAAACCCAGGGTAAACAAGCCTGAGGATTAAATATTCCAGGGGATCAAGTCATTGAGGCTTTTGCAAGTTTTACCTTTGGGAGCCCTGCCAATTCCTTACAGTGAATATCAGAGAAAAATCCCCTCATACTCCTAGCAGGGAGAGGGAAAGAGCTATTTGGAAATGTTCTTGTGCACTTCATTCCTAATCAGGCCTTTCTTCATAAGAAACTATCTTACCAGAGCCTAACTCACCTAGGGGAAGGTAAATACCTAACTCTAGTTCCCTCGAGCCATCCTGCCCCATCTAAGCAGGGCAAAAAACTGAGAAGCACTAATGGAGTTCATAGTCCAAGGGTACAAACTTACCAAGTGATTGAAGCCAAGTCATAGAGCTACACATCCTACCTCTACATCGCTAAAGGCCTATTTACTGTGTGTTCCTTTTACCCAGTACTCCATAGCCACCTTTTTTTTTTTAAACTGCTTATAAGGGATTCACTTTATTTTCATTATTTTTTTATGTTAAGATTTGATTTGATTTATTTAATTTGAGAGAGACAGAACGAAAGTGGGAAGGGGAGAGGGAGGGAAAGAATCCCAAGCAGACTCCCTGCTAAGCACAGAGCCTGACGGGGGTCTCAGTCTCAGGATCCTAAGATCATGACCTGAGCTGCAATCAAGAGTCAGACACTTAACTGACTGAGTACCCAGGTGCCCCCCTCTTGTCCATCTTACAACAAAAAATTATCAGGCATACTGAAGGTCAAAGAACACAGTTTGAAGAGAGTGAACAAGCATCTGAATTAGACTTTGATATAACAAAGATGTTAGGATCATCAGACCAGGAATTTTTAAAAACTGTGATTAACATGGTAAGTGCTTTTATTTGATAGGGAGAGATACAGTGAGAGAGGGAATACAAGCAGGGGGAGTGGGAGAGGGAGAAGCAGGCGTCCTGTCAAGCAGAGAGCCCAATGTGGGGCTCCATCCTAGGACTCTGAGATCATGACCTGAGCTGAAGGCAGAGCTTAACGAATGAGCCACCCAGGCACCCCATGGTAAGTGCTTTAATGGAAGAAATATACAACATGCAAGATCAGATGGATAATGTGTGCAGAGAGATGGAAATTCTAAGAAAGAATAAAAAAGAAATGCCAGAGTCCTTGGTGTAAAAGCTACAGGAGGGGATGGGGCAGCGACAATGATGGACAGAAAGGTAAGAGAGAGAAGTAAAAAAAAAAGCCACATCTAACTGCAGGCTATGGAGTAACGGGGGGAAGTTCCAGTCACAGTGCTGAGAAGTGACCAGCTGAATGAGAAGCCGCAGACCTCCAAGTCTGGGTGTGGGGTCAGATGGCAGAGAAAGAATTATCCGTACTCATTTAACTTGGATCAAGTACACCCAAATTAAAGAAACTTCCATTTCTTGCTCCACAAACCTGTAAGTGGCAGCAGCTTTAAATGAAGGCGAAGGCAGAGAACCAGAGGACATGCTTCCTGAAACTGGAAAATATTGGAGGGGATACACCAACATCAATATATTGGACCTAACCCCTTCAAGAGAGGAAAGGAGGGTTTCCTGATAACCAACTATGGAACTGAAATATAAAAAATCTCTTCTTGGAAAGGTCCATGACCAAGACAATTAAAATCAGGGTGTGAGGTGGGTACAAAGTGAAAAAGGATCAGTTTCCTGTGTCTAAGACTATCTTTGGAGCTGCTTTTCTTTGTAAAGGTTAAGTGCTACACAAATACATGGATTTGAGTACATGGAATTTGAATACACAGATACATGGATTTCAGGGATAATGTATGTTGTACATAAGGATCTCAAGACATTTGCTAATTTTGTAGTTTCCCATGATTCATATACAAAGATTACATATAATGAAAAAATCAGAAATGGTACCTTTTAAGAAGCGCTTTTTTTGTTAGGCACAACTATTAGCACACTGACTGGAAAGCAAAAAGTTGCTATTTAAACTGCAAGTAGGTGCACCTGGGTAGCTCAGTTGCTAAGCATCGGCCTTTGGCTCAGGTCATAATCCCAGGGTCCTGGGATTGAGCCCTAGACACAGGCTCCCTGCTCAGCGGGGGGCCTGCTTCTCCCTCTGCTTGCAGCTCTCCCAGCCTGTGCTCTCTCTCTCTTGCTGACAAATAAATAAAATCTTGAAAAAAAAAAAAACCTGCAAGCAATTACTCCCTAACTTAACTCCTTCATTATCTAAACTGTCTGGCTTCCAGGAACTGCCTTATACAGAAAGAGAATTGCACTGAAAGGAAAATGTTACTGGGCTATTAACTAAATGTGTATTTAGATAATATTAAAACACAGCTTTTTTCCCATGAGCATTTGTTTTGCTTCAAGTTATTATAAACATGGCATCGCTTTGTTAGTAGCTACAGATGCTTCTTTAGAAATATATTTTTTTAATTTTATGTAGACTACTGAGTATTTGAAAGGGCCCACTTCATCTTGATGGGTCATGTCTACCTTCATTAGTCTCCAAAGAATAACCATTTGCTGCCAAATTAAATCAGTATTTTCAATGGGCTTTTCTCAATTTTTATTATTAATGCTACTTACTTGAGGCAAATCATAAGGAAATTGCTTCTTTTAAAATACAAACTACCACCTAAACTTTTAGGGTACGTATTGCTTAATATTTGGTTGACTTTAACTTTTAAAAGGTATAAACACCAAAAAATTATATACTGTATGAAAATAGAAAATAAGAAAATGTACTTTCTATAACTTTGTCAAAGCACTTAAGTTACTAACTTGCAAAACCCAATTTGAATTGAACTTAATACAGGATTTGTTACTACTATACTCCATGACGGGGGGGTGGGAGGTTGGGGTACCGGGTGGTGGGTATTATAGAGGGCACGGATTGCATGGAGCACGGGGTGTGGTGCAAAAATAATGAATACTGTTATGCTGGAAATAAAAAAAAAAATTTAAAAAAAAATACATATACTAAAAAATGGACACTCAAAACACTTTAGGTACTAAAAATAGAATATAAGTAAATGCATCTTTAAATACTTTATGGAATCTCTGACCATGTATACTTTGTTATATCTGTGTATTGTAGGGTAGTCTGAGTTTTTCTGTTTTTTTTTTTAATTTTTATATTGTATATGAACTCCTATTGAATGTGATAGTTAAACACATAGTCAAAGACAAAACAAACATACTACATAATGACTTCCCTGAGAACCCCTTTAATGTTAATTTTGGAGGCAGCTTTTAGACTATTTTGTTGGTGGTGTCTATTACTTTTTTACTAGGCAATGACACCAGAGAAGCAGGCTCTATACGTTCTTACACTATGTACACTTGCATTTAGAATGAGCCCTCAGGGAAATGGAAATGTATATAGAACTATTCGTTCCTACTTATGTGATTTAATTATATCAGGATATATGAACTGAACTCTAATGTAGACAAACTTTCCATTTTATTCCCTTTTACCGTTTGTGTTAAAATAACATCCCTCTCCTACATATTCTTTTCTTGACCCAGATGCACCGTTAATGGGACTGTAAACTGATACAGCCACTACAGAAAGCAGGAGAAGTTCCTAAAAAATTTAGAACATATGATTCAGCAACCCCTCTCCTAGGTATATATCCAAAAGAAATGAAAACAGATAAAAAAAAGAAATGAAATGAAAACAGGATCTTGAAGATAGCTGTACCCCCAAATTCACTTCACCATTATTCTGGCAGCCGAGGTATGGAAACAACCTAAGTATCCATCAACAGATGAATGGAAAAAGAAAATACCCATTCCATTAACCAAGAAAATATGTGATATATACACATTTGACCCATGAACGACATGGGTTTGAACTGTGGGTCTACTTATACATTTTTTTTCCAATAAATACATGTACAGGGGTGCCTGGGTGGCTCAGTCAGTTGAGTGTCTGACTCTTGGTTTAGGCTGAAGTCATGATCTCAAGACTGTGAGATAGAGCCCCATGTTAGGCTCCACACTCAGTGCACAGTCTGCTTGAGAGATTCTCTCTCCCCGCTCTGCCCCTTCTCATGTCTGTGCTCTCAGATAAATAAAAATCTTAAAAAATATATATGTACAATACTGTAAATGCATTTTGTCTTCCTCATGATCTTCTTAATAAAATTTTCTTTTTTAGCTTACTTTATTAAAAGAATATAGTATATAATACATATAACATACAAAATATGAATTAAGCAAATGCTTATGCTATTGGTAAGACTTCCAGCCAATACTAGACTATTAGTAACATTTTTAGGGAGTCAGAAGTTATATACAGATTTTCAACTGTATGGGCAGTCAGTGCCCTAACCCCCATATTGTTCAAGGGTCAACTATGTGTATATATACATACATGTACACACACACACACACACACACACAGGAATATTATTTGACCATAAAAAGGAAGGAAATCCTGCCATTTGCAACAACATGAATGAATTTGGAATACATTATACTAAGTGAAACTGGCCAGACACAGAAATACAAATAATGTATGATCTCATTTATGTATTTTATCTAAAAAGCTCATGGAACCAGAGAGCAAAAGAATGATTTCCTGGGACTGTGGGTTGGGTATAATTGTGAGATGTTGGTCAAAGGGTATAAGTTTTCAGTTTAAGATGAATAAATTCTGTGAATCTGATGTACAATATGGTAATTATAGTTAATAATAATTTTTGTATACTTGAAATTTGCTAAGAAATTGATCTTAAAAGTTATTACCACACACGCACACACAGACACATATAGTATCTAAAGTAATAGATGTGTTAACTTTATTCTGATCGTCATGTCACAGTCTATATGTTATATATTAAATCATCATGTATGACTGTACACCTTTAAAGAATCGCACTGAAAACCTAAATATATACATTTTTTATGAGTTATACCTCAATAAAGCTGGAAAAAAGGAGGGAAAAAAGTTACATGCTCATTCCTATTGATGCAGAAAGAATATCTGACAATACCAATACTCTTTCATAATAACAACAATAATAAAACATTTAAAAATGGAAAGAGAAAGCATTTTCTTAATTGGATAAAGGTCACCTATGAAAAACCCACAACTAAATAATAAAAAAAAAAGTAAAAGACACGGCGCCTTGGTGGCTCAGTGCATTAAGCCTCTGCCTTCGGCTCAGGTCATGATCTCAAGGTCCTGGGATCCAGCCCCGCATCGCATCTGGCTCTCTGCTCAGCAGGGAACCTGCTTCCACATCTCTCTCTCTGCCTGCCTCTATGACTACTTGTGAGCTCCGTCTGTCAAGTAAATAAATAAAAATCTTAAAAAAAAAACCCGTAAAAGACAGAAAGCTTTCTTCCAAAGATCAGGAACAAGATAAACATGTTCACTCTCCCACTTCTATTCAACACTGTACACACGTGAAGTTACAGCCATAGAAGTTAAGCCAAATAAAAAGATAAGGCAAATTACGTAGGAGGAACTAAAACTACTCTTACTCACAGATGACTTAAGCTTATATATGGAAAATCCTAAAGATTCTGGAGAGAATCTGAAGATTCTGAAGGAGAAATGTAGAATTACAAACAATTACCATACTTAATATGTTTGTTGTTTACAGTGGTATGGATGAGTGGTTCCCTATTTCCAGAGTAAGGCAAAACTGAACAAATGTGTAATTATACTGATAATGGTAGCAAGCAACATTTCTCATGGTTGGACAGGGAAGTATATATATGGGATAGGGAAAAACTAGGAAGAACTCTTGATACTAGATAGGAATTGGATCCAACAGTGTGAACTCACAGATGTTAAAATATGGATATTAGCTGGATGTCTCATCCTTGGCACTACTGACATTTGAGCCTGTATACTTCTGTTTCAGGGAATGTCCTGTACTTTGTAGGATATTTAGTGGCATCTCTGGCTTCTACACACTAGATATCAGTAGCAATCCTTCACTAGACATGATCATCAAACACCAAATATATCTCCAGAATTCTCAATATCCCCTAGGTGGCAAAACTGCCCACCAAGATGAGCATACTGATATAAAGACATGTAAATACATACGTAAATACATATTTGCATATACATGTTCATGTACACAGGTATACATATATATGGTGCATGCATACATATAATACAGAGATATCATTTTTATGATAAAAAAATTACAATCCAGAAAAAATATTTAGGAAACATTACAATCATCTCTCACCCACTGCCCCACCCACTCCACTGGCAACCCCAGACAACATGCCTTTTCTTCCTGGGATCATCATCAAAGTTAATTTTATAAAGGAAAGACTCACGCTTCATTTCCATCTGGCTTATAATATTAGCCCCCAAAGCTACTGCAACATTTGAAAGGAGACAGAAAACCAGCTTCTCGGTGAGGGCCATTTGTGTATATATGGTTTGCACGAATATATATGGAAAGAAGGTGAGAAAATAGAGGAAACCTCCAACAGAAACAGCCAAAGTAGCTGAAAAGAAAGAAGGAAAATATAGAATCAGTTCAAGTAAACTACAAAAGCTTAATGTAGAAATCTCATCTTATTATAAAAGAGCTCTAAAATGTAGATCCTACAAAAGAAGGGAAACAGTCTTGGTCACCACTCTCTCATGAGCATCTAGAACAGTGTTGAACATAGACAGGTGCTCAGTAAATATATTTGCTCAAATGAATGAATGAATGAATGATACAAGGAATAAACTTTTCTGGAATTTATCCTCCTTCTAAGGCTATAATTGTGGATATTTACTAATCTAAAAAAGGATTTATCCTTATGTTTATAGAAACATTCTTTTTCATTTTTATTCATGACTACTCAGTCTAACAATCTCAAGATGTACACTACCACTAATTACATCGTATGAATACACCTACACATTTCCATTTATTTTGGAATTTTGGAAGATGAAAACTGAAAAAGTTGACAGTGGTTTTAGATATATTTCCAGTCTTATTTATGTTACTTTGAATATTTATTTATAATACTTTATAAAACAGTACATTAAGAAGACAGGGAAAAAGTGTAACAGAAGCATCTGGATTAGCTCTGTATTATGGGGACTGCATTATTTCAGACCAACTCTTGCAATGACAACAGAAAAATCTAGAAAAATTATTTTTTGTTTGTTGATTGATTGATTGATTTGTTAAAGTATTACTTTTTAAGTATGTTGAGTGACAGAAAGCTACCAAGCAAGGACAATTTATACGGCCAAAATCAAGGTAAAAGACAAGAACTCAAGAGCAATCAGTCTAAAATTTGGTGCTAATTTCCACCTCGAAGCATTTGTAAAATCCAAACTATGGCTTAGAGTCTGAGGGACTTTGGAGAAGTGTCTGCTCATGTCTTCTGCCCATTTTTTTTACTAGATTATTTAGTTTTTGGGTGTTGAGTTTGATGTTTTTTACAGATCTTGGATATCAGCCCTTTGTCTATAGTGTCATTTACAAATATCTTCTCCCATCCTGTGGGTTGCCTCTTGTCTTGATGATTTCCTTTGCTGTGCACAGGAGAGTCCCAAAATGAAGTCCCAAAAGCTCATTTTTGCTTTTGTTTCCCTTGCCTTTGGAGGTGTGTCTTGAAAGAAGTTGCTGTGGCTGATGTCAAAGAGGTTACTGCCTATTTGAACCAGGTGATGTGTATTAAGGAAGCCCTGGACTGCATGGAGCACTGGGTGTTATACGCAAACAATGAATCATGGAACACTACATCAAAAACTCATAATGTACAGTATGGTGACTGACATAAAATAATTTTTTAAAAAGAGTCTGAGGGACTGAGCAGAGTTTCTGACAGTGTCAAAGGCATACAGAAATTAAGACATACTAAAGAAAAGAAGCCATAATTAATACCTCAAACTTTTACTGCGTGCCCTGAAGGGCTACATCTAAAGTATGGATGTAACAGAAACAGATCCTTTTCAATCACCTTAAGTCCTTATTGGATTATTATCAAACCCCTAACCTAGGGGTCCTAGAGCCCCACACCTAAATGACTGATAGGGATACATATAAAATTATACAGCCACACTGGAAAAATTTGAGGATGTTCTCTAAAAGTTAAATATAAATTTATCTCACAATCCAACAATTCCATTTCGTGGAGAAGTGAAAACATATGTCCACACAAAGACTTGCATGTAAATAGCCATAGCAGTGTTATTAATGGCCAAAAATACTATGAACAATTTAAATGTCCTTTAACCCTGGGATGTATAAACAAAATGTTGTATATCCATATAATTAAAATATTATTCAACAATTAACAGAAAGGAAATACTGATACATGCTAAAACATGAATGGATTTCAAAATCATTATAAGTAAAAGAAACTAAATGTTTTAGAAGACTCCACATTTTATCTATATATACCAAATGGCAAGATAACCCAGATTTATGTAGAGAGAAAGCAGTTGACTTGTTGCCTTGTACCAGAGAGATAAAAATGAGGACTGACCAAAAATTAGCTCAAAGGAAATTTCAGGAGTGATGGAAAATTTCTAAAATGAGATTTGGTGATGGTTGCATAACTTGAAAAATTTACTAGTGGGTGAATTTTATAGCATGTATATTATACATTTATAAAGCTATAAAAATATGTGGTCAAAAGATATAAACAGGCATTTTATAGAGAAAAACACACAGGGTTCTTATTAACCTAAAAACATGATTGGCATCAATGAGATGCCTTTCACACCTCAAAATATGATACAAATTTTAAAAGCTAGTAACAATAGAGATTCTTACCTACTTCTAGGAGGAATTTGAAATTGTACAACCTCTTTGGAAACAGTTTTTCTATAATCCAGTAAGGTAACATGCTCACATATCCTACCTGAGTAAGAAATTTCACTCCTAATTATGTGCCCCAGAAAAAATCTTGTACAGCTCTACCAGCTGACATATACAAGAATGTTCACATCAATATTATTCATAACAATAACTAACTAGAAATAATATAAATACCTATGAAGTATAAAACTGATGATTGTACAAGAGAACACTATACCGCGGTAAAAATTAAATCACAACTATGTAGATAACACTTAAATCATAACACCATGTTGTATCCAAATCATACGGTATAATTTCACTATAACACTAGCAATACATTAGCTAGTGATAGACATATAAGCAGAAAAGCTGTAAAGAAAAGTCAGTCAGAATAGTGGTTATTATTAGAAAGGAACACCTAAAGTGTTCCTTAGGTACTAGCAATTTTTCAATATGGTATGTTCGGTACTTGGGTGAGCACCTCGGTGTTCATTTTATTATTAGGTACACTGTATATACACTCTTGCATTTGTTATCCATTTCATGCCATGAAAAAACTTAAAGGACTTATAATAAAAAAGCAGATATGGAAAAGCATCAGTAGAAAAATAACAGAATGATACCACTTCATATATAGATCATTCCCTACATAATACATGCAGTTTCATTTAGTCAAAAAGCCAACTAAAACTGGAATCACAAAAAACAACCAAAAAACTTCAGAATATAAGGAGACTGCAAGAGGGATAAAGAGGCACTTCTGTAACTTCCAAAATATAAAACTTTATATAACTCACTAATCTTCTGCTATTAAAACTTGGAATTTTTATCTGCTGACTGCATTCACTGATGTCCTTCTCACATAAACCACAATCTTAAGACCTTGGTGAATTTAAGGAAGGCAAGAATTTGCAGTCTGTGCGGCACCTCTGTTTCTCATTCACCTGCACAGGAAGAGCGGCTCTTTGAGGTTTTACCTTTATTTGAGGAGTCTTCTTACATAGTCCACTTTTGGCAGGTTCTCTGGACTTAAATTAGCTCCTGAATTGCTGGCAGAAGAAAACACCAAAATCTCTGGTGCTCAACAGAAAATCCCAACACAAAAGCTATCTTTGGTTTTCAATCACCTTCTAGGTCACCTAATTTTTGGATTTTATAAACAGAAGGGATTTTTAAAAATATTTAATCAGTATCATAGTTGTTTTGGCCAATGATTTGTTCCTTGGCATTAGTCCACTTTAACCTGCTCTTCAGCAAGTCACCTTCAGCCTAACTTTGACATAATGATTCTCTGCACTCGAAGTTTTACTATACATCATGATAGGTGGTAGGTATGACTCTCTATTTTGTAAGAATGCACCAACTGGTAGCAGTGTTATTGCTGAAAACAATAAAAATACCTATGAAATGTAAATTTTACCATAAAGCAATTTGTTTTATAGTACTTATACCTTAAATGACTGAAAGTAATACTCTAATTATTCAGCATATCTAAGTTATAAAAATGAAAATGGTGAATATTTGTTGTCTGAAAAAGAAGACATTTTTTTTTTAGTAAGTGATAACAGAAAATGACCACTGGAGAAGTAATTGTACAAATTTCCTAACTTAGCCCAGTCTGAATTTATCCAGTTACACATCCCTCTCATACGTGAGAACATGAAGGGCAGGAAGTCGATTCTCAGGAGCATTTTGCATACTCGACATGGTTCCTGGCATGTGAAGAGTGATCCAAAGACTTAAAAGAGCAGGTGAGTGAATGAATATTTCCACATCACCCTATTTTAGTCAATACCCTACTGTCACATGTAATCTTATGTTGGTTTTTATCCTCTTCTTATGGGCATCCTCTGCTGTATTGATTTTCCTGATCTTTGTCCTTCCTCTCAAATCATTTTACATGCATATGATATCTGTCTTTTTTGTTAAAGTGTAATAAGCAGACGCTGGATATGAGTTGGCAGCTGAGGTCTGGAAGGAGCTCCCAAACGAAATCCTCTTTTGTCAACCGAAATGCTGAGAATCTGTCAAGTGGGGGAGTCTTAGACTCACCTGTATCAAAAAGTGTGGAAATCAGAAAGCCGAAGGATATAGAGGTGATGACAAAGCACAGGAAAAAGACGAAGACAAGAGACGGGTCACTGTACTGGATGACTACTTCAGGTGCAATCTAACAAAACAACCGGGATGCCAGTTTAGTCCTACTGTAAGAGGTGTCATAGATAAACAAGGGAGGCCAAAGAAAATACCCTTACCACTTCAATAACCCTAGTGAAAGAGTCACTGCTCAGAGAGATGCAAAGTTAACTAAGTAACTCTTTTCTTGGGGAAGGGTTGCCCATCTAGGTCTATGGTTTTGTGTGCTGATAAAACTGAGCAGCTTCTGAATTCCCAAGGGGACTCAAAGAAAAATGCATATATTCTTTTGTAACCTAAAACTCACTCAGCCCATCCCCAGTTATTTTATCCCTCTCGAGCTTTAGATGCAGCCTACTGCATTCAAATACATACTTGCCTTGACAAATAAAATCACGCACAGTAAACAGATGATAATTAAAAACATCAGAAAGAATGAGACAAAATAGGAAGCCCAGAGCATAGCATTACTGAGTCCTATCATGAGCTGGTACTCCTGTAGGAGAGTAAACACAAATCAAATGTCATGAAAAACAATTCATAGTTTTCAAAATGCATTCATAAATATTAACTGACTTATTTCCCACAAAAACCTACATAAGCTAAGTATTATCACCCTCATTTTACAGAGAAATCAAGTCTCAGAATAGTTAAGTGATCCGACCAAAATCATCCGTCTAATGAGCAGCAGGGCTACAATTCCAACTCAGAATTCTGAGTCCAGATCTTCTCCCTGATAACTTACCAACTGTGGTTCTAACACAAGAAATACTTAATTAAAAATTTAAACACAAAAAATAAGACCACCTTTCTTTTTATTATGTTCTACCTCCAGAAATATTAAAGGAAGGTATATAAGCTTTAATTCAATTACAGATTAAAGCAGGGACAGGCAAAACCACAGCCTATGGCCTAAATCCAGGCTGCCTCATACTTTTATAACTAAAGCTTTATTGGCATAGAACCCTGCTCCCTCATTTCTGTACTGTGGCTGCATTCATCCTACAATAGAGCTGATAGCTGTAGTAAGGGCTGCACGGCCTGAAATATGTGTTATCTGGTTTTGTTTACAGGTAAAGTTTGCCATTCCCTAATTTATATACACCCTCCTAATTTTACAGATCATAAAAGCCAGACTCAAAGAGGGTGAGTTGCTCCCTGTTCTGTGTGAGAGCTCCGTGTTCTGTGCTCCTCCCCTTCCATCATGCTGTCTCTGTACATTTCTGAGGCTAAGTTTCCCTGGTAATAAACCTGAGACTGATACCCCCAGTTTGAATCCTCATTCTTCCGGCCACTTACCAGCAATATAACCTTGAGCAAACTCCTTTACCTCTCTGTGCCTCAATGTCCTCATCTATGAACACTAAAATCCAAATAACATAATGGGCAAGATTGTTTTAGAAGTGGAGTTTTAAAAGTGAGCTTCATGAACCATAAGTCAGCATAGTATGCAAAAATATATAAAGAACCTACAAAATTCAACACCCAAAAGCCAAAAAATCCAATTAAAAATGGGTAGAAGGCAGGAACAGAAATTTCTCCAAAGAAGACATACAAACAATATAAACAACCACGACACACGAAAAGATGCTCATCATCACTTATCATCAGGGAAATGCAAATCAAATGAGGTATCACCTCACACTTATCAGAATGGCTAAAATCAAAAACATAATAAACAATAGGTGTTGGTAAGGATGTGGAGAAAAAAACAAACCCTAGTAATAAACTTAACTGAAGAACTGACAGACCCATACTCTGAAACTATAAAATATCAATGAAAGAAACTAAAGATGACACAAATGGAAAGAAATTCCATGCTTACAGATTAGAAGAACATAGATTGTTAAAATGTCTACACTCCCAGAGCAATCTACAAATTTAATGAAATCCCCATCAAAATACCACCAGCATTTTTCACAGAACTAGAACAAACAATCCTAGAATTTATATGAAACCACAAAAGACCCTGAATAACCAAAGTAGTCTTGAAAAGAAAAAACTAGAGGTATTACAATTCCAGATTTCAAGTTATACTACAAAACTGTAGTGATCAAAACAGTATGGTACTGGCACAAAAACAGACACAGTGACCAACAGAATAGAAGAGAAAATTGAGAAATCAACCACAACTACGTGGTCAATTAATCTTCTACAAAAAAGGAAAGATCATACAATGGAAATAGTCTCTGCAGCAAATGGTGTTGGGGAAACCGGACAGCAACATGCAAAAGAATGAAACTGGACCATCTTTTATACCACAGACAAAGATTCAAAATGGATTAAAGACCTCACATGAGACAGGAAACCATTAAAATCCCAGAGGAGAAGACAGTCAGTAACTTCTTTGACATCAGTCATAGTGACATTCTTCTAGATATATCTAGAAACAAAAGCAAAAATAAACTATTGGGACTACATCAGAATAAAAAGCTTCTGCACATTAAAGGAAACAAGCAACAAAAATAAGACAAGCCACTGAATGGGAGAAGGTCTTTCTAAATGATATATCCAGTAAGGGGTTATCATCCCAAAATATATTAAGAACTTACACAACTCAATCCCCAAAAAAACAAATGATCCACTTAACATATAGAGAGGCCCTGAATAGACATTTTTCCAAAGAAGACATACAGATAATCAACAGACATGAAAAGATGTTCAAGATTACTAATCCTCAGGAAATGCAAATCAAAATATAAGATATAACACTTCATATCTGCCAGAATGGCTAGAATCAGAAAGACAAGAAATAAGTATTGGTGAGGATAATAAGAAAAAGGAACCCTCTCATACTGTTGGTGGGAATGCAAATGGGTGTAGCTACTGTGGAAAACAGTGTAGAGGTTCCTCAGAAAATTAAAAATAGAATTACCATATGATCTACTAATTCCACTATTGGGTATTTACCCAAAGAAAATGAAACCACTAATTCCAAAAGATATATGTTTCCCTATGTCTACCGCAGCATTATTTATAGTAGCCAAGATACGCAAGCAACCCAAGGGCCTATCAACAGATGGATCAGGAAGATGTAGCATATATATAATGAAATATTAATCAGCCAAAAACAAGAATGGGATTTTGCCATTTGCAAAGATGTGTATTCTAAGCACGAAGAGATAGCTAGAAACTGAAATGGAAAATTTTCAAAATGGTCAAGGGATTTATAACACAATATTCAAAATATTCAAGATACAACCCCAAATTATTCAACAAACCAAGATAAGGAAAATCTAAGCTCTAAAAACAAAAAGAAAATCCTCAAATGCCAAATCAAGATGACATAGATATTAGAATTATCTAATAATGACTTTAAAGCAGCTATCATAAAAAAGTGCTCTAATAACAATCAATCATGAACACCAACAACTCAATAATCAATAATAATAGAGGGAGATCTTCAACATACTTCTCCCCATAACTGATATATTAACATAAAAGTCCATGTTAAAGATCTAAACAGGGACACCTGGGTGGATCAGTTAAGCGTCTGCATTCAGTTTAGGTAATGATCTCGGTGGGCTAGGATCAAGCCCTGCATCGGGCTCCCTGCACAGCAGCGAATCTACTTGTCCCTCTCCCTGACACATGTGCATGCTCTCTCTCTCTCAGATAAATAAATAAAATCTTTTAAAAATATGAACAACAGGGAAGCCTGTCTGACTCAAGTCAGTAGAGCATGATGTGACTCTTGACCTAAGGGTTGTGAGTTCAACCCCCACTGGGGGTTTAAGTAATCTCTACACCCAGTGTAGAGATCTCTACACTCTACACTGGGTGTATAGATCACTTAAAAAAAAAAGATAATAAAAATTTTTAAAAAGTAATGAACAATACAGGGGTGCTTGGGTGGTTCAGTTGGAGAAGTGCCTAGCTCTTGATTTTGTTTCAAGTCATGATCTCAGGGTTGTGAGATCCAGCCTCCACAATCAGGCTCCACAATGGGCATAGGGCCTGCTTAACATTCTCACTCACCTTCTTCCTCTGTCCCTCCCAACCTCCTCTCTCTCTCTAAAAAAAAAATATGAACAACATGACTAACTTATTATAACATGCAGAGAAAACTGCACCCATTGAACACACAGTACACATTGGCTTTAGTGCACACATGCATGTGGAATATTTGCTAAAATTGGCTACAGTCTAGCCCACAAAGCTAATGCCATCAAAATTTCAAAAATTTTAACTCAAATACTGGCTCCTAATATATTTGAAAAATTTTAAATGCTTTTCTAATTATCTTATGGGTCAAAGAAAAAATGAAAATGAAAATTAGAAACTCTTTGAACTATATGATAAAGAAAATACTATACTTCAATTTGTAGGATGCAACTAAAATTAGGACTAGAGGGAAATTTAGAAGCTTAAATACAATGGGGAGTTAGAGAGGAGAAGGGAGTTGGGGGAAATTAGAAGGGTAGGTGAATCATGAGAGACTATGGACTCTGAAAAACAATCTGAAGGGTTTGAAGTGGCAGAGAGGTAGGAGGTTGGGGTACAAGGTGGTGGGTATTAGAGAGGACACAGATTGCATGGAGCACTGGGTGTGGTGAAAAAATAATGAATACTGTTATGCTGAAAACAAATAAATTTAATTTAAAAAAAAAAGAAGCTTAAATACAAAGTTTAGAAAAGAAGAGTATCTAAAGACCTGGGGAGAACTCAGCCAGCATAGGCTGGACACAGAAAGCACTAATCATAAGGTTAAAGACTTACATTAAAATTAGTAACTTTTATAAATCCAAAGACACCATTAAGACAAGCTAGAGACTGGGAGTTAATACTTGCAATATAAACATCATACTAAAAACTAGTATTCAAAAATATAAAGAATGCTTATAAATAGATGAATGACACACAACCCCACAGAAAAATGGGGAAAAGACTTCTGAACTGATACTTCACAAAAGAGGATATCCATGTGGCCAATAAGTATATGAAAAGATGTTCAACAACATCAGTTAATGAGGTGAATCAAATTAAAACAACAATGATTATACTGTACCTTGGCTAACTGAACTTAAATTTAATAAATAAATGTATAAATACATAAATATTAAAATAAAATAAAACCACAATGAGGCATCAATATATGCCTTCCAGAATGGTTAATATTTAAAAAGACTAACACCACCAAGTGTCGGCATACATACAGACCAAGAGTTAACTCCCATACATTACTGATTAAGAGAACAAACTGACACAAACATTTTGGCAAAACATTTGGCCTCATTTAACAGGGTTGAAAACATGTATACTGTATACTCCATCAACCTCAATCCTAGGTATAAGCCCAACAAAAAAATGTGCACATGTGCATATTCACAGTAGCTTACTGTAATAGCCCAATACTGGAACAATCATGCATCCATCCACAGAAGAGTGATAAACTGTGATATATTCATTAAATGTAATAGTACACAGCAAAGAAAATGGCAGAGTTATAACTATACAGGCCACAAAAGGATAGCTATTGTATAATCCTATTCAAATAAAGTTTAAAACCAGGTAATGCCGACATAGGGTTTTAGAAGTTAGTGGTTATCTTTGTGGAAGAGGGAAGGTGCAGTGATTTGGAAGGAATGTGAGGAATTCTGGATTGCAGGCATTATATTTCTTGACTGGAATAGTAGTTATATGGGTGTGTTCATGTTGGATAACTCAGTGATCCACACATAGGTATGTATATTTTATATGTATGTATTTTATAGTTCAATTATAAACTTTAAAATGAAAAACTAATTAGAAATCTAAACTACCTGATGGAAGTTTGTATAACATGACCTGGAGACACAAAGAGAAAACTAGTAAATTGTAGTCGAAAATAGATTTCAAAGAGATTACTCACTACTTAGAAAAGAGAGAAAAAGACATGCTGGTCAGAGAAACAAAAATAAGAATGGTACAAAATTAACCACTTGGGGTGGAAAGAAAAGGGCTTAATGTAAAATAAGACTAAGGAAAAACAGTGGTTAGGGAAACCAATGAGAGAATTTCTGAAATTGCTGGATGGTAAAAAATCAGTAAGAGTTTACACTAGAAAATGACATTTCTACACATAGAGAGAAAGAAGCAGAATTTAGAAAACAGATAACTATTGTGGACATCTACATCACATTTTCTATATACTATAGCCAGTATCTCTTGAATTATTGCCATAACCCTATGTGATAGGAATACTTTTACCTCCATTTTACTGTCAAGGCACAGAGAAGTTAAGAAACGTACCTAGAAGTTATAGAGGCAAAGAATGGCAGCATTCTAAATACTGTATATACCATACTACACAACACTGTACTATACTATACTATACTATACTGATAAGACTGAGGTTTCAAGCCTTAGTGATTTGGAGGATGGTAAGTTTCATTAGCATATCCAGGCAATCTGGAAAGAGGGAAAATACCCTGCCTCAGAAAAGAATGATTTATCTTTCTGTATTTTTCTGTCTTCATTAAACCCAACCATCACCATCCCTTAAGGAAACATAGCATATATCCTCACCCCAATACAGTAAGATCAAACTACCTTAAGAACAACATGATTTGTGGAAAAGAAAGCTACTGAAAAAAGTATGTGCAAAATTTCAGAATATGAAGTTAACTATGTACATATCCATTTCCACTGGTTTCTACCACCCAAATACTTCCTAAACTCTTCCCTCCTTTATACTAAATCACCCTGCCATAGGCACTCCCTGCTTTTCTCCTGATCTAGTTGCTTCACAATTGGTTCCACATCTTCAGTCTTGATATCATAGTTAAACTTTATGTGAGCCAACTACGTCTATGGACCAAATGGGAGGGGGAGGAGTAAAGGAAAAGGATATGTGACAGAGATGCATGTGGCCCACAAGCCTAAAAAATTTACTATTCTGTGCTTTCCACACAAAGCTTGCCAACCCTTAATCTAAACCATGCTACCCCCACATTCCTTTCCAGAGTCATTCTTCTGCCAGCAGCACTGATAGGACACCAGTTGTCTTAAAGTCCATCCTCTGGTGCCGTCCCCCATTGCACAGATCAAGCAGTACAACCTCAATACTTTAAGAATAGCTTTTCCACACCTGTAGGTACTTAATATTATAAAAGTAACTCAGTTTATTACTATCTCCTCAACTAAACCTTTACTAGTAGGTAGAAATTGTGTCCTCTCTTTTTAACTGCCATTTGTTGAGTTCTTACTATAGGTGAGAGACTGACCTAGGTAGTTTTTAAAACAAAACATCACTTAATCCCCCTGATAACCCTAGAAATTTGGTATTATCTTCAATTTACATCTTAAGAAGCAGGCTATTATCACAGAGTTAATTATTGGTGGAGCCAATATTTAAAATTAAGCTCTATCAAAGTCCCTGATAAGAAGTTGGTAATTAATAAATAAATGAACAGATTAATGGACAGATGGATGAATCAATGGTTTTCCCTTTTTTTAAAATTTTTTATAAACATATAATGTATTTTAGCCCCACATATAAAATTTATACATTTAATATATGTATAAAAATACATATAATGTATTCTTAGCTACTTTAGAGCCACTGTTACAATTTGGTCTTAATTTGACTCAACACTGACATGCATCTCAAATCTTGGAATTGTAGTGCATCTTAAATCAGTCTAACTCAAGACCTCATATGATTATTTCTTTGTTGCCTATTTTATTCCAAAAAAGATTCAGCATATTTAATATATGACCTCTCTCCATAATATTCATGTTAACTAGCCATTAGTCAATAAAGCTATAGGCCAAATCAAGAATTTAGATAAAAGTAGGCCATCAGAAAATTTGTATATTTGTACACTGTTATTGTGATATAATTATTTACCAATGTCAAAGGTATAGAGCACAAAATCTGTTCCTTGGGCCCAAAATGCTACAAAGAAAGTGAAATTACCTTTAATCTCTTTTCCTTTTCTGAAACAATGGTCCTGATGAGGGTAAGTTCAGTTAGAGAAAATGCAAGTACAACTATCAAAGGGAAGAGAGCTGAAAAACTGTACCAAAAAGAATCCATATAATAAGCAGGGTATGGAAACCTATTAAGAAAAATGATGGCATCATTTAACATTTGTTCTGCAGCTTCGCCGTTGTGGTATATAATGATGGCCTGGTCTATGATATGCTGCAAAAGCAGGAACCCTTCTCTGATGTACCCTAAATGAGAAAACAAAGATGATCAAGTTCAGTATACCAAGAAATAGCCAGGCAAACAAAGAAGGCAATTTGGGTAATTCAAAGCTTTTAACTCAAAGAACAAAACAATTTCCCAAAACCTATAGTGATTTGGGACACAGATAATAGATAACATGAAATTGTATTACTATCTTTTCAAAACTAAAATACTATATGAAAATGATACTGTTGCTTTATGTAATTTTATCAGCCAAAATAAATGAGAATTCAATACTAGACATACCCGACATGTAAACAGAAGTGATGCTCAAAACAAGATGTGAAACAATCCCATTTATAATAGCATCAAAAAGAATAAAATACATAGGAATAAACTTAACCAAGGAGGTGAAAAGACTTCTACACTGAAAACTACTAAACACTGCAGAAAGAAATTAAAGATGACACAAGTAAATGTAAGACATTCCATGTTCCTGGATTGGGAGACTCACTGTTGTTAAAATATCCATATTACCCAGAATTATCTACAGATTCAATGCAACCTCTATCAAAATCCTTGTGATGAGCACCAGGTGTATGTATGGAAGTGCTGAAGCATTAAATTGTATACCCAAGCTAATATTACACTGTATGTTAACTAACCAGAATTCTTTTAAAAACTTTTTTAAAAATCCCAATGGCATTTTTTTCAGAAACAGAAAAAAACAATCCTAAAATCCATATGAAATTGTAAAGAATCTCGAATAGCCAAAATAATCCCAAGAAAAGAGAGTACTTGCTCTTGTGAGCTGAAGGCCTTGTACTTCCTGATTCAAAATATAATGCAAAATTACAGTAATCAAAACAGTACTGGTATACTAGCAGCATAGAGACCAACAGAACAGACATCTCAGAAATAAATTCTCACATACATGGTCAAATGTCTTTGACAAGGCCACCAGGAGAAAGGATACTCTCTTCAAAACAAATGGTGGTGGATAAACTGGATATCCACATGCCAAAGAATGAAGTTAGATCCTTACCTTAAACTGCATGCAAAAGTTAAAACAAAAGAGATAAAGAGCCTCCAAGACCGTCAAAGTTTAAAAGGTTATGTGACCACCAAGCCAGCACTACAAGAAATATTAAGGAGGTTCTATAAAAGAAGAAAGAACCCAAGAGTGACACAGAACAGAAATTTAAAAAGACAATCTATAGAAACAAGGACTTCACAGGCAACATAATGTCAATAATAACTTATCTTTCAATTATCACTCTCAATGTGAATGGCCTAAATGCTCCCATAAAATGGCACAGAGTTACAGACTGGATAAAACAACAAGACCCGTCCATATGCTGTCTACAAAAGACACATTTTGAACCTAAAGATACATCCAGACTGAAAGTAAAGGAATGGAGAACCATCTTTCATGCCAATGGGCCTCAAAAGAAAGCTGGGGTAGTGATTCTCATGTTAGAAAAATTAGATTTTAAGCTAAACACTAGTCAGAGATACAGAAGGATACTACATAATTCTTAAAGGGTCTATCCACCAAGAAGATCTAACAATTATAAATATTTATGCCCCCAACATGGGAGCAACCAACTACAGAAGCCAACTGTTAAACAAAATAAAGAGTTATATTGATATGAATACATTAATTGTAGGGTATCTTAACACACCACTTTCAGCAATAGACAGATCATTTAATGAACTCAACTTTTGTTATCAACATGGACAGGACTTGGAGGAGATCATGCTGAGTGAAATAAGTCAAGCGGAGAAAGTCAATTATCATATGGTTTCACTTACTTGAGAAGCATAAGGAATATCATTGAGGACATTAGGAGAAAGAAAGAAAAAGTGAATTGGGGGAAATCATAGGAGGAGATGAACCATGAGAGACTGTGGACTCTGAGAAACAAAGAGGGTTTTGAAAAGGAGGGTTTGGAGAGGATGGGTGAGCCTGGTGGTGGGTATTAAGGAGGGCATGTATTGCATGGATCACTGGTTTGGCGCATAAACAATGAACCTTGGAACACTGAAAAAAAAAATTAAGATGTTTAAAAATAAATAAATAAAAAGTAAAAGTAAAATAAAAATAAAGTAAATAAATCTTTAAAAAAAAGAGTACATAAAGAATTCCTCTAACTCAATAACAAAAATAAGCTGATTCTAAAATGGGCAAAGAAAAAACAATGGGCAAAGTACTCATAAAGACATTTCTCCAAAGAAAACACACGAATGGTCAAAAAAAACACAGGAAAAAACATTCAACTTCACTAATTATCACAGAAATACATATCCAAATCACAATGAAAGATCACTTCATAACTGTTAGGATGGCCACTACCAAAAAACCATAAAAGAACAAGTGTTAATGATGATGTAAAGAAATCAGAAAACTTGTGCTCTGTTGATAGGAATATAAAATGGTGCACAGTATGGAAGTTTCTCAAGATACTAAAAATGACTACCGTATGATCTAGCAATCCCACTTTTGGGCATATAACCAAAAGAACCGAAGAAAGGATCTCAAAAAGATAATCTGCACACTTATGTTCATTCAGCATTATTCACAATAGCCAAGAGGTAAAAGCAACCTCTGTCCCTCCACAGATGAATGGATAAACAAAATACACCATATACATAGTGTAAAATATTATTAAGCCTTTAAAAAGAGAGAAATTCTGTCATATTCTACAACATGGATGCACCCTGAAGACATTATGCACAAAAGGACAATTAATGCATGATTCTACTTATATTGGGCATTTGACCTACATTCATGGAAACAGAAAGCAGAATCTTTGTTTCCAGCAGCTGGATAGAGGGAAATATTAAGAAGTGTTTAATGGATAGCATTTCAGGTTTGCAATATTAAAAGTTTTAGAAATCAGAGACTGTGGACTCTGAGAAAAAAACTGAGGGTTTTGGAGGGGAGGGGAGTTGGGGGGATGGGTGAGCCTGATGGTGGTATTAAGGAGGGCATGTATTGCATAGAGCACTGAGTGTGGTACATAAACAATGAATCTTGGAACACTGAAAAAATAAAATTTAAAAAAATCTATTGTACAACAACATGGCTATAATTAACAATATTGTATTGGGCACTTAAAAGTTAGAGGGTATATCTCATCTTAAGTGTTCTTATTACAATTTTAAAATCTCACTTTTAAATTTCACTGAACTAATTCTGATCTTCTCTCTCATCACCTATCCTCAGCTAATTTAATCAGCTAAAGTTCTAATAATTAATATCATAGAATCTTCAGTCAAAAGGGACCTAAATGGTGACCTCATCCAAACATTCCTTTTTCAGATGAAGAAACTTAATCCAGAACGTTTAGGATAATAAAGCTACCAATGAATAGAGTCTGAACAAAATACATCAAGTCACCTAACTCCTAGTCACCACACTTTAACCAGAGTGTCCCCTTACACCAATTTTTTAATGTAAATTTGCTATACAGTATCACTCAATCGTTGGAATTTGCCTGATTATCTTCTTTCTTGTTTTATAGAAAATGGTCTTTTTAAGGAAACACCTCCTTCCAGAAGAAATGCTCTATTTAAAATATTTTTATGTGACCAACTCTTCTTTCTCGTTTAAATTACTTTTTCTACCAAGATCATGCTATTTTCAATTAACTTACTCTCACAAATTACATTTAATTTACAGAAGATTAATTGTAAGAAAGGCCAGATTCCTTTTTTTTTTAAGATTTTATTTATTTATCTGAGAGGAATAGATCACAAGTAGGCAGAGAGGCAGGCAGAGAGAGAGGTGGAAGCAGGCTCCCTGCCGAGCAGAGAGTCCGATGCGGGGCTTGATCCCGGGACCCTGGGATCATGACCTGAGCCGAAAGCAGAGGCTTTAACCCACTAAACCACCCAGGCGCACCACCAGATTCCTTTTTAACTTTTGCTTGGAAAAATATTCAAGATGTTTTTGATAAGATGAAATAACAACATGCAATCAATACCATCACTCTAGTTTAACTATATTCATTTTTGGACAGCCATCTCAATTGTTGTATAGGTTTATACATACGTCTCATAGTTATGATTCTATATATATGGTTCCCTATTTATTAGGCCTAATAAGGATTATATTTAACCACTACATGGTAGTTACCAAACTGACATATCCTCATATTCTTAACCAGATACTTATTATACACGGTTTTGATTGTTGCCAATTTTTATTCATAATAGTTCAATTACACATAGCTTTTGTCTGCTGTTGAATGATTTCTTAAAGATAACTTCTCAAAGAGGAGTCAAGATGGCGGAGAAGTAGCAGGCTGAGACTATTTCAGCTAGCAGGAGATCAGCTAGATAGCTTATCTAAAGATTGCAAACAACTACAAATCCAACGGGAGATCTAAGAGAAGAACAGCAACTCTAGAAACAGAAAATCAACCACTTTCTGAAAGGTAGGACTGGCGGAGAAGTGATGGGAAGATGGACCTGGGGCGGGGGGTAGTGGCCAGCTCCCGGCAAGCAGCGGAGCAATGGAGCACAAAATCAGGACTTTGAAAAGTCTGTTCTGCTGAGGGACATCACTCCAGAGGCTAAACCAGGGTGAAGACCATGCAGGGTCAGCGTGGCCTCAGGTCCCGCATGGTCACAGAAGGATCAGGGGTGTCTGAGTGTCACAGAGCTTGCAGGCATTAAAATGGGGAAGCCGGCTACAGAGACAGAGCTGAGGAGTGGGCTCTCAGCTCGGCGTTACCTTGAACTGGTCGCAAGCTCGGTGAGCTCGGAGCGTGGCTGGAGGCTAGGGAGACGGGAGTAAATGGGCACTGTTCTCTGAGGGCACACCGAGGAGTGGGGCCCCGAGGTCCCGGCTCTTCCAGGCCTGAGACCAGGAGGCCGCCATTTTCATTCCTGTTCTCTGGAACTCTACGGAAAGTGCTCAGGGAACAAAAGCTCCCAAAAGTGAACTCAAGCAGATCACTCAGGCCGGCCCCTGGTAAGGGCGGTGCAATTCCACCTTGGGCAAAGACACTTGAGAATCCCACAACAGGCCCCTCCCGGAGAAGATCAACAAGAAATCCAGGTAAGACCAAGTTCACCTACCAAGGAGTACACTTTCAATACCAAGGAGAGCAGTTGAATTCCAGAGGAGGAGAAAGCAAAGCATGGAACTCATGGCTTTCTCCCCATGATTCTTTAGTCTTGCATTAATTTAATTTTTTTTCTTTTTCAATTTTTTTCTCTTCTTCTGCTAAATTTTTTTTAACTTTTACCTTTTTCTTTTTTAACGTTTTTTAACTAGTTTATCTAATATATATATATTTTTTTTCTTTTTTATACTTTTTCTTTATTCATTTTTTTTTAATTGTTTCTTTTCTTTTTTTTTTTCTTTCTGAACCTCTTTTTATCCCCTTTCTTCCCCTTCATGATTTGGGATCTCTTCTGATTTGGTTAAAGCATATTTTCCTGGGGTTGTTGCCACCCGTTTAGTATTTTACTTGCTCCTTCATATACTCTTACCTGGACAAAATGACAAGGCGGAAAATTTCACCACAAAAAAAAGAACAAGAGGCAGTACCGAAGGCTAGGGACCTAATCAACACAGACATTGGTAATATGTCAGATCTAGAGTTCAGAATGACGATTCTCAAGGTTCTAGTCAGGCTCAAAAAAGGCATGGAAGATATTAGAGAAACCCTCTCAGGAGATATAAAAGCCCTTTCTGGAGAAATAAAAGAACTAAAATCTAACCAAGTTGAAATAAAAAAAGCTATTAATGAGGTGCAATCAAAAATGGAGGCTCTCACTGCTAGGATAAATGAGGCAGAAGAAAGAATTAGTGATATAGAAGACCAAATGACAGAGAATAAAGAAACTGAGCAAAAGAGGCACAACAGCTACTGGACCACGAGGGGAGAATTTGAGAGATAAGTGACACCATAAGACGAAACAACATTAGAATAATTGGGATTCCAGAAGAAGAAGAAAGAGAGAGGCGAGCAAAAGGTATACTGGAGAGAATGACAGCATGGAACTTAGGACAAACCGGAATCTGCATGTGTTACCACCTCCAACCTTGATGATTGTGGGAGACTGTCAAATAAATAAATAGAATAAATAGAACTACCCTATGACCCAGCAATTGCACTACTGGGTATTTACCCTAAAGATACAAACGTAGTGATCCAAAGGGGCGCGTGCACCCGAATGTTTATAGCAGCAATGTCCACAATAGCCAAACTATGGAAAGAACCCAAATGTCCATCAACAGATGAATGGATAAAGAAGATACATACACAATGGAATACTATGCAGCCATCAAAAGAAATAAAATCTTGCCATTTGCGACGACGTGAATGGAACTAGAGGGTATCGTGATTAACGAAATAAGTCAAGAGGAGAAAGACAACTATCATATGATCTCCCTGATATGAGGAAGTGGAGATGCAACATGGGGGGTTAAGAGGGCAGGAGAAGAATAAATGAAACAAGATGGGATTGGGAGGGAGACAAACCATAAGTGACTCTAAATCTCACAAAACAAACTGAGGATTGCTGGAGAATAGGGGGTTGGGAGAAGAGGGGTGGGGTTATAGACATTGGCGGGGGTATGTGGTATGGTGAGCATTGTGAAGTGTGTAAACGTAACGATTCATAGACCTGTACCCCTGGGGTTAAAAATATATGTTTATAAAAAATAAAATTTTTTTTAAAAAAAGATACTTCTCAATATTGTTAGTTAACCAGTTCAAAGCCCTTACTGTTTACTTTTTTCTTTCAAGGTATTAAAAAAGAATTTTAAATTACCACTGCATAATTAAAACTCATTCATCAACCAAAAAGAATAATTTAACCACAATGCTATGAAACTTTAAGTCAACCACAAAAAAAATTGGAAAGACCACAAATACCTGGAAGTTAAAGAGCATCCTACTAAAAAACGAATAAAGCTAAAATTTATTTATTTGTTTGTTTATTTATTTATTTTTATTTTCAGCATAATAGTATTCATTGTTTTTGCACCACACCCAGTGCTCCAAGCAATCCGTGCCCTCTCTAATACCCACCACCTGGTTCCCCCAACCTCCCACCCCCTGCCCCTTCAAACCCCTCAGATTGTTTTTCAGAGTCCGTAGACTCTCATGGTTCACCTCCCCTTCCAATTTCCCTCAACTCCCTTCTCTTCTCTAACTCCCCTTGTACTCCATGCTATTTGTTATGCTCCACAGATAAGTGAAACCGTATGATAATTGACTCTGTCTGCTTGACTTATTTAAAAAATTAAAGAAAATGAATGAATTAGTTAAGCAGAAAATTAAAGAAGAAATTTTTAGTAAGTACAGAGGACCACAGTGAAAGGGAGGGAAAACTGAATGGGAAGAAATCAGAGAGGGAGACAAACCATGAGAGACTCTGGACTCTGGAAAACAAACTGAGGGTTATAGAAGTGAGGAGGGATGGGGTAACCAGGTGATGGGTACTAAGGAGGGCACATGTTGTGATGAGCTCTGAGCATTATATGCAACTAATGAATCACTGAACACTACATCAAAAATTAACAGATGTCGTGAAAAAAAGGGCTATCTGTACCCCAATGTTTATAGCAGCAATGGCCACTGTCGCCAAACTATGGAAAGAACCAAGATGCCCTTCAACGGACGAATGGATAAGGACAATGTGGTTCATATACACTATGGAGTATTATGCTTCCATCAGAAAGGATGAATACTCAACTTTTGTAGCAACATGGACGGGACTGGAAGAGATTATGCTGAGTGAAATAAGTCAAGCAGAGAGAGTTAATTATCATATGGTTTCACTTATTTGTGGAGCATAACAAATATCATGGAGGACAAGGGGTGTTAGAGAGGAGAAGGGAGTTGGGGTAAATTGGAAGGGGAGGTGAACCATGAGAGACTATGGACTCTGAAAAACAATCTGAGGGGTTTGAAGTGGGGGGTGGGAGGTCGGGGTTCCAGGTGGTGGGTACTATAGAGGGCACGGACTTCATGGAGCACTGGGTGTGGTGAAAAAATAATGAATACTGTTATGCTGAAAATAAATAAATTAATAAAAAAATTAATGATGTACTATATGCTGGCTAACTGAACACAATAAATATACAGTCATTACATTAAAAAAAGAAATAAAGGGGCACCTGGGTGGCTCAGTGGGTTAAAGCCTCTGCCTTCAGCTCAGGTCATGATCCCAGAGTCCTGGGACAGAGCCCCGCATCGGGCTCTCTGCTCAGCAGGGAGCCTGCTTCCACCTCTCTCTCTGCCTGCCTCTGCCTACTTGTGATCTCTGTCTGTCAAATAAATAAATAAAATCTTTAAAAAAAGAAATTAAAAAAATATGGGGCACCTGCGTGGCTCAGTGGGTTAAGCCGCTGCCTTCGGCTCAGGTCATGATCTCAGGGTCCTGGGATCGAGCCCCGCATCGGGCTCTCTGCTCAGCGGAGAGCCTGCTTCCCTCTCTCTCTCTCTGCCTGCCTCTCTGCCTACTTGTGATCTCTGTCTGTCAAATAAATAAATAAAATCTTTAAAAAAAAAAAATACAAGGCAGCAAGTAAAAATGAAAACAAAACAATCTAAACCTGATGCAGTGAAAGCAGTCCTATGGGGAAGTTTATTGCAATACAAGCCTAATTCAAGAAGCAAAAATAGTCTAAAATATACAACGTAACCTTACACCTAAAGGAGCTAGAAAAGGAACAGCAAATAAAGCCTCAGGCCAGTAGAAAAAGGGAAATAATAAAAGATTAGAGCAGAAATAAATGATATAGAAACAAAAATATAACAAAATTAAGAGATTTCATATTAATGAAACTAAGAGCTCATTTTTCAAAGAATTCTCTAAAAGAATGAATAAAATTGATAAAACCATAGTCATATTTATCAAAAATATAAAAGGACCCAAATAGGTAAAATAATAAATGAAAGAGGACATATCACAACCAATACCACAGAAATACAACTAGAATACTATAAAAAATTATATGCAACAAACTGAGCAAACAAGAAGAAATGGACAAATTTCTATGAACCTACAAACTACCAAAACTGAAAAAGAAATAGAAAATTTGAACAGACCATAACCAGCAAAGAAATTGACTCAGTAATTAAAAATTTCCCAACAAACAAAAGCCTAGGGGCAGACAAATTCCCAGGAGAATTCTACCAGACACTGAAAGAAGAGTTAATACTATTCTCCAAATTCCAAAATTATAGGTCAATATCCCTGATGAACATAGATGCAACAAAATACTAGAAAATTGAATTCAAAAATACATTTAATGAATTGTTCACCATAATCAAGCAGGATTTATTCCTGGGCTACAAGAGTGGTTCAACATCTGCAAATCAATCAACAGGATACACCATATTAATTAAAGAAAGGATAGGAACCATATGATCCTGTCAATAAATGAAGAAAAAGCATTTGACAAAATACAGCATCCTATTCCAAACCCTCAATCTGGGGCACCTCGGTAGCTTAGTCAGTTAAGCATCTGCCTTCAGCTCTGGTCATAATCCCGGGGTCCCAGGATCGAGTCCTGCATTGGGATCCCTGGTCGGTGAGCCTGCTTCTCCCTCTCCCTCTGCCTGCTCCTCCCCCTGCTGGGCTCTCTCTCTCTCTCTGTCAAATAAATAAATAAAATCTCCCCCCCCCAAAAAAAACCTCAACAAAGTAGGGATAGACGGAACATATCACAACATCCTAAAGGTCATATATGAAAGGCCAACAGCTAATATCATTCTCAGTAAGGAAAAACTGAGAGCATTTCCCCTACAGTCAGGAAAAAGACAAGGATGTCCATTCTCACCACTGGTACTTAACATAGTACTGGAAGTCTTAGCCTGTTTGAATAGACAACAAAAAGAAATAAAAGGCATCCAAATTGGCAAGGTGGCAAGGTAGAAGTCAAACTTTCATTATTTCATTATTTACAGTTGACATAATACTCTGAAAGTCTCCACCAAAAAATTACTAGAACTCATACATGAATTCAGCAAAGTTGCAGTATATAAAATCAATGTGTAGAAATCTGTTACATTTCTATATGCCAATAACAAAGCAGCCAAAAAAAAAATCAAGGAATTGATCCTATTTGCAACTGCACCAAAAACAATAAGATACCTAGGAATAATCTAACTAAAGAAGTAAAAGATCTGTATTCTGAAAACTACAGAAGAGGAAAGAAACTGAAGAGGACACAAAGAAATGGAAAAGTATTCCATACTCATGAACTAGAAGAACTCATATTATTAAAATCTCTATATTTTAAGAACTAGAGGAACTCATATTATTAAAATGTCTCTATTACCCAAAGCAATCTATACATTTAAGGCAATCTCTACCATAATACCACCAGCCTGGTAGTGCTGGTGGTATTATGCCACCAGCACTACCAGGCTGGTGGTATTATGCCCTGGTGGTATTGTGGTATTGTGCCCTCCATAATACCAGCAGGCTGGTGGTATTATGGAGGGCATGTATCGCATGGAGCACTGGGTGTGGTGCATAAACAATGAATTCTGTTACACTGAAAAGAAATTAAATTTAAAAAAAAAGAATGAAAAAAAAAAAGAATGAAATCTTGCTATTTGCAAAGATGTGGATGGAGCTAACAGATATTATGCTAAGTGAAATAAGTTAGAGAAAGATAAATACTATATGATCTCACTCATGTGGAATTTAAGAAAGAAAACAGATAAACATATGGAAGGGGGGAAAGAAAAAAGAGAGAGGGGGAAACAAGCCATGCAAGGATAGAGAACAAACAGAGAGGTGGGTAGGGGATGAGCTAGATGGGCAATGGGTATTAAAGAAGGCATGTGCTGTGCTGAGCATTGAGCATTGTATGTAAGTGATGAGTCACTTAACTCTACTCCAGAAACCAATATTGCATCCTATGTTAACTATCCAAAATTTAAATTAAAAAAATAAATTTAGAACCATAAATATGCAGACAATGTTAGTTTACGAAGATGTGTCTATTAAGTCAGCAGAGTCAATGTTTACTAATGAAGACTATATAAATGCAAGGATACATACTGATAAAATTCGGGAAATGATTTACAGTAATAGGAAGATATTTTTCAAATGTATAAGGTTTTCTAAATGCTTGTTTTTACAATAAAAACTCAATTTTAAATATGAACTGCCACAATGAATAAACTTTTTCACTCACTGAAAAAAAATGATTCACACATGTTGATATGACTGCTAGCTTGAATGCAAAATATTAATGTAAGAATTCTGAGGGACAGCTCACCAGGATCTCCCCCATCATTACTTAATGGGCTCCTGGGTCCTATATCAGGTACCTCTGGAAACAGAATGTGTGTATGCCATCCAGTATCTACTAAGGAGCTTAGAAAATCCGAAGTTCTCTCAGTACCTGTACCAAAACGCAGATGATATTTTACCTGGAATAGACAATAGAATACAAACAACATGTTAGATCAATGAACACTAAAAGCAAGTATCAACAGTGAGAGGAAAAGAAAATACAAAGCTAAAATTTGTGTTTTAGCAGAGTGAGCAATTCAGTATTCCAAATGGTAAGAAATGTGAGCAATTCAGTATTCTAAATGGTAAGAAATAATAGTATCACTGATGCAAGGGACAAGAAGCAAGCCTCATGTGCCATAATCAAAAAGTCTGAAATCAATTAAATTTGTATCTCTGCTCTATCATCTTTAGGATTTTTGAGTTACAAAGATGCCAACAGTGGTACCTTTTTTTAAAAATTTCTTTTTATTGTTCATTTTTTTCCAGTGTTCCAAGATTCACTGTTATTACACCAAACCCAGTGCTCCATGCAATACGTGCCCTCCTTAATACTAGCCACCAGACTCACCCATTCCCCCAACCACCTCCCCTTCCAAAAGCCTGTTTGTTTCTCAGAGTCCACAGTCTCTCATGGTTCATCTCCCCCTCTGATTTACCCCAATTAACTTTTCCTTTCCTTCTCCTAATGTCCTCCATGTTATTCTTTATGCTCCATAAGTAAATGAAACCATATAACTGACTCCCTCTGCTTGACTTATTTCACTCAGCATTATCTCTTCCAGTCCTGTCCATCTTGATACAAAGTTGGGTATTCATCCTTTCTGATGGAGACATAATATTCCATTATATATATGGACCATATATTCTTTATCCATTCATCTGTTGAAGGGCATCTTGGCTCTTTCCACAGTTTGGTGATTGTGGCCATTGCTGCTATGAACATTGGGGTACATTTGGGCCTTCCTTTCACTACATCTGTATCTTTGGGGTAAATACCCAGTAGTGCAATTGCAGGGTCATAGGGTAGCTCTATCTTTAATTTTTTGAAGAATCACAACACTGTTTTCCAAAGTGGCTGCACCAACTTGCATTTGCACCCTTCCTCTTTCCCTACATCCTCTCCAATGCTTGTTGTTTACTGTCTTGTTAATTTTGGCCGTTCTAACTGGTGTAAGATGGTATCTCAATGTGGTTTTTTTGATTTGAATTTCCATGATGGCTAATGATGATGAAAATTTTTCATGTCTCTGATAGCCATTTGTATGTCTTCTTTGGAGAAGTGTCTGTTCATGTCTTCTGCCCATTTTTTGATGTGATTATCTATTTTCTGGGTGTTGAGTTTGAGGAGTTCTTTATAGATCTTGGATATCAATCCTTTGTCTGTAGTGTCATTTGCAAATATCTTCTCCTATTCTTTGGGTTGCCTCTTTGTTTTGTTGACTGCTTCCTTTGCTGTGCAGAAGCTTTTATCTTGATGGAAGTCCCAAAAGTTCATTTTTGCTTTTGTTTCCTTTGCCTATGGAGACATGTCTTGAAAGAAGTTGCCATGGATGATGTGAAGAGGTTACTGCCTATGTTCTACTCTAGGATTTTGATAAATTCCTGTCTCATGTTGTGGTCTTTTATCCACTTCAAGTTTATCTTTGTGTATCATGTAAGAGAATGGTCGAGCTTCATTCTTCTATACATAGCTATCCAATTTTCTCAGCACCATTTATTGAAGATGCTGTCTTTTTTCCACTAGGCATTTTTTTCTGCCTTGCCAAAGATTATTTAACCACAGAGTTGAGGGTCCATATCTGTACTCTCTACTCTGTTTCATTGGTCTATGTGTCTGTTTTTGTGCCAGTACCATGTTGTCTTGGTGATCACAAATTAGTAGTAAAATCAGGCAACATGATGCCCCCAGCTTTTTTTTTTTTTTCTTCAACATTTCCTTAGTGATTTGGGGTCTTTTCTGGTTCAAAATAAATTTAAGGATTGTTTGTTCCAGCACTTTGAAAAATGCCAGTGGAATTTTGATTGGGATGGCATTGAAAGTATAGACTGCTCTGGGCAGTACAGACAGTTAGCAATGTTCATTCTTCTGATCCATGACCATGGAACACTTTTCCATCTTTTTATGTCTTCTTCAATTTCTTTCATGAATGTTCTGTAGTTCCTAGAGTACAGATCCTTTACCTCTTTGGTTAGGTTTATTCCAAGGTATCGCATGGTTCTTGGTGCCATAACTCTTCAAAGTATACAGATAGAGGGAACATTCCTAAAGTTCATAAAATCTATCTATGAAAAATCCATAGCGAATATCATCCTCATTGGGGAAAAGCTGACAGCCCTCCCATCAAGATCAGGAACACAACAGGGATGCCCACTCTCACCACCCTTGTTCATTATAGTACTAAAAGTCCTAGCAACAGCAATCAGACAACAAAAAGAAATAAAAGTTATTCAAACTGGCAAAGAATACGTCAAACTGTCTCTCTTCACAGATGACATGATTCTTTATATGGAAAACCCAAAAGACTCCACCCCCAAACTACTAAAACTCATATAGCAATTCAGTAATGTTGGCAGGATACAAAGCCAAAGCACAGAAATCAGTTGCATTCTTATCCACTAACAATGAAAATATAGAAAGGGAAATTAGAGAATTGATTCCAACAGTGGTACCTTGATGATTACCAATGTTATTTTTCTACATCCACAACTGGCTTGCCTAACTACTTCAACAATTCTATTTATTTTCTTTCCTATTATGTTAGCCAACTATGATAAAGATTATCTCCCCCTTTAAAAAGTGACCAACAGAAAAGGAAAAAGCCCAGATATAGTGATTATCTCCCCCTTTAAAAGGTGACTAACAGAAAAGGAAAAAGCCCAGATATAGTGATTATCTCCCCCTTTAAAAAGTGACTAACAGAAAAGGAAAAAGCCCAGATATAATGAAAGTAGGGTTAATAAAATTAAAATGTAGAATGCTATGTATTTTATAAATTACATGAAAAGAAAATGATTTATCTAGAGAGCTGAGCCAACCTCAGGGTAAATTATGGTAGATCTGAGTAGCCTAACAAAGCAAGAACCTACAGTTGCCAAAAGCCAGTAGAGGCTGAACAGAGAAAGAAGTCAATAGCCTGAGAAGGAACTGGCAAGTGCACCAAGTCTAGAAACATTCACACAATTCAGTAATTCAAAAGCAACATTTTAAGTAGCTACATACTATCAATATACAATTCTTTAGCCCAAGGAAGTGACCAAGTATTCAGGAAGCACAGAAGAGAGAAGGGGAGAATTTGGATAGATACTTACAGCACGAGTTTTATAGAAATTAATACTAAGAGTTACTCCAGAAAAAGAAGGACAGGCAGAGCATCAAAAGGAAAGAGGATAATGTGATCAAAGGTAGAGAAGTAATAGACCACATAATATATACAAACAACTACTACTGGTTCAATATTGCTAAAGCATGAAGTTCAAAGAAAGAAGAGGCAACATGAGGCGAAGGGTTATTCAGAAAACGGGTTACTAATGACCTTGAATTCCACACAAAAGACCTTCTGTAGTTCATGGAGAACCCCTGGAGTGTTTTACACAGCACAATGACATGGTCTTTTCTGTGTTCTTGGTGTATCATTGTGGTATCTATAGTAGAGAGAGGTCTTGACCAGGAAAATCAGCTAAGTTACAGAAGAGTTGGTTTTCAGGGGCAGGGAGGGTAGAGCTGGCCACAAACTCAGAAAACAGGTAAGACATCTTGTTTGATAAACTGTGGAAAAAGAGAACAGACACCTAGGGAAATAACCTGGGGAAAAATCTTGTCAGGTATCCATTCTAAATGCTAGACACAGTGAAACATCAACAAAATGGAAGCTTGTACCGCACCAAAGTTATTTGAAATTTGAACCAGAAGCTCTACATATACCAATGAACCTGTATCGCCATCAGCATATACTTCTGATGTTATAATTAGTGTAAAGTAGGCACAGCTAGGAAAAGTGAGGAGAGGACAGAACAGAAAGAAAGGCTACCTACTGTCCTACCAGTGATTTTCCTTTCTCTTTCCTTCCTTCCATTAGCAAACTTGTATCCTAAACAGGATTTAGCTCTGTGCATAAATACTATAGTTTGAGCATTTCCCTCAACCCTAGCTGGCTCATCTCTAACTTGTGGTAAAGAGATACACCAAGTTACCAAAGTTCGAACACTACCCATTTTCTCTCCTTAAGGGATGTTATCAGAGTCTTTCCTGGGGTCTGTCCTAATTCTGAATCAAGTTGGAAAACCCTAAAAGCTGACACTAGAGATTTAGAAATTAGGTAATTCACTCAAAAGAAATAAGTCTTTCATGCTGGAATCTCTGCTGGTATATACGCATATGCCTTTTGTTTTTTTTAATGGCCAAACTTTAACATTTCAAGGACCTCCAGACCAGTTACTGGTGGGGTTACAGAACCTTCCATTCACACTACCAGTGATAATCAAGAATTCTGAAAGTTAAAGCAATTACCTCTTTGGAGACCTAAAACAAATACATTAAAACTTTATACAAAGTAAAAAACAGGGGGCATTCACCAAAGCAAAACAAGAAGCAAGTGGATTGTTCTAGGAGGACATAAAAATGCCTTCTGGAGTTCACAGTCCCAGGAAAGGGGGCTACCTCAGCTTAAAAGACACCCAGATATGAGTGAAGTGTTCAGTTCTTGTTTTTACTTTGACTTTTAACTTTCATATAATAATAGCTTTGTTATGAAAGTCACTTCATATACAAAGTTAGAATGCCAATTACACTTAAAATTAGCTCATTAAAGAGTTTAAATATCATATTACAGATATGCACTATATGAAATTCCAGAAGGCATTTGAACAGGGAACGGACATTGCTACCCATCTTTTTTACCTAGCTACATTGTTATTTTCTTAACCACCATCGGCAAGACTGGAAGGATCTGCTTGGCCAGGGAGATTTGTAAAGTGAATATCCTTACTAAAGCTCCTATTATTCTATCTTCTGAATTTAAGACCATAAGGTAGCAGGAAACCGTTTTCTCCTCAGAGTAAAAACAAAAGGTATTAAAATAAGTTGGCACAGAAACACCTGGGTGGCTCAGTTGGTTAAGCAGCTCCCTTGGGCTCAGGTCATGATCCCAGTGTCCTGGGATCCAGTCCTACATTGGGTGCCTTGCTCAGTGGAACCTACTTCTCCCTCTCCCTCTGCCTGCCACTCCCTCAGCTTATGCACTCTCTGACAAATATATAAACATTTTAAAAAGTAAAATATAATAAAATAAATTGGCACAGGATTCAAATCCTGGTTTTATTATCTACTAGAAGTTAAGATCTTGGGCAACTTAAAATTTTTCCCATTTATAAAATGGGGAGGTTACCTGTATCTCATTAAACCTCTGAAACCTAACATTTAATTATAAATTCTTTAGACAAAAATTTCTTACCTGAAGTGGCAAACGGTCATCGCTATTTTTGAAGTCATGATCAAATACAACAGCAGCCACCACACGAACCGTAGGCTTCTTTTCATACTGAACATACTTCTCAAACTGTGCTTCTGAAGAAAAGCCTCGAACTGTAGAGAAAAAAATCTCAGTAAGTCATCACATAAATGGAAAATGTCTAATGATTATCCCTATCTGTACCATGAATACCATAATTCTGTCATAACACAATACATTTTAAAACATTATTACTCAATTAAAACATTATTACTCATTTTAAAACAATATCAAGGTGACCTAATGGATATCTGGGCTACACAAAAACTCTTGTGTTTTATAAAAGTTGGAACACATTATAAACAATATTTAATCATTACAATAACTGTGTATTAAAGTAAACTGTGACAAGGGGAGTTTTTCAATTGTATTTTGAAATATAGTGATTAAAAAAAATTTGAGAGGAAATAAGTGACAAAATTATTTCTGTAGAAGGTTTATTTTGAAAAGTAATTGTAGAATAAATTGTATTCTAGAAAACCATTGTGAATTTAAATTATAAATTTAAAAATAAAATTTTTAAAAAATAAAAAATTAATAAAAGTAGTACTTTTCTTATTCACAAATGAATCTGTATGAAATTTTAAAAAACACACTCTCAAAACAAAACACACACAACCACACACATACAGGTAACTTAAATGACTAAAGTTTTTTTAAAAATAAAGTTATATAACATGTGCAAAGATCCATACCATAAAGATGTCTCTTCTGTAAAAATTGACATATAAAGTCAATGTAATTCTAGTAAAAATCCAAACAATCTGTTAACTAACTTGGATTTAAATAAAACAAAACAAAACATAATAAAATATCAATCTTCTAGATCTCAAGAGGTCTCACCACAAAAAAAGGTAAATATGTAAGCTGATGGATATGTTAATTAGCTTGATTGTGACACTAAAGGTATATGTATACCAAAACATCCTATTATATGACCTAAATATATACAGTTTTTGTCAATCATAAATAATATAAAAATAAAACTGGTAAATAAAATTAAAAAAATAAAACATTTCCCAAAAAAATCCGAACAATTTTTATGAAAAATTACAAACCAATTCTAAAATTTATATGGAAACACAATGGGTGAATAACAAAGTGTATTAAAAGATGAGCTTTTAGGGCATCTCCGTGCTCAGCTGGTTAAGCATCTGATTCTTGATCTCAGGGTTGTGAGTTCAAGTCTTGCATGTGCTCCACACTGGGTGTGGAGGAAATATACTCTCAATAACTCATGGAACAAAGAACACAAAATAGACTAATGTCTTGGGGCTCAGTTGGTTAAGCATCTCCCCTTGGCTCAGGTCGTTATTCCGGAGTCCCAGGGTGGAGTTCCACATCAGGCTTCCTGCTTGGCGAGTCTCCTTCTCTCTCTGACCCTCACCCTACACTCACTCTCTCTCTCAAATAAATAAGTAAAACTTTAAAAAACAGACTGATGTCTTAAACATGCATGTAAAATTTTTTAACAAAATAGAAGCAAATAAAATTCACAGAATAAACACAAGTAAATGGATGAATGATTCAATAGTTGAAAAATCATTACATTAACAAAAATAAGAAAAGTCACATGACCATCTCAAGAACAACAGAAAAGGCATTTGACAAAATTTAATACTAATTAATGATTTTTTTTAAATCTTGGTAAACAAGGAATAGAAGGAAGCTTTCTAAACCCGATAAAGAACATCTACAAGTAACATATAATAAATATGTTGCTCACTGGGTAAATACTGAAAAATTTTCTCCAGAGACAGGGAACAGAGAAGAATAGCTTTATTAGTTACTTCCTATCAAAAGATATAACATATCAAGTGTTGGTGAAGATATGGAACTGAAACTCTCATACATTTCTGTATGTTATATCCCCCAAGACCCAACAATTTCACTCCTAGCTATATACCAAACAAAAACGTGTATATATGTATTTTATGTTCATCAAAAGGCTCTTAACCTTTTGTTATGTTCATAAAGCACTACTCATAATAGTTAAAATGTGGAATCTACTCAAATGTTCATCAATAATAAACAGATAAATTGGTTGTATAATATTAACATAATCGGATTCTATAAAGAAAATTAGTGATTTATGATCTCACACAATTTGGATGACTCTTACAAATGTGCTGCTACGTGAAAGCACGCACACTAAAACTATATCATACCATATATAACAGAGAATGCCATAACGGGACATAGCGAATATCTTCATTTATGTAAGGTGAGAAGCAGGCAAAACTAATCTATGGTCTTAGAAGTCAAAATAGTAATTAAATTTGGAGGAGTCTTAACTGCAACTTTGGCACAAAAGAAGCTTCTAGAGTGCTGAAAGTGCTCTAACTTAAAATTACAGATTCCTTATTAACTGCAAGAAGGAAAACTGCCTTGATAATGGAAACTGGTGGGAATCCATCTTACTCTAAAATGAGCAAGCATGATACCACGAGTTGAGGAACAAACAGGTAATAAGGTTTCAAAAGTGATTCACTAAGAGGATCTTATAAGAAAGATGTAGTATTTTCAACACAAATGACCAAACTGAACTAAATGTAAAGAAACAAGCAAATACAAATTAAGACTTCTGCAAAATAACTGGCCAAGTCTTTTAAAAATATCAATGTCATTAAAGACAAAACAACAAAAACAATCTAAGAAAGTATTCTAAGCCAGAGGTCAGCAAATTACGGTCCTGTGCAGGTCAAATCTACCCCAGTCTGCTTTGGTATGGGCCTGGGAGCTTTGGATGTTTTTAACATCTCTAAAGGGCTCCTCAATAAAAAAAAAAAAAAAAAAAAAAAAAAGAATATTTGATAGAAACCCACATAGCCCATAAAACCTAACATATTTCCTGTCTGGCCCTTCACAGAAAAGTTTGCCAAGCCCAGTGAATTTTTTAAAATCTCCAACAGGGAGGAGCCTGGGTGGCTGTTGGTTGGGTATCCAACTCTTGGTTTCAGCTCAGGTCACTATCTTAGGGTTCTGGGATCAGGCCCCAAGACAGGCTCTGTGCTTGAGGAGTAGAGTCTGCTTGAGATTCTGTTTTCTTCTGCTCCCCAACTACACTCACACACACTCTCTAAATAAATAATAAGTAAATAAATAAGTAAAATCTTTTTTAAAAATCAATAACTGGATGCTGGATTACAAAAAAGAAAAAAAAGCTCTAAAGAACCTCATTAGGACAATTAGGAAAATACAGATATTGACCATATATTAGATAACATCATTGTATCAATTTTAAAATTCTTGGGTATAATAACTGTAAAGGTTATATTGGACAACGTCATTATTAGGAGATATATATAGTGTTTGAAGGTGATATGTCATGATGAATACAACTTATTCTCAATGGATGAGGAAAAAAAATCCAGCAATTTTATATATATCCTTTTAGTTTCACATACTTACATACATATTACATGTGTGCATGTAAATGTGTGTGTATATAGAGGGCTAATAAAAAAGTAAGTGTGGCAAATGTTATTTGGTAAATTGCAGCATATTTGCATTTTCTCCATAGGTTTGAAATTTTTCAAAATCAAGTGTGTATGTGTCTACTGGGCCCTTCCACTGTGCTAAAAGTAAAGTACTACATAATCCTCAAGAATTCTTTGCCACAGATTTTTTTTTTAAGATTTTATTTATTTATTTGACAGAGAGAGAGCACAAGCAGGCAGAGCAGCAGGCAGAGGGAGAGGGAGCAGCAGGCTCCCCACCAAGCAGGGAGCCCAATGCAGGAGTCAAACCCAGGACCCTGGGCAGACACTTAACTGACCGAGCCACCCAGGGGTCCCCTCTGCCACAGATTTTAACAGACATTATTGCTACATACTGACTAAACCAAGTTATCAAATACCATTATCAGTGTCTTACCCAACACCAGCTTTCTTATCACAATTATACTAATAGTAGATACACTATACTATGCTATTCAGATACTGTATCATCTGAACTTGAATTGGTATATAAAAAGCTTGTAGGGGCATCTGGGTGGTTCAGTTAGTTAAGTGTCTGTCTTTGGCTAAAAACCTGATTCCCAGGTCCTGGGAGTCTGCTTCTCCCTCCCACTTGTACATGCTGCACACTCTCTCTTAAATAAATAAAATCTTTAAAACATAATAGGGGCACCTGGGTGGCTTAGTGGGTTAAGCCTCTGCCTTTGGCTCAGGTCATGATCTCAGGGTCCTAGGATTGAGCCCCACTTCGGGCTCTCTGCTCAGCAGGGAGCCTGCTTGCCCCTCTCTCTCTGCCTGCTTCTCTGTCTGCTTGTGATCTCTCTCTCTTGTCAAATCAATAAATAAAATCTTTTAAAAAATAAAATAAAAATAAACATAATAAATAAAAGTTTCTAGTGAATAGTTGTTTTAAGAAGTTATAATTCAGGAGGAGTCAAGATGGTGGAGAAGTAGCAGGCTGAGAGGACAGCAGGTAGCAGATCAGCTAGATAGCTTATCAAGCCATCCCAAACACCTACAAATCCAACAGGAGATCGAAGAGAAGAAGAGCAACAATTCTAGAAACAGAAAATCGACCACTTTCTAAAAGGTAGGATCAGCAGAGAAGTGAATCTAAAGCGGCGGGAAGATAGACCACTGGGGGAGGGGCCGGCTCCCAGCAAGTGGCAGAGCAAGGGAGCACAAAATCAGAACTTTTAAGTCTGCTCCACAGAGAAGCCGGCTACAGAGACAGAGCCGAGGAATGAGCTCTCATTTCAGGGTTACCTTACCGTGATCTGTGGCACAGGTCACTGCTCTGTGAGCGGAGACCCCAAAAGACCTGCGGAGACTCTCCCGGAAGAGCTCAGGGATCTGCGGGGTTCAGAGACTCCAGGCAGGGCTGTGTGCCAGAGACAGAGACACTTGGTCACAGCCTGGGTGAGCTCAGAACTCAGCCAGAGGCCAGGGAGACGGGAGTGATTGAGTACTTTTTCTGAGGGTGCACTGAGGAGTGGGGCCCGAGCTCTCCGCTACTCCGGGCCAGGGACTGGGAGGCCACCATTATCATTCCTGTCCTCCGGAACTCTATGGAAAGTGTTCAGGAAACAAAACCTCCCAAAAGGGAACCCGAGTGGATTACTTAGCCTGGCCCCTGGTAAGGGCGCTGCCGTTTTGTCCTGGACGAAGACATTTGAGAATCATTACAATAGGCCCCTCCCCAAGAAGATCAGCAAGAAATCCAGCCACAACCAAGTTCACTTACCAAGGAGAACAGTGGAATTCCAGAGGAGGAGAAAGCTAAGCATGGAATTCATGGCTTTCTCCCCATGATTCTTTAGTCTTGCAAAGTTAATTAATTTATTTTATTTTATTTTTTTCTTCTGCTAAATTTTTTTAACTTTTACCCTTTTCTCTTTTAACATTTTTTAACTAGTTTATCTTAACAACACCTTTCAAAAAAAATCTTTTTTGAACCTTCATTATTATACTCACATTTTATCCTTCATTGTATCTAACTTTTTTTTTATATACATAAAGGGTTTTTTTCTTCTAAAAATATCTGGGATAAACTTCTAACAGATCAAAATATTCCCTAAATCTAGAACAGGGTTTTGTTCTAATCTCCAGCCTGAGCAATTCTCTCCACTTTCATTTTCTTTATTCCCCCAAACAACTTATCAACACCTTTTTTAGAAATTAAAAAAACATTTTTTTCATCTTTATACTCATATTCCATCCCTTCATTGTGTCTACCCTTATATATGTTTTTCATTCTTAAAAATTCTGGGACGTAGTTTCTTCTAAGACACCAAAATACTCCCAAAATTAAGTGAGTGAACTTGTCCTATTCACCAGTCTAATATATACATATTTTCTTTTTTATATTTTGTTTTATTTTTTTCTCTTTTTAATTTTTTTCTCTGAACTTCTTTTTAGCCTCTTTCTTCCCCCCACAATTTGGGGTCTCCTCTGATTTGGTTAAAGCACATTTTACTGGGGTCTTTACCACCCTTTTAGTATTTTATTCACTCTTTCTTATATTCTTACCTGGATAAAATGACAAGGCAGAAAAACTCACCACAAAAAAAAAGAACAAGAGGCAGTACCAAAGACCAGGACCTAATCAATACAGATATTGGTAATAACGTCAGATCTAGTGTTCAGAATGACGATTCTGAAGGTGCTAGCCGGGCTCGAAAAAGGCATGGAAGATATTAGACAAATCCTGTCTGGAGAAATAAAAGCCCTTTCTGGAGAAATAAAGGAATTAAAATCTAACCAAATTGAAATCAAAAAAGCTATTAATGAGGTGCAATAAAAAATGGAGGCTCTTACTGCTAGGACATGTGAGTCAGAAGAGATAATTAGTGATACAGAAGACCAAATGACAGAGAATAAAGAAGCCGAGCAAAACAGACAAACAACTACTGGATGCCGAAGGGAGAATTCGAGAGATAAGTGATACCATAAGACAAAACAATATTTGAATAACTGGGATTCTGGAAGAAGAAAGAGAGAGGGGAGCAGAAGGTATATTGGAAATAATTATTGTAGAGAATTTTCCTAACATGGCAAAGGGAACAAGTATCAAAATCCAGGAGGCACAGAGAACACCCCTCAAAATCAATAAGAATAGGTCCACACCCTGTCATCTAATAGTAAAATTTACAAGTCTTAGCGACAAAGAGAAAATCCTAAAAGCAGCCCAGGACAAGAAGTCTGTAACATACAATGGTAAAAATATTAGATTGGCAATAGACTTATCCCCAGAGACCTGGAAGGCCAGAAAGAACTGGCATGATATATTCAGAGCACTAAACAAGAAAAATATGCAGCCAAGAATACAATATCCAACTAGGCTATCATTGAAGATAAAAGGAGAGATAAAAAGCTTCCAGAACAAACAAAAACTAAAAGAATTTGCAAACACCAAACCAGCTCTATAGAAAATAATGAAAGGGGTCTTCTATGCAAAGAGAGAGCCTAAAAATAGTAGATCAGAAAAGAATAGAGACAATAAACAGTAACAGTCACCTCACAGGTAATACAATGGCACTAAATTCATATCTCTCAATAGTTACCCTGAATGTAAAAGGGCTAAATGCCCCAGTCAAAAGACAAAGGGTATCAGAATGGATTAAAAAAAAAAAACCATCAGGGACGCCTGGGTGGCTCAGTGGGTTAAGCCACTGCCTTAGGCTCAGGTCATGATCCCAGTGTCCTGGGATCGAGTCCCACATCAGGCTCCTTGCTTGGCAGGGAGCCTGCTTCTCCCTCTGCCTCTGTCTGCCATTCTGTCCACCTGTGCTCGCTCTCTCTCCCTCTCTCTCTGACAAATAAATAAATAAAATATTTTTAAAAAAAAACCATCAATATGCTGTCTACAAGAAACTCATTTTAGACCCAAAGATGCCTCCAGATTTAAAGTAAGGGGGGTGGAAAACAATTTACCATGCTAATGGACATCAAAAGAAAGCTGGGGTGGCAATCCTTGTATCAGATCAATTAGATTTTAAGCTAAAGACTATAATAGATGAGAAAGGACACTATATCATACTCAAAGGGTCCGTCCAACAAGAAGATCTAACAACTTTAAATATCTATGCTCCTAACATGGGAGGAGCCAACTACATAAACCAATTAATAACAAAATCAAAGAAATACATCAACAATAATACAGTCATAATGAGTAGGGGACTTTAACACTCCCTTCACTGAAATGGACAGATCATTCAAGCCAAAGATCAACATGGAAATAAAGGCCTTAAATGACACACTGGACCAGATGGACATCACAAATATATATAGAACATTCCATCCCAAAGCAACAGAATACAAATTCTTCTCTAGTGTACATGGAACATTCTCCAGAACACATCCTGGATCATAAATCAGGTCTCAACCAGTATTGGGAACATTCCCTGCATATTTTCAGACCACAATGCTCTGAAGCTAGAACTCAATCACAAGAAGAAATTTGGAAAGATCCCAAATGCATGGAAACTAAACAACATCCTTCTAAAGAATGAATGGGTCAACCATAAAATTAAAGAAGAATTGAAAAAATTCATGGAAACAAATGATAATAAAAACACAATGGTTCAAAATCTGTGGGACACAGCAAAGGCAGTCCTGAGAGGAAAGTATATAGTGATACAAGATTTTCTCAAGAAACAATAAAAGTCTCAAATACACAACCTAACACTACACCTAAAGGAGCTAGAGAAAGAACAACAAAGAAAGCCTAAACCCAGCAGGAGAAGAGAAATAATAAAGATCAGAGCAGAAATCAATGAAATAGAAACCAAAAAAAAACAACAGAACAAATCAACAAAACTAGGAGCTGGTTCTTTGAAAGAATTAATAAGATTGATAAACCCCTGACCAGAATTAAGAAAAAGAAAAGAGAAAGGACCCAAATAAATAAAATCATGAATGAAAGAGGAGAGATCACAACCAACACCAAAGAAATACAAACAATTATAAGAACATATTATGAGCAACTCTATGCCAGCAAATTTGACAATCTGGAAGAAATGGATTCATTCCTAGAGACATATAAACTACCAAAACTGAACTAGGAAGAAATAGAAAACCTGAACAAACCCCTAACCAGTAAGGAGATTGAAGCAGTCATCAAAAATCTCCAAACATTGTAACAATGTTTATTCGTCTGATCCAAGAGCATGGAATGCTCTTCCACCTTTTTGTGTCTTCTTCGATTTCTTTCATGAGTGTTCTGTAGTTCCTCAAGCACAGATCCTTTACCTCATTGGTTAAGTTTAGTCCCAGGTAGCTTATGGTTCTTGGTGCTATAGTAAATGAAATCGATTCTCTAATTTCCCTTTCTGTATTTTCATTGTTAATGTATAAGAAAGCCACTGATTTCTATACATTGACTTTGTATCCTGCCACATTACTGAATGGCTGTATGAGTTCTAGTACTTTGGGGGTGGAGTCTTTTGAGTTTTCCATATAAAGAATCATGTCATCTGCGAAGAGAGAGAATTTGACTTCTTCATTGCCAATTTGGATATCTTTTATTTCTCTTTGTTGCCTGATTGTTGTTGCTAGGACTTCTAATACTATGCTGAACAAGAATGGTGAGAGTGGGCATCCTTATCGTGTTCCTGATCTCAACAGGAAGGCTGTGAGCTTTTTCCCACTGAGGATGATATTTGCTGTGGGTCTTTCATAGATAGATTTGATGAAGTTCAGGAATCCCTACACTTTAAAGCATTTTAATCAGGAACGGATGCTGGATTTTGTCAAATGCTTTTTCTGCATCAATTGAGAGGACCATGTGGTTCTTCTCTCTTCTCTTATTGATATGTTCTATCACATTGATTGATTTGAAAATGTTGAATCATCCTTATAATCCAGGGATGAATCCCACCTGGTCATGGTACATAATCTTTTTAATGTGCTGTTGGATCCTGTTTGCTAGGAACTTGTTGAGAATCTTAGCATCCATATTCATCAATGATATTGGTTTGAAATTCTCCTTTTTAGTGGGGTCTTTCACTGGTTTGGGAACATTCTGATCAAAATTCCACTGGTATTGGGGCACCTGGGTGGCTCAGTGGGTTAAAGCCTCTGCCTTCTGCTCAGGTCATGATCCCAGGGTCCTGGGATTGAGCCTCGTATTGGGCTCTCTGCTCAGTGGGGAGCCTATTTCCCTTCCTCTCTTTCTGCCTGCCTCTCTGCCTACTTGTGATCTCTGCCTGTCAAATAAATAAATAAAAATCTTTAAAAAAATTTCCACCAGCCCCTGGGGATAAAAATATATGTTTATAAAAAATAAAAAATTAAAAAAAAAAGACAAAAAAAAAATTCCACCGGTATTTCTCAAAGAGCTGGAGCAAATAATCCTAAAATTTGTATGGAATCAGAAGAGCCCCGAATTGCTAAGGAAATGTTGAAAAACAAAAATAAAACAGGCAGCATCACATTACCTGATTTCAAGCTTTACTACAAAGCTGTGATCACCAAGACAGCATGGTACTGGCATAAAAACAGACATATAGACCAGTGGAACAGAGTAGAGAGCCCAGATATGGACCCTCAACTCTATGGGCAAATAATCTTCGACAAAGCAGGAAAAAAATATACAGTGGAAAAAAGACAATCTCTTCAATAAATGGTGCTGGGAAAACTGGACAGCTATATGTAGAAGAATGAAAATCGACCATTCTCTTACACCGTACACAAAGATAAACTCAAAATGGATAAAAGACCTCAATGTGAGACAAGAATCCATCAGAATCCTAGAGGAGAACATAGGCAGTAACCTCTTCGATATCAGCCACAGCAACTTCTTTCAAGATATGTCTCCAAAGGCAAAGAAAACAAAAGCAAAGATCAACTTTTGGGACTTCATCAAGATCAAAAGCTTCTGCACAGCAAAGGAAACAGTCAACAAAACAAAGAGGCAACCCACGGAATGGGAGAAGATACTGCAAATGACAGTACAGACAAAAGATTGATATCCACGATCTATAAAGAACTTCTCAAACTCAACACACACAAAACAGATAATTATATCAAAAAATGGGCAGAAGATATGAACAGACACTTCTCCAATAAAGACATACAAATGGCTATCAGACACATGAAAAAATGTTCATCATCACTAGCCATCAGGGAGATTAAAATTAAAACCACATTGAGATACCACCTTACACCAGTTAGAATGGCCAAAATTAGTAAGACAGGAAACAACATGTGTTGGAGGGGATGTGGAGAAAGGGGAACCCTCTTACACTGTTGGTGGGAATGCAAGTTGGTGCAGCCACTTTGGAGAACAGTGTGGAGATTCCTCAAGAAATTAAAAATAGAACTTCCCTATGACCCTGCAATTGCACTACTGGGTATTTACCCCAAAGATTAAGATGTAGTGAAAAGAAAGGCCATCTGTACCCCAATGTTTATAGCAGCGATGGCCATGGTCACCAATCTGTGGAAAGAACCAAGATGCCCTTCAACGGACGAATGGATAAGGAAGATGCAGTCCATATACACTATGGAGTATTATGCCTCCATCAGAAAGGATGAATACCCAACTTTTGTAGCAACATGGATGGGACTCAAAGAGATTATGCTGAGCAAAATAAGTCAAGCAGAGTCAGTTATCACATGGTTTCACTTATTTGTGGAGCATAACAAATAACATGGAGGACTTAGGGAGATGGAGAAGAGATGGGAGTTGAGGGAAATTGGAAGGGGACGTGAACCATGAGAGACTATGGACTCTGAAAAACAATCTGAGGGTTTTAAAGGGTCAGGGGTGGGAGGTTGGGGAAGCCAGGTGGAGTGTATTAAGGAGGGCACGTATTGCATGGAGCACTGGGTGTGGTGCAAAAACAATGAATTCTGTTATGCTGAAAAAAATTTTAAAAAATAGTAATAATCTTTAAAAAAAAAATCTCCAAACAAACAAAAGCTCAGGACCAGAGAGCTTCCCAGGGGAATTCTACCAAACATTTAAAGAAGAATTAATACCTATTCTCCTGAAACTGTTCCAAAAAGTAGAAATGGAAAGAAAACTTCCAAACGCATTTTATGAGGCCAGCATCACCTTGATCCCCAAACCAGACGAGGATACCATCAAAAAAGAGAATTACAGACCAATATCCTTGATGAACACAGATGTGAAAGTTCTCACTAAAATACTAGCCAACAGGATCCAACAGTACATTAAAAGGATTATTCACCACGACCAAGTGGGATTTATTCCAGGGCTGCAAGGTTGGTTGATTCAACATCCTCAAATCAATCAGTGTGATATAATACATTAATAAAAGAAAGAACAAGATCCATACGATACTCTCAATAGATGCTGAAAAAGCATTTGACAAAGTACAGCATCCCTTCCTGATCAAAACTCTTCAAAGTGTAGGGATAGAGGGCACATACCTCAAGATTATCAAAGCCATCTATGAAAAACCCACCGCGAATATTATTCTCAATGGAGAAAAACTGAAAACTTTTCAGCTAAGGTCAGGAACACGGTAGGGATGTCCATTATCACCACTGCTATTCAATATAGTACTAGAAGTCCTAGCCTCAGCAATCAGACAACAAAAATTAAAGGCATCCAAATTGGAAAAGAAGAAGTCAAACTATCACTCTTCACAGATGATATGATACTATATGTGGAAAACTCAAAGACTCCACAACAACTCTGCTAGAATTTGTACAGAAATTCAGTAAACTCTCAGGGTATAAAATCAATGCACAGAAATCAGTTGCATTTCTTTACACCAACAACAAGACAGAAGAAAGAGAAATTAAGGAGCCAATCCCATTTACAACTGCACCCAAAACCAAAAGATATCTAGGAATAAACCTAACCAAGGAGGCAAAGAATCTATACTCAGAAAACTATAAAGTACTCATGAAAGAAATTGAGGAAGACACAAAGTGAAGGAAAAATGTTCCATGCTCATGGATTGGAAGAGCAAGTATTGTGAAAATGTCTATGCTACCTACAGCAATCTACACATTTAAGGCAATTCCTATCAAAATTCATCCATTTTTTTCAAAGAACTGGAACAAATAATCCTAAAATTTATATGGAACCAGAAAAGACCTCGAATAACCAAAAGAATATTGAAAAAGAAAGCCAAAGTTGGTGGCATCACAAGTCCAGACTTTAAGCTCTATTACAAAGCTGTCATCATCAAGACAGTAAGGTACTGGCACAAAAACAGACACATAGATGAATGGAACAGAATAGACAGCCCAGAAATAGACCCTCAACTCTATGGTCAACTAATCTTCAACAAAGCAGGAAAGAATGTCCATTGGAAAAATGGGCATTTTTCTCTTTGGGGCGCCTGCGTGGTTCAGCGGGTTAAGCCTCTGCTTTTGGCTCAGGTCATGAGCTCAGCATCCTGGGATCGAGCCCCACGTCAGGCTCTCTGCTCAGCGGGGAGCCTGCTTCCCCCTCTCTCTCTACTTGTGATCTTTCTCTCTGTCAAATGAATAACTAAAATCTTTTAAAAAAGAAAAAGAAAAAAGACAGCCTCTTCAACAAATGGTTTTGGAAAAACTGAACAGCCACATGCAGAAAAATGAAATTGCACCAATTCCTTACACCACACATGAAAACAGACTCAAAATGGATGAAGGACCTCAATGTGAGAAAGGAATCCATCAAAATCCTTGATAACACAGGCATCAACCTCTTCGACCTCAGCTGCAGCAACATCTTCCTAGGAACATTGCCAAAGGCAAGGGAAGCAAGGGCAAAAATGAACTTTTATTGGGATTTTATCAAGATCAAAAGCTTTTGCACAGCAAAGGAAACAGTTAACAAAACCAAAATACAACTGACAGAATGGGAGAAGATATTTGCAAATGACATATCAGATAAAGGGCTAGTGTCCAAAATCTATAAAGAACTTAGCAAACTCAACACCCAAGGAACAAATAATCCAATCAAGAAATGGGCAGAAGACATGAACAGATATTTCTGCAAAGAAGACATCCAGATGGCCAACAGACACATGAAAAAGTGCTCCATATCACTTGGAATCAAGGAAATACAAATCAAAACCACAATGAGATATCACCTCACACCAGTCAGAATGGCTAAAATTAACAAGTCAGGAAAGCACAGATGCTGGCGAGGATGCGGAGAAAGGGGAACCCTCCTACACTGTCGGTGGGAATGCAAGCTGGTGCAACCACTCTGGAAAACAGCATGGAGGTTCCTCAAAATGTTGAAAATAGAACTGCCCTATGACCCAGCAATTGCACTACTGGGTATTTACCCTAAAGATACAAACGTAGTGATCTGAAGGGCACATGCACCTGAATGTTTATAGCAGCAATATCCACAATAACCAAACTATGGAAAGAAAATAGATGTCCATCAACAGATGAATGGATAAAGATGTGGTGTGTGTATACGCATACATACATACACACACACACACACACACACACACACACACACACACACAATGGAATACTATGCAGCCATCAAAAGAAATGAAATTTTGCCATTAACGATGACATGGATGAACTAAAGGGTATCATGCTTAGTGAAATAAGTCAATTGGAGAAAGACAAATATCATGTGATCTCCCTGATATGAGGAAGTGGAGATGCAATGGGGGTTGGGGTTTGGGGTGTAGGAAAAGAATACATGAAACAAGATGGGATCGGGAGACAAACCATAAGAGACTCTTAATCTCACAAAACAAAATGAGGGTTGCCGGGGGAGGTAGGTAGGGAGAGGGTGGTGGGGTTATGGACACTGGGGATGGTATGTGCTATGGTGAGTGCTGTGAAGTGTGTAATCCTGGCGATTCACAGACCTGTACCCCTGGGGCCTATAATACATTATATGTTAATTCAAAAAAAGAAGTTATAATTCTTCAGAGTAGATTATAATCTGAATATGGAAGTTTTCCAAATGAAGACTTTTGCACATATCCTCTCAAATCTACTGAGCTATTTTGCTAGAAATGGTTCAACAGAAACTAGAACAAGGTGTCTGGCCCAGTCAAGAGGAGGAAAATTTCTCAGCTTCCTTCCCTTTAAATTAGTGCTTTACTCTATTAGACATTAATTAACAAATGCCACCACGGACTTTCAATGCATCAGATTTCTACTCCATTCTTCAGACTTTCTCATGAAGGCTTTATGACAGAGTAACAATACCTCTTAGACTTTCCCATGAGAGCACAGCAGCCTGTTCTCTATTCCCCACCCTCACATAAAGGGATAGTTAAAAAGGTAACTTTAAGCCCACCACAAGCACTAATTTTCTTTGGAGATTCATCTCTAATTTTAAAATCCATGGGAATTTTGCATTAAGTTATACAATGTAAAGCTTTATTTTTTAAAGATGGTTTTTAAGATAGCAAAGTAAATATATAGTTTCTATCCTTCCCCCCATCTCAAAGCCCTGCCCTTAAAATGAGGAAAATAAATACATAATTGTGTGAGTATGTAACAGAATAAACCCCCACACACGTGTAAAATCATGAGACAAGATGGGAGAGATGCTTACCAAAATTCTGACAGTGTTTTTAACATTGGAGACAGAGAAGAGAAACAGGTGCAGAGGGAGGCGACTGTAAGGCAATGAGGATTGTTCTGGTATAATTCTACACTGTTTTACTCTTTTCAGATGTATTCATATATCACACTTAAGTAATATTTTCATTAAAATTAACCACCTCGAGGTAGAGTTTATGCTTGCATTCAAGAAGAAACTGCTCAAGTCATTCTGACGTTCTGTGTCTCTTTGGCACACTACTAAGTGCTGACCCTAGTTTAAGAATGCAGTCAGAGGGGCGCCTGGGTGGCTCAGTGGGTTAAGCTGCTGCCTTCAGCTCAGGTCATGATCAGGGTCCTGGGATCGAGCCCCGCATCGGCTCCTTGCTCAGCGGGGAGCCTGCTTCTCTCTCTGCCTCTGCCTGCCTCTCTGCCTGCTTGTGATCTCTGCCTCTCCCTCTCTGTCAAATAAATAAATAAAACCTTTAAAAAAAATTAAAAAAAAGAATGCAGTCAGAGACAAAGATTTACAATTACATAATTTCATCATCTAATTTTAAATATATTTTGTTTATGACTATGACAAGAATATGTCTGATATTATGTGACAGAGCTCATATTATTATACTCAGGAGACTAATGCACAAGTTCATGCTCACTGAAGTATGTCTCTTCAAAAACAAGCTAATAATTACGCTACCAAAAAAATTTTTTTAAGATTTTTGTTTGACAGAGAAAGAGAGAGAGCACACATAAGTTGGGGGCAGGGGGTCGCAAAGAAACGGAAAGAGAAAAGCAGGCTCCCAGAAAAGCAGTGGGCCAGATGCAGGGTTCCATCCCAGGACCCTGGGATCATGACCTGACCCAAAAGCAGATGCTTAACCAACTAAGCCACCCAGGCATCCTTACAAAAAACATTTTAGACATCACAATTTCTAACCTGTAAAATTGATATTTAATTTGTTTTTCACTGTCTCAGTAATATTTTTTACCACATCACTTGTAGAAGGCACATAAGCTAATTCATATTCAAGGTCCCCCTTAAAGATGAAATCAGGCGGAGTCATCAAATAAAGAGGACGGAAAACCGTGACATTCTGAAACGTCTTCTTTGTATTGCTGCGATAAAGCAAAATCAATAGAGAGAAGAAGACTGTCATGCAGATTTCCACAACTAAAGAAAGTATCTTCCTTTTCTGCAAAAGAAACAAAAGGATTGTGATAATTAAGAGTCTATATACGTGTATCTGTGTGTGATTCTATATTCTTGTGCATATATGTGTATACAATTTAAATATATTGTTCAGCTCCATTCTACAATATGAATGGCTTTCTAGCCTTTTTCACCCTTTTCCACATTTCATTATCTATTCTATTGATACATCCTATGAGTACTCTTCAGAATTAGAATTGCTACATTAAGCCATGGAACTAAAAGGACCAAAAAACCCCCATAAACTAAAATGAAGTGAAAAAAACTATTTAAAGTTCTCCCCTTCAGGTTCATTAGCCTTTACAATCATTTCCCACAGACACCTCCACTTACCTTTAAAACGAAATTTTTCCAGAGGAGGACTGCAAATTGGTTGAGCCACAACAAGTCCATTTTATCACAAAGAATGGAATTTCAACGGGAAGTAAACATTTCAAAAACTTACATCACCTGGCAAAAATGTTAAATTTAGTCAACTGAAAGGATTACTTCATTGTTTTACTCTTCTTTCATCAATCTTGAAATAAGTATTCGTCTGCTCCTATTTTTATATTAGACATCTAATGGTCTTCTAATATGCAGGAAAATATTAGATGACAGAGATGCAAAATGTAATAGGTTGCAGACCCACATTCACAAAGAAAGACTTAAACTGTAAATTTGGAATGTTAATTATCATTCTGATTGGCTCTGAGATAAATTCCTACAAATTATAATTCTGGGAGCTTCCTATTTAATATCTACTCTGTGCTATATTCTATGCTAGGCATTAAGTATATTCAAAACAATTGTGATCCTTTCCTCATGGTATGAATAGTACAGTAATTGATCTAAAGTTGGGCCATTTGAGTTCAAATCCTAACTCTCTCACAAGGTGTAAAATTTTGAGCAAAATAACCTATAGCTGCTTATCATCTGTAAAATCAGAAAAATCACAGTACTTACCTTATAACGTATTCCCCTGGAGCGATTTGTTACTATGCCCTTTTAAAAACTATGATAAAATATTCAGAAGGTAAGATCTGCCACTTTAACCATGCTTAATTGTACAGTTCAACGACACCAGTCACATTCATGTTGTTGTGCAACCATCACCATTATCTACCCCTAGAAATTTTTTCATCTTCCCAAACTAATACTCCATGGCCACTAAACAATCACTCTCTATTCCTTACTCCCCCTGGTCACTGGCAACCACCATTCCACATTCTGTACCTATGAATTTGACTCCTTTAGGGACCTCATATAGGTGGAATTACTTCATTGTGACAGTATTTGTCCTTTTGTAACTGGCTTATTTCACTTAGCATAAAATGTCTTCGAAGTTTATCCATATTGCACCATGTGCCAGAACTGCCTTCATAAATGTACCACTTTTAACAGTCTCATAGGGCTTTCAAAACCAGAACTAGACTTCAAGACATACTAAAGGGACAGAAGGATGTGGTGTGTATTGCATTAGTACTAAAAGGTGTCACATGCTTTCAGTGAGTGAATCAGAAAGAGTAATCAGGGACTGCAGCAAGGAGAAGCACCTTAAGTGCTTCTGAATTTTTGGTGGCAAAGATTCACGGTAAAGGCAGTTTCTGGCCAGAAGACCAAGATGAATACTGCCTCAGAGAACCTAAAGGTACAGGAGAGAGAGAGAGAGGAACAGGAGGAGCTCAGCCTTGGCCTGAACATAAATTGATCTCATCCCAGTTAGCATACTAATCACTTCAATGAGTGAGCTGTAAGACTAAGACCCAGGAAGATCCAGATAGAACAGCACAGTTTTAAAAAGATGAATTGACAGTGATTAACATGGATGGACCTAGGGGAAATTATGCTAAGTAAGATGTGTCAGACAGAGAAAAACAACCACCATGTGATTTCACTTGTACGTGGAATTGAAAAAAAAAAAAAAAACAAGTAAAGCAGAAACGGGTGAAATGGAAAACAAAGCAGTGCATCCCAGAGGGGAGGAGGATGGGGAAATGGGCAAAAGTGGGTGAAGGGGAGTGTTTCCAGTTATGGAATGAATAACTCACGAGGATGAAAGGTACAACATAGGGAACACAGTCAATGGTATTTTAATAGTATTGTATACTAACAGGTGATGGCTATGCTTATAGTGAGCATAGTATAATATAAAAAGTTGCTGAATCACTATGTTGTACACCTGAAACTAACGTAACATTGTGTGTCAACTATACTTCAAAAATAAATAAATAAGACGATGGTTTAACATGTCCTAAAAACTTATATTGTTCCCGTGCCTGAAGTGACTGTCAATTTCTCAAATAAAAAATTACAAATTAAAAAAAAAACTGAATTGACATTGCAACCACAGCCCACAGAGATAGGCTATAAAAACCATCTATATGTTGCCTACAAGAAACTCATTTTAAGCCCGAAGACACCTCCAGATTTAAAGTGAGGGGGTGGAAAACAAGTTACCATGCTAATGGACATGAGAAGAAAGCTGGAGTGGCAATCCTTATATCAGATTAATTAGATTTTAAGCCAAAGACTATAATAAGAGATGAGGAAGGACACGATACCATACTCAAAGGGTCTGTCCAACAAGAAGATCTAACAATTTTAAATATCTATGCCCCCAACGTGGGAGCAGCAGACTATATAAACCAATTAATAACAAAATCAAAGAAACACATCAACAATAATACAATAATAGTAGGGGACTCTAACACTCCCCTCACTGAAATGGACAGATCATCCAAGCAAAAGATCAACAAGGAAATAAAGGCCTTAAATGACACACTGGACCAGATGGACATCACAGATATATTCAGAACATTTCATCCCAAAACAACAGAATACACATTCCTCTCTAGTGCACATGGAACATTCTCCAGAACTGATCACATCCTCGGTCCTAAATCAGGACTCAACTGGTATTAACAGATTGGGATCATTCCCTGCATATTTTCAGACCACAATGCTCTGAAGCTAGAACTCAACCACAAGAGGGAGTTTGGAAAGAACCCAAATACATGGAGACTAAACAGCATCCTTCCTAAGAATGAATGGGTCAACCAGGAAATTAAGGAAGAAATGAAAAAAATCATGGAAACAAATGATAATGAAAATACAACGGTTCAAAATCTGTGGGAAACAACAAAGGCAGTCCTGTGAGGAAAATATATAGCGGTACAAGCCTTTCTCAAGAAACAAGAAAGGTCTCAGGTACACAAACTAATCCTACACCTAAAGGAGCTGGAAAAAGAACAAGAAAGAAACCCTAAACCTAACAGGAGAAGAGAAATCATAAAGATCAGAGCAGAAATTAATGAAACAGAAACCAAAAAAACAACAGAACAAATCAACGAAACTAGGAGCTGGTTCTTTCAAAGAATTAATAAAATTGATAAACCCCTGGAGAGACTTATCAAAAAGAAAAGAGAAAGGACCCAAATTAATAAAATCATGAATGATAGAGGAGAGATCACAACTAACACTGAAGAAATACAAACAATTATAAGAACATATTATGAGCAACTCTACGCCAACAAATTTGACAATCTGGAAGAAATGGATGCATTCCTAGAAACACATAAACTACCACAATTGAACCAGGAAGAAATAGAAAGCCTGAACAGACCCATAACCAGTAAGGAGATTGAAACAGTCACTAAAAATCTCCAAACAAACAAAAGCCCAGGGCCAGACGGCTTCCCGGGGGAATTCTACCAAAAATTTAAAGAAGAACTAATTCCTATTCTCCTGAAACTGTTCCAAAAAATAGAAATGGAAGGAAAACTTCCAAACTCATTTTATGGGGCCAGCATCACCTTGATCCCAAAACCAGACAAGGATCCCATCAAAAAAGAGAGCTATAGACCAATATCCTTGATGAACACAGATGCAAAAATCCTCGCCAAAATACTACCCAATAGGATTCAACAGTACATTAAAAGGATTATTCACCACGACCAAGTGGGATTTATTCCAAGGCTGCAAGGTTGGTTCAACATCCACAAATCAATCAATGTGATACAACACATCAATAAAAGAAAAGAACAAGAACCATATGATACTCTCAATAGATGCTGAAAAAGCATTTGACAAAGTACAGCATCCCTTCCTGATCAAAACTCTGAACAAAGTGTAGGGATAGAGGGCACATACCTCAAGATTATCAAAGCCATTTATGAAACACCCAGAGCAAATATCATTCTCAATGGAGAAAAACTGAAAACTTTTCCGCTAAGGCCAGGAACACGGCAGGGATGTCCATTATCACCACTGCTATTCAACATAGTACTAGAAGTCCTAGCCTCAGCAATCAGACAACAAAAGGAAATTAAAGGCATCCAAATCGGCAAAGAAGAAGTCAAACTATCACTCTTCGCAGATGATATGATACTATATGTGGAAAACCCAAAAGACTCCACTCCAAAACTGCTAGAACTTGTACAGGAATTCAGTAAAGTGTCAGGATATAAAATCAATGCACAGAAATCAGTTGCATTTCTCTACACCAACAAGACAGAAGAAAGAGAAATTAAGGAGTCAACCCCATTTACAATTGCACCCAAAACCATAAGATACCTAGGAATAAACCTAACCAAAGAGGCACAGAATCTATACTCAGAAAACTATAAAGTACTCATGAAAGAAATTGAGGAAGACAGAAAGAAATGGAAAAATGTTCCATGCTCCTGGATTGGAAGAATAAATATTGTGAAAATGTCTATGCTACCTAAAGCAATCTACACATTTAATGCAATTCCTATCAAAGTACCATCCATCTTTTTCAAAGAAATGGAACAAATAATCCTAAAATTTATATGGAACCAGAAAAGACCTCGAATAGCCAAAGGAATATTGAAAAAGAAAGCCAAACTTGGTGGCATCACAATTCCGGACTTCAAGCTCTATTACAAAGCTGTCATCATCAAGACAGCATGGTACTGGCACAAAAACAGACACAAAGATCAATGGAAAAGAATAGAGAGCCCAGAAATAGACCCTCAACTCTATGGTCAACTAATCTTCAGCAAAGCAGAAAAGAATGTCCAATGGAAAAAAGACAGCCTCTTCAATAAACGGTGTCGGGAAAATTGGACATCCACATGCAGAAAAATGAAATTGGACCATTTCCTTAAACCACACACGAAAACAGACTCAAAATGGATGAAGGACCTCAATGTGAGAAAGGAATCCATCAAAATCCTTGAGGAGAACACAAGCATCAACCTCTTTGACCTCAGCTGCAGCAACATCTTCCTAGGAACATCGCCAAAGGCAAGGGAAGCAAGGGCAAAAATGAACTATTGAGATTTTATCAAGATCAAAAGCTTTTGCACAGCAAAGGAAACAGTTAACAAAACCAAAAGACAACTGACAGAATGGGAGAGGATATTTGCAAACGACATATCAGATAAAGGGCTGGTGTCCAAAATCTATAAAGAACTTAGCAAACTCAACACTCAAAAACAAATAATCCAATCAAGAAATGGGCAGAGGACATGAACAGAAATTTATGCAAAGAAGACATCCAGATGGCCAACAGACACATGAAAAAGTGCTCCATATCACTCAGCATCAGGGAAATACAAATCAAAACCACAATGAGATATCACCTCACACCAGTCAGAATGGCTAAAATTAACAAGTCAGGAAATGATAGATGCTGGTGAGGATGCGGAGAAAGGGGAACCCTCCTACACTGTCGGTGGGAATGCAAGCTCGTGCAACCACTCTGGAAAATAGCATGGAGGTTCCTCAAAATGTTGAAAATAGAACTGCCCTATGACCCAGCAATCGCACTACTGGGTATTTACCCTAAAGATACAAACGTAGTGATCTGAAGGGGCACGTGCACCCAAATGTTTATAGCAGCAATGTCCACAATAGCCAAACTATGGAAAGAACCTAGATGTCCATCAACAGATGAATGGATAAAGAAGACGTTGTATATATACACAATGGAATACTATGCAGCCATCAAAAGAAGAAATCTTGCCATTTGCGACAATGTGGATGGAACTAGAGGGTATCATGCTTAGGAAAATAAGTCAAGTGGAGAAAGACAACTATCATATGATCTCCCTGATATGAGGAAGTGGTGATGCAACATGGGGGCTTAAGGGGGTAGGAGAAGAATAAATGAAATAAGATGGGATTGAGAGGGAGACAAACCATAAGTGACTCTTAATCTCACAAAACAAACTGAGGGTTGCTGGGGGGAGGGGGTTGGGAGAAGGGGGTGCGGTTATGGATATTGGGGAGGGTATGTGCTTTGGTGAGCATTGTGAAGTGTGTAAACCTGGCAATTCACAGACCTCTACCCCTGGGGTAAAAATATATTATATGTTTATAAAAAATAAAAAATAAATTAAAATAAATAAATTTTAAAAAAGGTAAAAAGAAAGGAATCAGGGTGCCTGGGTGGCTCAGCCGGTTAAAGTCTCTGCCTTCAGCTCGGGTCATGATCCCAGCGTACTGGCATTGAGCCCCGCATCAGGCTCTCTGCTTAGAGGGGAGCCTGCTTTCTCCTCTCTCTCTGCTTGTCTCTCTGCCTACTTATAATCTCTGTCTGTCTAAGAAATAAAGAAAATCTTTACAAAAAAAAAAAAAGAATCAAAGCACACCACTACAGAAAATTATTAAATCATAAAGGAAGAGAGCAAGAGAAGGAGAAAGGAGCAAAGGAACTATAAAAGAGAAAAAAAATTAATAAGATGACAAGAGTAAATCCATACTTGTCAATAATTATTTTAAATGTAAATGTACTAAATTCTCTAATCGAAAGACACAGAGTAGCTGAATATATAAAAAGACTCACTTCAGCTTTAAGGAGACACATAGGCTCAAACTAAAGGGAAAGAAAAAACACATTCCATGGGGGCACCTGGGTGGCTCAGTGGGTTAAAGCCTCTGCCTTCGGCTCAGGCCATGATCCCAGGATCCTGGGATCGAGCACCGTATTGGCTCTCTGCTTGGCAGGGAGCCTGCTTCCCTTCCTCTCTCTCTGTCTGCCTCTCTCTCTGCTTGTGGTCTCTATCATATAAATAAATAAAATAAAATAAAATTTTAAAAAGAAAAAACATATTCCATGCAAATGGAGACCACAAGAAGGCAGGGGTAGCTATAGTTATAGCAAACAAAGTAGACTTTAAGCCCTAGGATTATAACAAGAGACAAATGAGGTCATTGCATAATAATAAAGGGGTCAATTAAGAGGATATAACAATTGTAAATATTTATGCATCAGACATCAGAGCACCTAAATGTATAAAGCAAGTATTAGAAGAAGTGAAGGGAGAAATAGTCAGCAATACAATAATAATAGAAGGGTCTTCAATACCCTGTTTCCAACAAGGGATTTATCATCCAGACAGAAAATCCAAGGAACATGGGACTTAAACTATACACTAGACCAGATGGACCTAATGGGCATATGTAGAATATTTCACCAAACAGCGGCAGAATATACATTCTTCCCAGGGGCACCTGGGTAGCTCTGTCAGTTAAGCATCCAATTCTTGATCTCAGCTCAGGTCTTGATCTCAGGGTTTTGAGTTCCAACCCCATGCTGGGATTCATTCTAGGTGTGGAGCCTACTTTAAAAAAAAAGAGAAAGAAAGAAAGAAAGAAAGAAAGAAAGAAAGAAAGGAAGGAAGGAAGGAAGGAAGGAAGGAAGAAAGAAAGAAAGAAAGAAAGAAAAGCAATGTACATTCTTCTCAAGCACACACAGAGCATTTTCAGGGAGAGATAATATGTTACACCACACAAGAAATCTTAACAAGTGTAAGAACACTGAAATCACATCAAGCATCATTTCCAACAATAAATGGTGTAAAACTAGAAACCCATAACAAGAGGAAAACTGGAAAATTCAGTGGAAATTTTAAAATATGTGGAAATTAAACAACATGCTCCTGAAATATCAATGAGTCAAAGAAGAAATCAAAAGGGAAATAAAAAATAATTTTGAGGGGCACCTAGGCAGCTCAGTCAGTTAAGCATCTGACTCTTGATTTCAGCTCAGGTATTGATCTCAGGGTCATGAGTCCAAGCCCCACTTTGGGCTCCACAACCAGGTATGGAGCCTGCATTTAAAAAAAAATCTTGGAACAAATTAAAATGGAAACACAACACACCAAAACTTACAGAATGCTAACAAAAGCAGTTCTAAGAAGTAAGTTGATAGTAATGATTGCCTACATTTAGGAAAAAAAGGGAATGATAATACCAAGATGGCAAAGTAGGAAACCCCAGCCTCTCCATTCCTTCACAAATATCAACAATTAGACAGCTCTCCATGAACAAAAATAGCTCTGGGATTGCCCCTGAGTCCATTTAAGAAACTTCAAGAACACAATGGAACCAAAAACTGGGAATAACCACAGAAAAAGAGTAGACAGAACAGATTCATTTGGTCTGCATCATCCTGGTCCCCCAGACTGGCACTTCTCAATACCAAGAGGAAGTACCCCACCTAGAAAGAGTTCCCATCTACGGAAAGGGAGATCAAGTTGAGCAACAGGCTTTCGCAGTCTTGGTGCACCACACAAAGTACCCGAATATGTTTCACCCCACCCAGAGACCAGCAAAGCTGATATATAGAGAGAGATGGCTAGTAACAAGGAAGAAAGTCAGGGGCTACCAGTATCAGCCAAGTAGTAGGAGTGACCCTGGTTCTCAGTGACTTGTTCTGCAAAGGAATTTTCACCAATGAAGAAAACATTGGGCAGCAAAGCCAACTGCAGATAGCCTCCAGATTTCACTAGTTTTCATCCCACATGTATTTGGACTTGTAAACACCAGATACTTGCACCCCTCCCAGGCTCCCTATCCATACCAAATCCCAGGATCCACACTGGCAGCCAGGCTCAGGCTTCTGTAGCTGCACAAGTACAAAATGTCAATCTGGCACTCTGTGACTGACCTCCACCCTCATACACATGATGCTAGCGCCTCCAGCTATGCACCTGCCTACTACCAGCCTGATTTCCCATCACCAGATTCTACTAAAGTGTGCCTACCTGTGGCCCATAGTCTACAGCCACAAAATGCACACAACAGCCAAAGCCCCTAAGGCTGCTTGTGGGCCCAGATTTGGCCCTATCTCTAGGCGCTGGCCAGCACTACTGGGTTGATCTGCAGCTAGCCCCTCCAGCTATGCACCTGCAAACCCCTAACCTGACTCTTAACACTGGCCTCCAATGCTGTGGAGATTGCAGCCATAATAGTGCACACTGACAGCCAGGGCATCCAGAGCTTCCTGTGGGCCCAGGTCCAGCTTTGTCTCCCGTCACTGGCCTGCACCACTGGGCTTACCCGAAGCTAGCCCCACTAGCTGTACATCTGCACCCAAATAGCCAGACTTATGTCCCCAGCCTCTACTGTAGTAAGTACTTAACATGAGATCCTAGCCACAGAGGGCATGCCAACATTCAGGGCACCCAGAGCTGTCAGTGTATCCTCAGTTGGCTCTGGTTCCCACCACGGTGTGTCTGTCTGCAACCATCCCCTGCCACTACATGGGTACCAGCAACTGGCCATCAGAGCTAAGAATGTATACACTATGTGCTCCAGCCACCACTGCTACCTGTCCTGGACCATAGCCTCATATCTGGAAGTGTCTCTGAGGACCCCAGCAGTCTTTGCAGTAAAAGTGAACCCCCCCTTGGTGCTCACCAAAGGCTACACTGTTGTCAATGCTGTGGACTCCAGCAGTGTTGACCCCCCAATGCTGTGGATCCCCTAAAAGACATCCTGTTCCCCTAGACCCAGAGCATCCATATGCACCTGGAATCCTGTATCACTAGACCAGGTGTCACAACACACTTCAGCATATTCCCACCAACAAGTGAAGGTCTTTCATTACCAAAGTTGACCCATAAGGTCTGGAAAAGGTGACTGCCTCTTCCAATATGCAGACTCAAATGCAAGGCTACTAGAATCACAAAGAATAGGAGAAAGATGACATCTTGTAAACTTTCAAAAAAGTAAACTTTCAGTAACTGACCCCAAGCAGAGATAATTCAATTGCCCAAGAAATACTTCAAAATAAATGTTCCAAAGATGCTCAAAGATTTCCAGAGAAAACAGATAAACAATATAATGAATTAGAAAAACAAGAGAAGAACAAAGTTTTTAAAAAAATAACAAAATGATGGGGCGCCTGGATGGCTCAGTGGGTTAAAGCCTCTGTCTTCGGCTCAGGTCATGGTCCCAGGATCCTAGGATAGAGCCCCACATCAGGCTATCTGCTCAGCAGGAAGCCTGCTGCCCACCCCCCCACCCGCCTCTCTGCCTATCTGTGATCCTTATCTGTCAAATAAATAAAATCTTAAAAAAAAATAAAGAAGTTCAACAAAGAGAGAGAAAACCACCCTAGTCACAATAGCATCAAAAATAATAAAATACTTGGAAATAAATTTAAAATAAGGAAATGAAAGATACACTCACTGAAAACTATAAGTCACTTATGAAAGAAATTGAATATACAAATGAACAGAAAAGTTATCCTGAGTTCCTTATTGTTAAAATGTCCATATTGCCTCAAGTCATCTATAGATTCTATGTAATCTCCAGGCTGCCAAGGGCTGAGAAGTGGAGGGAAGTAGGGAAAGAATGGTAAAAGGGGACAAACTTTCAGTTATAAGATTAATAAATTCTGAGGATTTAATGTATAATATGACTATATTTGATTAAACTGTATTGTACAATTGAAGTTTGCTGTAACAGTAGATCTCAAGTGTTCTCTCTCACACACACAAAGGGAAAACTATGTGAGGTGACAGATGTGTTAATCAACTCGAATGAGGGGATTCTTCCACAGTGTATATGTACACCAAATCATCATGTTGTACACTTTAAATACACTACAATTTCATTTATCAATTATACCTCACTAAAACTAGAAAAAATAAGAAATTAAAGAACATCTAAATAAATGAAAAGACATCCCATGTTCATGGACTAAAGATTTAATATTTTGAGAAGGCAGCACTCCTCAAATTGATCTTGAGAACCAATCAATCCCCAGCTGCCCTTTTTCAGACATGAACACACTGATTCAAAACTCATATGGAATGTCAAGGAACCCTGGATAGCTGAAAGAATCCTGAAGAAAAACTAAGTTTGAGGTCTCACACTTACTGATTTCAATAGTTCCTACAAAGGGACAATAATCAAAACAGTATGGTACTGACATAAGCACACAGATACATAAATCAAGGGAACAGAATTAGGAGTCTATAAATAAACCCAGTCATCTATGGTCAACTGATTTTCAGTAAGAGGGCCAAGTTCACTCAATATGGAAATGGCAGTCTTTCAAACAAATAGTGCTTAAGCAACTTACAAAAGGATAAAATTGAACTCCTGCCTGTACCATATACAAACACTAATTCAAAATGAATCAAACAGTCAAATGTAAGAGCTAAAACAATAAACTCTTAGAAGAAAATACTGGAGTAAATCTTCATAATCTCGATGTAGCAATGCATTCTTAGAACACCAAATAAAAATGTAGGTAAGTTTGGCTTCATCAAAATCAAAACCTTTTGAGTATTTAAGGACACAAAAAAGCAACTCATGAATGGAATAAAATATTTTCATATTATATATCTGTTAAGGGTTTCATATACTGAATATATATAAACCATTCTTACAACTCAACAACAAAATGACAAACCAATTCAGTAATGAGCAAAAGATTTAAAAAGACATTTCTCCAAAGAAATTACACAAATGGCCAAGAAGGACATAAAAAGATGCTCAACGTCACTAGTCATTAGAGAAACACAAATCGAAACTATAGTGAGATACCACTTACGCACTAGAATGGTTATAATAGAAAACAAAACAGTAATTTTTTTTTAAGATTTTATTTATTTATTTGACAGAGAGAGGTCACAAGTAGGCAGAGAGGCAGGCAGAGAGAAGAGGAAGCAGGCTCCCCACCAAGCAGAGAGCCCAATGCAGGGCTGGATCCCAGGACCCTGGGATCACGACCTGAGCTGAAGGCAGAGGCTTCAACCACTGAGCCACTCAGGCACCCCAAAACAATAACTTTTTTTAATGGAAAAAAAATAAAAAAACAACTGTTGGCAAGAACTTGGAAAACTGGAACCCTAAAACACTGCTGGTAGGAATGTAAAATGGTATAGCTGCTGTAAAAATGTCTGGGAGTTCCTGCAACTCCACTCCTATATAACCAATGGAACAGAAAACCTGTCCATGCAAAAACATGTATACTAAAGTTCATAGCAGCATTACCGGCGATAGTCAAAAAGTAGAAACCCAAAAGTTAATCAACTGATGAAAGGATAAACAAATGTAGTATATCCAAAAGAAGAATGAAGTATGGAACAACATTCAAGAACCCTGAAAATATTATGCTAAGTAAAAGAAGCCAAACGCAAAAGGCAACATATTTTTTGATTCTATTTATGTGAAATACCCAGAATTGGCAAATCCATGGAGATAGATCAGTGGTAGCCAGGGACTAGAGATAAGAGGTAATAACAGCAAGTGACTGTTCAATGAGTACAGGATTTATTTTAAGGATGATAAAAAATGCTGTAAATAAAACAAAACCAAACAAAAATGTTCTGGAATTAGATAGTGGTAATGGTGGCACAACCCTGTGAATGTAACAAAACCACAGAGTTCTAATACTTTAAATGGTAGAGATGAAAAATAAATAAAAAGTAAAATAAAATGGTAGAAATAATTTTTTCCTCAATGTAAAAAAAGAAAAACCCCATGAGATGGGTAAGAGGATATTCCTACATTATAGCTGAGGTTTGCAAAGATCAACTCACTTCCCTAAATTCAAATTAAAACCAAAGCTGCGGCATCTCCTAAAACTTTTTTTTTTTTTTTTACAGATTTATGTATTTATGGGACCCTCGGGTGGCACAATCCGCTAAGCTTTGGACTTCTGGCTTCCCCTCAGGTCATAATCTCAGGATCCTGAGATGGATGGAGGCCCCACCTTGAGCTGGCGCTCAACAGGGAATCTTCTTGAGTTTCTCTCTCCCTCTCTGCACCTCCTCCACTGTGCGCTCTCTAATAAATCAATCTTTTAAGAAAAGATTGATTTCTTCTAGAGATAAAGAATACGCCTGCACTCACAGCGGGGGGGGGGGGGGGGCGGCCAGGGGGAGAGAGAGAGAATCCCATGCCGACTCCTTGCTAAGGTTGGAGCCCCAGCGGGGCTCGACCTCACAACCCCCAGACCACAACCAGGAGGAAACCAAGACTAGGCGGCTCAACCGACTGAGCCACCCTGTTGTTCGCCAAAACCTTCTAACCACTAAGCTACAATCAACATAAAATTTAAAACCGTTCAAATTAAACCCTAAGTCTCCAGTGGGTTTTGGTGTTTGTATTTGTTTTGGGGGAATGTGGACGTACGGATTTGGAGATGGGATACGGACAGCGGGGTTGGCCTATGGGGAAGTTCAGGGAGCACCTCTGCCTCAGCCTGGGCACTTGGGGAGGACAAGCCAGGGCTGGGAGGACACCAGGGCGGAGAGATTCCAATACTCACCACACAAGCCTCCAAGCAGCACCCCCGGCGCCTCCCGGTGCACCTCTGCGGCTCAAGTGTGAGCGCTTGGTCCTCAGACACCACCACCCAACGCCCCCCGCAACCGCCCAGCAGCCGGTTATCGCCTCGGTGTCTTGCGACCTCTCAAAGGTGCGCTAGCCCACGCGCCGACAGAAGCGCGCAGAGCGCGCCGTCTGCGCTCCAGCACCGCGCCTGCGCCCACGTGCCCAAGAGCGCGGGTCCTGGGCTTGTCCCTTCTCACCACCCATCCAACCCGCAGAAGGCCGACCCCGCTTCCGGATTTCCCAACACTCACTGCTTCCTCCTTCCTGCCCACCCCGCAGTTCGGCCACTCTCTGCAGAGATTAGGAGGGCCGTAAGACGCTTGCCTTGGCTGCCGCACATAGGGGACGCGAACTCAGTATTGGAGATAAAATTTTTAATTAATTTTTAATTTCCAAATTAAAAAAATAATTAAATATAAAAGTGCCATGAAAGGGGCACCTGGGTGGCACAGTGGGTTTAAAGCCTCTGCCTTCGGCTCAGGTCATGATCCCAGGGTCCTAGGATCGAGCCCCACATTGGGCTCTCTGCTTGGCGGGGAGCCTGCTCCCCCCCCCCCCTGCCTGCCTCTCTGCCTACTTGTGATCTGTCAAAAAAAATAAATAAAATCTTAAAAAAAATTTTTTTTTAAGTGCCATAAAGTGCTACATGGGAGGCTAAAGCAAAAGGGAGAAATCAGGAATCCTGACCCTGTTTTTATTTAAAATTTTAATATTGTGTTCATCATGCATTGTTTTTGGTGTTTTAATTTTTTTCAACATTGCATAATTAAGAAGGGTTTGGGGTTTTTTTTTTTTTTTTTAAATTTTAATTATTTATTTGCCAGAGAGAGAGTGTGTGCCCAAGAGAGAGCATGTACAAGCAGGGAAGAGGCAGGCAGAGGGAGAAGCAGACTCCCAGCCCAACAAGGCGCCCACTGCAGGACTGGATACCTAGACCTCAGGATCATGACCCCAGCGGAAGGCAGACGCTTAACCAGCTGAGCCTCCCAGGCGTCCCTTAAAATAGTTTTTTAAAAATCTTCAGCACTGTGTATTTTGAGTTCTCAATATGTCCCTTTAATTTGGCGCTGAGAGTGATTACCTCAGCAACTGTGTTCTCCTCATCCTAGTGACAGCTCTGTCCTGCTGTCACCTTCAGTATCGTAGTGGCAGAAAATCTAAAGTGCAAGGGGCAGGGTTGGGGGGGCAGGTGGTCGAAGGGGATAGCAGGGAACTTCCGGAATTCCAAAAGCAGGTTTGCCCTGTCCCAGGACAAAGCCTTGGGGGAGGATAGGGAAGGGAGAGTTATACCTGTGACCTATTTACCGGCCCCTACATTACTAACAAGTTTATTAATATTCTTTCTAATAAGTCATTATTACTAAGAATAATCATTTTAATAATAATAAAGTAAAAAATCAATAACAGCAAGTAATACTAATGCAATACTTGTTACTAAGACACCAACCTGCTAAACACAATAAAATTATTTCATTTACGCCTCATGACAATTCTTGGTTCTAATATTATTAGTATTATCTGATTTTATAGTTAAAGGGCCAAGGTGGTGAAGTCTCTTGTACCTCCAGAATGCACAAGTGGTAGAAGCAGGATCCAAATCCATACTAGCTAACCTCAGAGCCCTTTCTTGGGAATCACTAATCAAGAAGCTCCTAATCCTCTACCTGCGAGTGATTTGGTGGAAATTTCATCAGAAAAGGCATTAAAATGCCAATAAAAACTTTAGAAACAAATTGGGATATGAGGACATCTGTTACAGCGCATCACATCAATGAGTTAAACTAGGAAAACATTTTGTAGTTGGGGCTTCAGCAATACACGTTTCAAGTACACAGGTCCACTTCAGATTCTTTTAATAAATACACTGCAGTATTGTAAGTGTATTTTCTCTTCCTTATGATTTTCTTACTAACATTTTCTTTTCTCTAGCTGAAGAATACAGTATACAATACAAATTATATATTCATGGGTATGTTATGTTATCGATAAGTCTTCTGGTCAAAAGTAGTTATGCTTTTGGGAGTCAAAAGATATGTGCAGATTTTTGAGGGGGTATATTGGTACTCCTAACTGCCATGTTGTTCAAGTGTCGATAGTAATTACTTCCATAAATCCCAAAATGTATATAAAACTTGTAACAACCATTTCAGATGAAAGCTCTTTCTAAAGTAGGCATAAAAGGGTGTTTATTTCTATGTCACCCAAAAGCATGCTGTATCCCCCACTGCCTCAGCCAAGCGATAGGACACTGGTACTTCAGTGACACCCCCCCTCTGGAACATTTGGGGCAAGGGGGTGTTTGTTGTACAATTGGTTGGTCTACTTTCTGTCCGTACCTGCAAAACCAGTTTCTAATGTAGATTCTGGATCATGCTCTACAGCTGGACATCAAACTTGTGCTGGGCACCTGGAATTCAGAGCCAACCAGCCTCCCTAAAACCACTGCTGCTACCAGCAGTCTGTGTAGGAGGAAGAAGGCTGCCCTACACTTTTATGAGGACTTCTTCCAACCAGGACTTCTTCAAACCAGACCTTCATGTTTGACAACTAAAATTCTATTAAGGACTTGGGTGACCTTACCCAAAGCCATGTAAGGAAGATAATTTTAGATAATTCCCAGACCCTGTCTTTTAAATAGTTATGCACTTATTTTGATGCAAATTAAAAATGACTAAAACAGCACATTAAATCATGTGCTAATTTTGCTCCTACTAAAGCTAAAGAAGGTATTTTAATTTTTAACAAAATATGTTAAGTAAATGATAAAAGAGACATCAGGAGGTGGTAGATCCTCCACAGAACTTGGCAGTTGGACTTCTGGTATATGTGGTCACCTAAAATTTCCCTTCTACCTGCCAGGTGGTACAACTCCTGATCCCAGCCAGAGATATTGCATAACTTTCATTTTGAAAAGGTTCTGGAGGGGTGCCTGGGTGGCTCAGTCAGTTAAGTGTCTGCCTTCGGCTCAGGAAATATTTTCTAACAGTTCTTCTAGCTCCAAACTTTCAAGGGTTACAAATAGTCGAATATTGCTTAATTCGTGAAACAAGAGATACAAATAGTTATTTAAAGTACTTTACTAAAACACACAACCTAGGGGAATTTAAACACCAGAGGAATATAGCTCCAATAAGACATGAGTGAAATTCTTTTATATCTATATATTTCATAGGAAGTTGGAGCACTTGGGTGTCTCAGTTGGTTAAGCCTCTACATTTGGCTCAGGTCATGATCCCAGGGTCCTGGGATGGAGCCCCACACTGGCTCCTTGCTCAATGGGAGCTCAGCCTCTGCTTGTGTGCTCTCTCTTTCTCTCTTGCACTCTCTCAAATAAATAAATAAATAAAATCTTAAAAAAAAAAAAAAAGAAAGAAAGAAAAGAAAAGAGAAGTTTCTGGAGCATCGAGACTAGTAACTACTCTGTGTCACTGGCCACAACAGAATTAAGTCAATCATGACCAATTTTCCCAGCGCTACTTTACTGAGGACCTGGGTAATGATACCCAAAGCTTTGTAAGGAAAATCATTTGAGTTAGTGAGTATTTAGTTTTGCTTCTTTTCCCCTCAAGAATAACAGGCTGAACTCTTTATTTTCTTTATACCTCTAAATATTTTTTAAAATTTTAATTTATGTATTTGAGAGAGTATGAGAGAGCACAAGCAGGGGGAGCAGCACCCAGAGGGAGCGGCAGAAGCAGGCTTCCCGCTCAACAGAGAGCCCGATATGAGGCTCTATCCTAGGGCCCTGGGATCATGACCTGAGCTGAAGGCAGATGCTTAACAGACTAGGCCACCCAAGCACCCCTATGCTTCTATATTTTTTAAATCCAATGAATATGACATAATAATAACAACACAAGTAATGTCCCATAAATGTTTCTGTAATTCCAAGACCCGTGCTAAGTATATGCCATATAATTTATTGTGCCAAGACCTGTGTTAAGTATATGATATACAATTTATTTCTTCGGTAAATATTTTGACACTTCCCCCACACACTGCCTTTTATTGCAATGTGACCATTTCCTGAAAAATGTCCTACACAGCTCCCAACCCAAATATTAGAGGAGTGACAACACAGGTACTCCAACCTCCTGATCTGTCTCCCAGAATACACTTTTGGTCCTCTGCTTCATCCCATACATTGATGCAAGAATCATCTTTTTTAAACTGTCAGGTTTTTTTGTTTGTTTGTTTTGTTGTTGGTTTTTTTTTTAGATTTTATTTATTTATTTGACAGAGAGAGATCACAGTAGGAGAGAGGAAGGGAAGAGATCACAGAGAGAGGAAGGGAAGCAGGCCCCCTGCTGAGCAGAGAGCCCGGCGCGGGACTCGATCTCAGGACCCTGAGATCACGACCCGTGCCGAAGGCAGCGGCTTAACCAACTGAGCCACCCAGGCGCCCCTGTTGTTTTTTTTTTATATTTTATTTATTTATTTGACAGAGAGAGATCACAGTAGACAGAGAGGCAGGTAGAGAGAGAGAGAGGGAAGCAGGCTCACCACTGAGCAGAGAGCCCGACGCGGGACTCGATCCCAGGACCCTGAGATCATGACCTGAGCCAAAGGCAGCGGCTCAATCCACTGAGCCACCCAGGTGCCCCAACTGTCAGCTTTTTGGAGTCTGTTGTTTCTTTTCAAAGAATCACACTTCTTAGCCTTCTAGGAAAGCTTCTTAAAGCTTTCCTAGTTTTATCTTCTGGTGCTCCCCAGACATCAGCTCCCATCCCAATACACACACCCTGTTCCAACCCAGTTCTGTCTGGCAAGATACTGTTTCTAAAGACTAGACAATATTCCTTCCACCATAGGTTTCACCTAGCCTGAAGTGCCCCCTTTCTCTCTTTCTGCCAGTGTAGCTTAACTGTTAGGAGTAGAGTTCTGGAGACTGACAGATCCCAACTGATCTAATCCCTACTGATATGTTGGATGACCTTGGACAAAGCCCTTCACCTCTCAGAGCCTCAAATAGCACAGCTAAAAACACCTACCTACCTATCACAGAGGTTGTTGGATAATTCAATGAGATGATGCACATAAAATGCATGGTACAGTACTTGGTACATAATAAAGATTAGTAATCTGTCCCTGTTATCATTTGTTGTTGCTGTTACCATTAATTTTATTTGATTTGTTCCCCATCCTTCATAAAACCTTTATCTAAGCAATCAATGTCAAAATGATCACTTTTCTTTAAATTATCAAACATTTATTTTTCCTATCACTGATTTGACAGCTAGAATTTAGTGCCCCGTATTGGTGGTTTCCTTCCTGTGCACCCACTGTCTTATTTCCTCTTCTCTAGAACAAGCTCCTTGAAGAAAAGATCTAAATCGTCGTAAGCATCCTTAGGCATTTTGGCTCTTTGTGTGACTGAGGCCGTTACATATTGTCCTGGAAACTTTCCCCTTTTAAAAACGTGAAGGTTAGTTGAGTTAGCCTAAAAGAAAATTGCACTTAAAGCAATCAGTGGTGTAGGATCTGGCGGTGGGAGTAGGAAGGTGGTTGAGGTAAGGGACTCCAGGTAGGGGCAGAACTGAAAAGAAATGATTTTTTTTTTTTTAATAACCATCTCCTTTGATCTAAGGTCTCCTAGCAGCAGATAATAATTTAAGAAAAAGGGACCCTCACTAACATTTGCCCTCCATCTCCCCTGCCTCCTCTTTCCCGGAGGGGACGACTGGTGGGGGTGGGGGGCGGAGGGATGGGGGGTGCCTAAGCCCTTTGCAAGTAACGTGACTACAGCTAACCAGAGGAATTGTGAAACCGGACCCAAGAATACTACCTACCAACCCACCGCCTGAACTGCGATCCTGGGGAATCCGTAGCTGGAGGGGACCCAGCTCAACCAACCGAGGCCGGCGCGGGTTGGGGGCGCGGGGGAGGGGGGGTGTGGGCGGAGACCAGCATTGCTCCGCCCCTGAAGCTGGGCGGTGACCAGTAGGCGGCACCGCGGCGCCGTGCGCTCATATAGGGCGCAGCCCCAGGAAACACCGAGCGCTTTGCCCTAGCTGCAATTAGGAGGTCGGTGGCAAGATGAGCCGGGCGCCAGCGTTCTTGAGCGCAGCCGAGGTGCAAAAGCACCTCCGCAGCTCCAGCCTCCTCATCCCGCCGCTGGAGGCGGCTCTGGCCAACTTCTCCAGCGGCCCCGACGGAGGAGTTATGCAGCCGGTGCGCACCGTGGTGCCCGTGGCCAAGCACAGGGGGTGAGTGAGGAAGGCCGGGGTTAAGGGCTGGAGAAACTGGAAAGGTGGAACGCGAGGCAAGCGAAGGGGGCAGCGGGAGAAAGGAAAAGAGGGCTTGCCTGCCTAATCATTGCTGGTAACAGCTGCCACCTAATATTGGCGCTAGCCACCGGTCAAGTGACGCTTTATAGAGATTTATCTTGTTAAATTCAACACATTATCCGTATAGGTAGGTATTGATAATATTTTATTGATGGGGACAATTGAGACTCAGAGAGGTGAAGTGACTTACCCAAGATGACATAGGTAGTGGCAGAACTGGAATGGTTTTTCTCATCCAGATGGCTCTGTGCTGTTGAATGTACTCTATGTACTGCCTAAAGGTAGGACAGAGGAGTGGGGGCAACGGAGGACAGTAGGGCAGTGACTGAGGAAAGAGAAAGGAAGGTATATGGGGACTTGATAGGACACCCCCAGTCTTGGTAAGAAGGGATTGAAGCTACTCACTCCCTCTCTCTTTGTAGTTTCCTGGGGGTCATGCCCGCCTACAGTGCTGCCGAGGATGCCCTGACCACCAAGCTGGTCACCTTCTACGAGGGCCACAGCACCGCCTCCACGGTCCCTTCTCACCAGGCCACTGTGCTGCTCTTTGAGCCCAGCAATGGCTCCCTTCTGGCGGTGAGCAAACTCCCTGCCCTGGGGTGAGGTGGGGCCCCTGGGCCCAGCGCTAGCCTCCGAAATTAGTTCTCTGAGTGAGCACGGGGAGACACGTGCCCCTGTCTGAACGATGATGATGTCTCTGGATACTAGCCGCGGTGAAGATTACCTGTGAGCGTGTGTCTGTTTCTAGGCCTGCCTGAAGATGCATATAGCCCAGCACCAGAGCCCACTGTTGCTTCAAGTGTGTGACAGACAGTGTGGAAGTAACAATCTCCTCATTCCTGAGCTTGTATAGGACAAGAGCTTCTTGTCCTATACAAGTTACTCCAATATACAGTTTAATCAAACTCAGTAGCCAAGGAAACATTTATTTAGTGAACCTCTGTAATGTGGAAGAAAACGAGTGTCCTGTAATCCTGGGGAGTCTTTCCTGAGAGATACACAGTAACCTGTTTTAACATTTCATGATAGCATCAAAATAGAGCAGTAGTCCTTTTACTGAGCACTTTGTATTGGCTAGGCATGGTTCTGAACGCTTTACCTGTATTCACTCCCTCAATACTTAAAGCCACTCTGTGAGGTAAGTAGTAGTATTTGCCCCCATTTTACAGATGAGGAAACTGAGTCCTAGAGCAACGATGCCCATCTTACCCAGGTTTACATAACTATACTTCAGACCTATTCAGTGTTAAGTCCATGGTCCATATCCTCTGGAGACTGTGTCTCCTGCCTTTCCAACTGCCATTTACTGAGAGCTTACCATGTGCTAAGGAAGAGAAATTGATCTCAGTTATGACAATATTCCTCGATGGGAGGGGTTTTTTTTAAAGATTTTATTTATTTATTTGACAGAGAGAGAGAGATCACAAGTAGGCAGAGAGGCAGGCAGGGAGAGAGGGGGAAGCAGGCTCCCTGTTGAGCAGAGAGCCCAATGCGGGGTTCGATCAGGACCCAGGACCCAGGACCCTGAGAGCATGACCTGAGCCGAAGGCAGAGGCTTAACCCACTGAGCCACCCAGGCATCCGTTAATGATATATTCCCTATTAAATGGAGCACTATCACAAGATGCCTTCTCCCAGTGAATTAATATGCGGAGAGGTTTTTTGTTGTTTTTTTTTGAAAGATTCTATTTATTTATTTGACAGAGAAAGAGAAATCACAAGTAGGCAGAGAGGCAGGCTGACAGAGGGGGAAGCAGGCTTCCTGCTGAGCAGAGAGCTCGATGCAGGGCTGGATCCCAGGACCCTGAGATCATGACCTGAGCCGAAGGCAGACGCTTAGCCATCTGAGCCACCCAGGAGACCCGGGAGATTTTAATTCACATCCCCCTCCCCCAATTTCTGTTGGAGTCCCTGAGGCTCAAAGTAGTTGAGCCCACTTTGCTTGAGGTCACACAGCTGGTTTGTGAAAGGCCCAGGGAATCGTTGCTAGACCTGTATGATCATGGGACTTGTACTCTGTACTCATGTGCTCTGTGCCCTCTACCCTGCAAGCTGGCTCTGAGACCAGGCAGTTGAGTTGTTACCAGGGACAATCTTCATTATTCCACCCAAATCTCTGGATCTTAAATCCTCCTCCCCTGAATTTCAGGCTCCCTGAGTACAGGAACCCAGCTGTACATTACTCCTCTGGAAAGACTAGCTCTTCCCAACCTACACTCATTCAAAGGAGATGACATTCACACCACCTGCCAAAGGTGGTTCCCTAGCAAAGCGGGACGACCTCGGGCTTTTAACGAAATGACAAGACCTTTAGATCCTTCCTGAATCTGTTCAGTAGTAAGTGATTCACTTCCTTTTCTGTAAATATGAGAACACTGGTGCTACCTGGTAAATTTCAACCAAGATGGCTAACTTAAAAACAGGAGGATAGTGCAAAGGATGGTGATTATTTTTAGCAAGATGTAATTCAGAATCACCTGGGGAGCTTTTGAAAACAAGGATGCCTGTGTCCCTCCCTTCGAGATACAGAGTAGTTAATGTGTCTGGGCCTCTGTAACTTCACAAAGCTCCCCACATGTGTGGCAGAGACAGAATTTCATGGCCCTTGAACAGATGTCAGATGACTTACTCTAATTCCTCAAATTCCTCCTTCACTTGATGCTTTGAGAAACCCAGGGCAAGAGAAGAAAATGGGCAATTCTTGAGGGCTCATCGTATATGAGACATCTACATTTCTGTGACTGCTTTTAAGCCTCATAAAAATCCTCTGAATGGTTGGCATTATTTCTTTGTTTTTACAGGTGAGGAAAATGGTCCTTAGAGAGTAAGATGTTTCTTCAAAGTTGCATTTCTCATTAAGTGGAAGAATTTGATCCAAATCTGATAGCAAGCCTGTGCTCTCTGTAGGATAGTATGATGCTTCCTAGGGCTGCTCATTTTGAGCTGCTTCTCTCTGCTTAAGTTCTGGTGAGGAGTGCCCCTTGCTCACTGTCGCTCCTTTCCTCCAAGGTCATGGATGGAAACATCATAACTGCAAAGAGAACAGCTGCAGTTTCTGCCATCGCCACCAAGGTAAGACTAGTGCCAGGCTGTACTGCTAAGGTTTGCTGGAGAGTCAGGTTGGGTGTCTCCAGCTTGAAAGCCTAAGGACGATGTGAGGAACTTATTTTGGTATTCCTTTGGACACAGCTGGAACTCCAAATGACAAGTATGGGACATAAGGTGAACACAGTGATTCACGAAATTATTAGCTACCATTTAATGAGCACTACTGGATTCTAGGTACTCTACATACATTATGCCCAATCTTCACATCAACCTTGCAAAGTAGATACGATTATCTTCATTTGCCAGATTTAGTGAATGTGGTTCAGAGAGGTTAGGTGAGTTGCCCAAGATTGCACAGCTACTAAGTGACAGAGCAAGAATTTAATATTTGACTTTTATGACTCCAGGACTGCTTTGCGGCCCCTATCCCACATTGCTCCTGGTAAATCAGTGTGGTTGCCACAGGTCAAAGCCAAGAAGCTGAGGGGGAGCTGAAGAGATCTGAGCAGATTCATGTATTCATTTGGCTAATACTGTCTGAGATCCTACCATGTATTGGGCACTGTTCTAAATATCAGGGATATGGCAATGCGCAAAACAGGCACGGTTGGTTAGACAATAAACAAGGTGAAAAGTTTGATTTGCCAAGAAAATAATTAACCAACAACAAATCCCTTTTGAATTTAATAATATACTATACTATATATAATATAATATAATATAATATAATATAATAGGATTTGCTTTTTTTTTTTTTAATTCTTTTTAGATTTTATTTATTTATTTGACAGAGAGAGATCACAAGTAGGCAGAAAGGCAGGCAGAGAGAGAGAGAGAGAGGAGGAAGCAGGCTCCCTGCTGAGCAGAGAGCCCGATGCGGGACTCGATCCCAGGACCCTGAGATCATGACCTGAGCCGAAGGCAGCGGCTTAACCCACTGAGCCACCCAGGCACCCAGGATTTGCTTTTAAAAACAAAACAAAACCTACTTCCAGCAGAAAACAGTGTGCTGGACAAACTAAAGCAGAATTGAGAATATCCTCAGTTGGGAGTGGTGACTTCCCAAATTATCCAGGGAGGACCTCACCCCTCCCAGAAGGTGACATTGGAGTAGAGACTGAAGGAAGCAAGTGAGTGAAGAGGGGAGGGGGACACTCTTCAGGCAGAAGGGAAAGCGATGATGTTCCCAAGCAGTGTCAGGTCATCCTACAAGAAAAACAGTATTTTTAGAGGTTAGGTTAGGGTTAAGAAGAGGAGCATTGGAAAACCGGGTGTCTTCACATGAAATGGAGAAGTACAAGGTCTGCTGATGCTAGTTTGTGACGCCTGAGCATAAAGGAAGTGTGGGATGTGGAGAGGAGCATACACCAGGTGTTCAGATCGTAAGATGGTTAAGATTTTTTAAACGCAGGATGGGGGGAGAAGAATGTAGGATTAATCTGGTAATCGTGTAGGAAGGGGGCAGACTACAGGACACAGCTGGACGAACTGGTTTTTTGAATTATCTCCAGACCTAACTCAGACTGAAATGAGCAAGGGACTCCCTGAGGAACACATGTATGTTCAAGGGTACAATACTGCCTTACATTTGTGTGTGAAGGTCTTGTCAAAATAATTTCCAGCCCATTGTCTTGACATATCTTTGGGTTTCTGTGAGGAAAGCAAAGAAGATATTATTGGCCCCATTTGCTGTGGGAGGAGATGGAGGCTAGGGCTTCCTGATGCCGTGTAGCTGCGGGGTCTTCCGAGGCTCAGTCCCAGGACTCCAGGATCATAACCTGAACCGGAGGCAGATGCTTAACCAACTGAACCACCCAGGCACCCTGTGGAAACCAAACTCTTGCAGCATCCAGTTACACTGGGCTTTTTTGCATTGATAAAAATCTGCACTCCCACAAGAGTTAAGAATCATTGAGTTGATGCTCAGAACTTAGGCTGAAATGTCACAGCTTTATGCCCAAGGATACAGATGGGTTATTTCAATAAGGAACAAAGGGGCTATTATACTTTTTTCCCTGGAACAGAGAATGTTTTCTTTTCTGCTTCTCTTTCGTTTAGGGCTTTAGGGAGGATGAGATGTATGGGAAGTTTTCGGGCCTGACAGTCACTGTAACAACTTCTTTGCATATGGGTTGCACGTAACCTGAGTTGAGTACTCTGACATGCTTTCTCAAGATGACAGTATATATCAGGGTTTATCCCTGGCATGTATCTGTTCAACAAATATTTGAGTGCCCACCAGGGTCCAGGCCCAGTGCTCCGCATAGAGCATAGAATGGTGAGCTAAACAGTACCTGCCATCATGGAACACAGAGTCCATTTGCGGAAACAGATATTAACCCAAAGATCATACCAACAAATGTAAAATCACAACCCTGACAAATACATTGAATGCAAGAGAAGAAATGCTGTGAGAGGGTATAACAGAAGGTCTGTTGAATTTGGGAAGGCTTTTCCTGTATAAAGGATATCTGAGCAGAAATTTGAAGTTTAGTAGGAATTACTCGTAAGGGACAGAAAGGAAAGTATTCCATGAAGAGGAAAATCTGTGCAAAGGCCCTGTGGTTGATGGAAGTACATGTGCTTGGGAGTCTGCAAAGAAGCTGGTGTGGCTAAAGGACAGGAAGTGCAGGGGAGCATTTCTTAAGTGGGAGCTGGAGACATGGCAAGGCTAGACGGACACAGTGCTACTCATTAGCAGACGCCGATGACACACACACTTTCAAACTCTACCATAAGAAACCTACCAGATTCAACATATTTTTATTATCTGCATGCTATGGTAAAAGAATGAAGTACCACTAGTCCTCTTCTTTTTTTTAAATAAATCTTACAAAAGTTATACTATTTAGGGAAAGGGATGTCAATTGTAACATTATTACCAAGGCAACAAATTATCAAGACAACAATCAGAATTAAAGATTTAGTTTCAGAAGTTGAAGGTTACTTTTACAGGACACAACAACAATTTCTGAAACCCACGCATACTTCTTAGAATAGATTCATATTAACTGAGAACAGAAAAAACGATTGATTTAGTTAAAGAAAAATCAGCTAATTCTCCTCGTTGCATAAGAGCATAAGATTGAGGGGTTCTGTGGATATTGTAATTCTGAAAATGTTTCAAATCAGATACTTTGAATGCTATTTAATGGCACAAAATGATATCTCCCCTTCTGCAGCTATAGGAGAGATGAACATCTGCTCGTATTTCTGAGACTCCGTTTTGCTAGTAATTAATAATTCAAGAGACTTTCACTTTTAAGATTACATTCCAGAAATGCTATAATTAACATTGTAAGAAAGAGCAGGCCCAAGGAACTAAAATTTGCTACATGAGATAGAGAAACGGCAAGAGAGGGTCTTGCTTAATATGGATGGTTTGAGGAGCAAGTGATATCCTCTATGCCAGTAGTTCTCCACACAGAATGATTTTGCCTCTGGCCCCAAGGACATCGAGGAGTGGGAGACATTTTTGGTTGTCACAACTAGGGGAGGTAGGGGATACTGCATCTAATGCATAGTTAGGGAAGCTGCTGAACAACCTGTAAAGCATGGGACGACCCAGCCCCCCACCCCAGCCAATGGGGAATTATCCAGCCTAAATGTCAGTAGAGCTGAGGTTTAACAACCTCACTTGATTTCTTATGCATAGTTGTAGGTATGTGCTAAATCTGTGCACATGAGACCATCTCTGTCCTCATGGGCTCATAGACCAGGACAAGAAAATGACTCTGTAAACAAATAAGCATTGTGAAGTGGTAACTTCACCCAGGGAGGTCAGAATGACTTCACTGGAGTCATTGATGGAAGGTGATCATAAATCCCACTCCCAAACACGGACACACATACATCCAGAGCATGTGCCCCAGAGGCTGGCTCTACATGGAGGCTGAGCCATGGGTTCTAGGTAGCTCTTCAAAGTAACTCGGGGCTCTGAGAAGTGGGTGTAGCTTCTCATGTCCCCAAGACAGGGCAGCCCAGGAGAACAAATGTGGGTTTTGGAGAATCAGAGACGTGGTTTTGGAGCCTCAGCGTGCCATGTCATAGTTGTAGGACTCTGAGCAAGTTCCTTAACCTCTCCAGACCCCGATTTCTTTATCTGGAAGAGGAAGATGAAAGTAGGAGTGCCTAGCTCATGGGGTCCTTGGCTGGTCTAAATGAGATCAGGAGGATAAAGCATTGGTATATACTGGGTGCTCGGTGAAGGCTCCTTCCTCCTCTCCACACGCCACAGAGGGGAAACTGAAACATAAAATTCCATCTTCTTCATTGCCTGACATAGGGAGGGAGACAAAGATAGAGCATTGGGCACCTCATGTTCAAACTGTATCTGTTCTTCATCTGGCCGCTCTTTCTCCCTTGACCTTCACCTCGTTTGTCTCCCATAGTTTTTGAAACCACCCAGCAGTCAAGTGTTGTGCATCCTTGGGGCTGGCGTCCAGGCCTACAGCCACTACGAGGTCTTCACAGAGCAGTTCTCCTTTAAGGAGGTAAGTCCAGGAAGCTTGAGGGAGAAGAGGGGAGGGAGCAGTTGGGGCCTTTAGCTCTACTCCTTCACTGCGACCTGGGCTATTCTGAAATAGGTCAAGTCTGATCTCTTTTCATGACTCGCCCAGAAGTCCCGTTGGAGGCAAAGAGACCTGAATCACCTGTCTCCAGCTTCCCATTCCTAGGGTATGCCAGAGGACGCAGCAAGCCCACTTGGTTAAAAGATTGTGTTATATCCATTGCATACATTCAGTTTTCCTTTCTGTCCCTCTCTGTGCTTCTCTAAGGAGACTCTGGGATTTTTTAGGCATTCATGGGTATGGACACACAAACTGGGAACGAGGCCTAGAGGGCAAGAGACCACAGCACCCTGCCTCAATAGCCCCAGTGCTGGTCTGCCTTTGCCCCAGTTATGCCTCCCACTTCTTTTTTTTTTTTTTTAATTAATTAATTTTTTAAAAAAAGATTATTTATTTATTTATTTGAGAGAGAGACAGTGAGAGAGATCATGAGTGAGGAGAAGGTCAGAGAGAGAAGCAGACTCCCCATGGAGCTGGGAGCCCGATGTGGGACTCGATCCCCGGACTCCAGGATCATGACCTGAGCCGAAGGCAGTCGTCCAACCAACTGAGCCACCCAGGCATCCCTGCCTCCCACTTCTTATGGAAACATTTTATGCTTTTATTTTTTGCACATGTGTAAGAGAGGTAGGGCAGATTTAAAATATGGCATTTTTAAATTTTTTTTTTAATTTCTTAAGATTTTATTTATTTGAGAAAGCGAGCAAGCCCAGGTAGGAGGGGGGGCAGATGAAGAGGGAGAAGCAGACTCCCCACTGAGCAAGGACTCCCCAAGCAGGGCTCCATCCCAGAATCCTGGGATCAGGACCTGAGCCAAAGGCAGATGCTTAACAGATGGAGCCACCCAGGTGCCTCAATATGACATTTTAAAAAAATGACTTATTTACTCATTTGAGACAGAAAGAGAGAAAAAACATAGAGAACGGAGGGGCAAAGGGAGAGAGAGAATCAAGCAAGCAGACTCCCCACTGAGCAAGGATTCCCTAAGCAGGGCTTGATCCCACAACCCTGAGGTCATGACCTGAGCTGAAATCAAGAGTCAGCCCTCAGTGGATTGAGCCACCCAGGCATTCCATAAAATATGACTTTTTAATGATAAAAATAATACCCCTGCTTTGGCAAATATCGACTGTAAGGAAGAACAAAGAAAAATGCCTTTTATCTGTTTTCAGAGATAAGCAGTTACCACTTTCCAATCCTCTCTTTAGTTTTTCATAAAGTAGTGTCCATCATGTTAGATATACCCAGTTGTATATCCTATCTTTCCATGAAATGTGCTAACATCATCACTTTGCAGGTTACCCATTTTTTATATCCACTTGCATCATTTTTTTATCCAGAAGGTGCTGTGGGTAACCATTCTCCTTTGATAGGGTATACTGTATTCTTTTTTACCTTGGTTGATGAACTTAGTTAGGCATAACATTTACTTCTGTATTTCTTACCTTTCCTTTTGGGAGATGCTTTAGGCCTTGTTTTCTGTTGAGGGTCGACAACCCCCACTCCTCGCTTGCAAGTTCGCTAAGCAAGCCAGCAACTCCCTGCCACCTGGTGAGGCGAACTATCCGGCTCCTGCCAGCGTCTGCCAGGACTCTAACTAGTCACTACTCCCTGCACTCCTCACTGCTCAAACCCTTCTTGTTTTCAACCCCCTACCTCCCCTTCAGAGATCAAGTTATTCCACACACAGTGCTGTCCTAGAAGCCCACATCTGCTCTGACTCCTTTACAGTCTCAAACACAAGGTGGGAGTTGGATGCTGACCGTGCCCAGTTATCATGTGCGTTTCGTAGACCTGAAAACTTAGGCTGCGTGAGGTTGAGTCATTTCAGGAGTGAGCAGTATGGGACAGAGTGAGGATTGATTCCAAGCCTTCCTAGCTCCACAATTTGCTCCACTAATGATTAGATTATGTAGCTATTAAGCTACAGAGGCAGGGTATCTCTGGCTAGAAGTGAAAGACTGTTCCTGCTTCTTGCAAGGAGAAAGGAGTAGAGAAAGGTCATTTTCAAATATTTGGTCAGGTGTCTGCCGCAATCAATGCTGTGCCCTTGGTTAGATGTTCTTTCTCCGTAGGAGATGATTTAAATAACCAAAGCCCTTACCCTAGAGAGGCTCATCTTTCCCCTGGTACTCTGGGCTGGATGAAACTTAAACAGCCAAACAATCATGACACCAGTGTCCCTCTTGTTACCCCCCAACGAAGGTGAGGATATGGAACCGCACCAAAGAAAATGCAGAGAAGTTTGCGGACACGGTTCAAGGAGAGGTAGAGGTCTGTTCATCGGTCCAGGAGGCTGTGACAGGAGCAGATGTGATCATCACAGTTACCATGGCAACAGAGCCCATTTTGTTTGGTGAATGGGTGAAGCCTGGGGCTCACATCAATGGTAAGTAGAATGGCTCCGTGAGTGTGGGTAGGTGGTGACCAGAGTTGTCCCTTAGGCTGGACCGAGTGGCTGCATCTGCAGAGCTCTTTTACTCATGCAGAATGGCCAAGCCTTTTAAGGTTTTCAGAAACATGTGAGCCCCGAAAAACAATATTCACTCAAAAATTATGAAACAAAAGTCACAAGCCTGAAACTTACAACAAATTTAATTAAAGTTCTATAAAAGGTAACATTATGGCAGGTGGTCAGGCACCGCTAAGTTCATAAATGTAATGAAATTTAAATCACAAAAGCCACATGAGTCATTCTTTCTTAACAATACTTAGAATTATTCCCACCCTCCCTCAAAATAGTTTTTTTATTACAGCACAAAAGACATTTCTTGTGACTTGTGGGCGCTCATTAGCACGTGTGCTGGAATGGGTGGGACTCCAAATATAAGAGTTCCTGGGGCTTCTGAAGTTTTGAAGATTTTTCTGAAGATTTGAACTGGGGCGATCTACCCTCAGAGCCCAAGCTCTTAAATTACGTTCTATATTATCTTCCAGTAAGAAGACTGGAGTCTGTGCATAGCGAGGCAAATACTAGAGATTTAAACATGTTATCGGTTTTCTGTTTTAGTGACAAGCACATGGTGTGAACTCAGAAGCTGAGATTTCTGTACCTACTGGCAGATGAGCAAGCAGGAGCCAAGATTACGCATTCTATCCCTAATGTGTATTGCGTTCCTACCATGTGCCAGGCACTGTTCTAGATGCTGGGCAGGCCAGAATAAGCCACACTCAAGGTCACTGCCTTCCTGGTGCTTGCATTCTAGGGAGGGGGAGTAGATAACAGATAAACAAACAGATGAAACAAATAGATGGTTCCAGCTAAAGATTAATTTCTGTGGAGTAGACAAAAGTGTGGCACGTCTGAGGAAAGGGCCAAAGTGAAGTGAAGGTCTCAGTGGGACTGGTGTTAGGACGAGGCTTCAGGGAATAAGTAGACAAGAGATGGGTGAGTTCTGGCTTTATGGACAGTAGCCCCCTTTTCTGGAAGGTCATCGGAAATCACGAGAAACCCATTCTTGGAGAAACAGACAAGAGCTGAATCTTCAGCAAGATGGAAATGATTTTTTTTTTCCCCAGCCTAAAACAGCGTGTACTTATTACCTTGTAGTTTCTGTGGTTTCGGAAGGCTGGGCAGGGGTCAGCTGGGTCCTCTGCTCACACAAGGGGGAAATCAAGGTGTTGTCCAAGCTTCGGTTTCAGCTAGAGGCCAGACCCCTGTTCCAGGCTCAGGTAGGACAAGAGTGCTGGCTTCCTGGGGGCGAATCTCAGCTTCTAGAGGCCGCCCACGTTCCCTGTAATGTGGATGCTCCATTTTCAGTGCCAGCAACAGGGAATCTCTCTCACACTGTGAATCTCCAGGAAGGGCTGCCTCAATTGTGAGTCAAGGCATCGCTTCTGCGTCCCTAGCCTAAAGACAAAATTGGTTTGTGTGTTTACAGAGGCATCACATATACTTCAGAGTATGTTACCAGTGCGGTTGACAGGGAAACACCAGCAACAGATTTTACTTGCTTTGCAGCTTGGCTAAGAGATAGGCCCAATTCCACTCTCGCCTGCATTTCGCTCATCCTCTCCCCGCACCACTGCCCCCCTCCCCCAGCCAGGGTCTGACCCTCACCCATTCTAGCTTCACTGAAGCAAGGCCAGGGTCGCGTCTAAGTCAGGCCCCTCCCTTTGCTGCCTGGCACACCTCCATCTGCCCAAGTGGCCTCCCACAGCCCTTTGAGAACTCGCCCTGCTCAGAAGAATTGGGGCAGGGGAGGGTTGGGGGGAGACCCAAGTGCCATGAGAAGGGATGGCTTGAGAAACCAGGGTTTTTCCCACCAGCTTATGATTTATTTACAAGCTTCATTTGGTTCGTGCTTTTGTTCTGTAGAACCCCTCACACAAATGACCTTCAAGGACATTTTTACACCACTCTCTTTGAAAATTAGAGGAGGGACCACAGCAGGAGCGGGAGCAAGTAGGGAAAACTGGACGCAGTGTGAGAAGGCACATAATATGTTGGCATGAGGCTTTGTAGTGGTTTCCAAAGACTAGTTGGCCATGGGCTGCTTCCAGCCAGCAGATGTGTTTTGTTTGGACCATAGCATGCTCTAAAAAATCAAGAAATAACACATGCAAATAGATTTCCTGCTTCTCTTTTAAGAAAAAAGGGGGAAAAAAGGAGGAAGGAGAGACTAATGGCAGCCCTGCTTTCTCACATGGCCTCAATCAGCTTGAGCTGCAGGATGCCTGCCCTCTCTACATGGGCCGGCTTTCTTCTGTGAACTTAGGTCCCCACCATTTCCAGTGCGGTCCCTCTGACCAGCCCCGCGGGCATTTGGTGGTGGCCTCTGCATTGTCTTATCTGCCAGGAGGCATGTTTCCTTGGATTCTTCATTAAATTCCTGGGCTCTCTGCAAAGGACATGAAATCTCGGGACCAGGATGGAGCCAGCTTCCTCTTGATCAGGGTTACTCCGTGACCCTGGTGCTGGGCTCTTTTGTCAAAGTTAAGAGAGAAATGGTTAGGGGTGACGAATGAGAATGATTCAGGAGGAAGCAGATCGGCAAAAGACGGAGGAGAATGGGTTGTGAATAAGCGGCGGGTGATGTCTCTGTTTCAGGGTTTTTGTCCAGAAGTCGCTGCCCCGGATAAACAGAAGAGGCGTGGAATGCATGGCTCCCTCTGAGTCGTTAGGTGCACTTATCAGAGACAGAACTGTGGCAGGCACCTCCACTTCTTTGAACTTCTGTGTGTGCATCTTTTAAGTGAGAATCAGACACGAAGCGTACTTGTGAGGACTATAAATAATATGTGTGAAACATCCCACGGCTAGGAGGCAACCAATAAATGAATGCTAAGTTGCTTCAAAATCTTTTAGAAAGATCATGATATGAAATGAAAGAAAGAAAAAAAAAAGGAGTTCTTACTGATGAGTGTTCATTCTTGCTGATCAGGAGGGGTTGGCATTGGGAAAGGCGGCACCCCAAATCTGAATGTTCTCATGTGTCCTAGGTCACCGCTTTCCCCCCACCCTTCTTCCGTTCTTTGGCACGTGTAGTGTCCTTTGTCACTGTTTCTGGGCTCACGGTCTGTTTTGCTGTCTCTTAGCCATCGGAGCCAGCAGACCCGACTGGAGAGAGCTGGATGATGAGCTGATGAAACAGGCTGTGCTTTACGTGGACTCCCATGAGGCTGCCCTGAAAGAGTCCGGAGATGTCCTCTTGTCAGGGGTGAGCCCCTCCTCCTGGGAGGCTGCTGTCCAGGAGGCTTCAGTGGGATCCCAGGGTTCCATTAACCTCCCCTTCCATTTGGACTCCTCCAAACCTCAGTCACCCCCACCTCTTTTGGGGGTTGGGGAGGGGGAAAAATTGGCAGCTCCTAAAACATCTCTTAACCCTTTCTAATCCCAGTCTAGGGTAATGTGGCCATTATGGTGTTGACATGTGTTTTCCTGTCCCCTTTGCCTGGAGAGAGCAGCTTGACGGATTTTTTCCGTCAGACTGAGTTGTCCTATAAGGCGGTAAGATTGGGAGAGAAGTGCCCGGAAACCTTCCCAGTGTGGCCAACAACACAGGACTGGGGTTGGCCACTTTCTGGCCTCATTCTTTTGTAAACAGAGCATAGGATCCAGAAGAGGGCTGCCAAAATGAGTGTTCAGATAAGAACATGCTGATTTCCTCACTGACATACCATCTTGGCCAGACATTACCCCAGCCACAAACTTATATCTCGACATTCATGGTATCACAAAGACAGATGCTATGCAAATAGCATATATATATATATAATATATATATAACATATATATTATATATATATCATATATTATATGTCATTTATATTGTTATATATATTATATATTAATTATATATTATTTATATATAATTAAATATATATTTTATATATTATTTAAATATATAGAAATATATATTTTATATATTATTTAAATATATAGAGATATATATTTATATATTATTTAAATACATATTTATATATTATTTATTATATATTATTTAAATATATAGAAATGTTATTCATATATATTAAGTATATTGTTTTAATATATTTATATATTCAAATATATATTATTTAAATGTATACATTTATTTTTATTTATTTATTTCTATTAAATATATATATATTATTTTTAATTAAATAAGCATATATATGCTTATTTATGATATATGCTTATTTATTTTTTTAATGGGGAAAGCCAGTTTGCATATGGTCTTTTTGTCAAGTTTCTCCCTTACCAGTGGTGGCTGCCCTCCCTGTCCTCCCTCAGAATGTGGCTGGAGTGGACATTGGCTCCATGGTCTAGGTCAGTGTGTGTTTGTTTCCCAGGCCGAGATTTTTGCTGAGCTGGGAGAAGTGGTGAAGGGAGTGAAACCAGCACTCTGTGACAAGACTACGGTGTTCAAGTCTTTGGGTAAGGACTCTAGCTCCCAGGGCATATATCCAACCAGAGCACAACGCAGATTTGCCCACTGGTGGAAAGAGGAATGAGTCACCTGACTCAACAGCTGAGTTATAAAATCCGTCACTTGGGTCAATTATTTACATGTCTTAGAATAGTAGGTAAGCCCAGGAACTCTGAAACTGGGTGGTCCTGGGCTTCCCTTCTCTGCCACTCCCTGGACATGCGTCCTTGGGCAAGGGACCTCACCTCACCTGTCTGAGCCACGGCGGTCTCTTCACTGCTTGTTACCTCTAGTGTTTATGAGAATTCAGTGATGTGTATGTACAATGATTTGCACATAGCAAGTGTCAGCAGTAAATAATTTAGACTTAGATCTAAACGGAAGTCAGAAGAATCAAATAAGATTGAAAACAGAGAGGGAGACAAACCATGAGACTCTGAATCATCAGAAACAAATTGAGGGTTGCTGGAGGGGTGGGGGATGGGGAGATGGGGTAACTGGGTGATGGGCATTAAGGAGGACGTGAGAGGTAATGAGCCCAGGGTGCTATACCCAACTGACGAATCACTAAACTCTACTCCTGAAGTTTATAATACACTAGGTGTTAACTACCTTAGATTTAAATAAAACCAAAAAAATAATAATAAAGTGATGAAAGTCAGAAAGAAAGTATCCATCAGAGGTGGGGATGGGGGATAAAGTTGTTACAAGACAGAGAGCTTAAGAGAAATAGCAGGGAGACCCACCGGAAGAGACCCACACAGGAAGTATGACCTGAGACCCCTTTATTCCCTTCCCCTCCTATCCTCCTGCTTGCTGACTGGAGAAGGGCTTCCATGGGGAGCCTCGTTACCACCAGAGTTGTGCAGGCAGAAGCCCAACCAAGGGCAGGCTCCCTTGAACCTGGCCGGTCTGCCCCTGAGTGCAGCAACTCCACCCCAGCAGACCTAAGGAAATGGACACGTGTAGTAACAGAGCTGATAATTTTCTGATACATCTAAAATACTGAAAGACTCCCAAATCGGTTGATAAGTAGTTACTGCCCTGAGCCCCTCAGGGATGCCATCTGCCATCTCTCAAGATCTCCCCTATTTCCTAGTATCAAGCACCCAAAGCTTTTCTTTTTTTTTTTTTTAAGATTTTATTTATTTATTTGTCACAGAGAGAGATCACAAGCAGGCAGAGAGGCAGGCTGAGAGAAAGGAGGAGGCAGGCTCTCTGCTTAGCAGAGAGCCTGATGCGGGGCTCCATCCCATGACCCTGGGATCATGACCTGAGCCGAAGGCAGAGGCTTTAACCCACTGAGCCACCCAGGCACCCCTGCTGTACCCTTTTTGAGCAATGCTTGTTTTCTTGCTTTGGGGATTGGTTTATTGACACATTTTTTCATCTAGCAAGTGCATATTAAATACTTATTATGTATTAGAATCTGTACTGGGGGCAGGGGTGTCTATGAAAATTAATAAAAATCAGCCCCTGTCCTTGGAGAACCTATACCCACTTGAGGTGAAGTTATGTATCCAAAATAGCAAGACAAGTGGGGTTGCTGAAGGATGTGGGGATTAGACTAGACCAAGGATCCACAAACGATAGCCTGTGGGCCATACCAAGCCCATCACCTGTTTTTATCCTGCCTTCAAACTAGGAAAGTTTTCTTATGAAATGACTGGGAAAAAAAAATAATAAAGGAAGACTATTTTATGACAGATGAAAATTATATGAAATTCAAACTTCAGTGTCCATAAAGAAAATGTTATTGGAACATGGCCAGGCTCATTTGTTTACCTCTCTGGTAGGACTGCTTTTGCAGTACAATGGCAGACTTAATCCCAAGACACCACAGGGCCTGCAAAGCCTACACATGTACCATCTGGACCCTTATAGAAAGTTTTCTGGCCCCTGAACTCAACTTTGAAGGACCCTTAAAATGTGTTTAGTGGGCATTGCTCACTTAGCATCGTTTCCCTGACCCCTTCCCCCTCCCCCCTGCCCCCCATTCCCTCACAGACCTCCCAAGCCTAAGCTCACCTCTGGATATCAGTCCATGTTTCCCCAGACGGGCATTAGTAGCACGGACAATGTATTAGGAAACTGCAAGTCACAGGGCCTGGGCTGTGGCAGGAAAAGTTGTTCTGACAAAAAATGAACCACATTTCTGTCCATTCCAGGAATGGCGGTGGAAGACCTGGTTGCAGCCAAGCTAGTGTATGAATCCTGGTCATCTGGTAAATAAAACAAAGGAACTTTCCATTGAGGTAGAAGCTACGGCTCAAGGGATGTTGTTACCAGCTGTCTTGTGATTTCTAGATCAAATAAGGGAGCCCCATGCCTAGGGAGCTATAGTTTTGAGCTTATCATATCTTACCTTAAATAATGAGATCCCTATTTGTGTGTGTAGCAAAACTAGGTGGCCATTTCTTCTGTTACATCTGTTTATAGTAATACTCCCTTTCCCCTGTATTTCACTGCATTTTGTAATTCCTTGAAATAAAGCATTTCCAATTCTGCTGTTCTTGCTTTGGTCATTTCTGTGTTTCATGGCAAAGAAAGTGAGGGGAGCATCTGCTTCCATTCATTCCCTGGGGGAGTTTCAATGACTATAATTAAATTTATTTCTATTTTTTAAATTAGCATACAATTCTTATACCCGTGTGAAGTACACAATTCAGTGCTTTTAGCATGCTTACAGGGAGCAACCATCAAGACTCTCTAATTCCAGAACATTTCAGCACTCCCAAAAAGAACCCTGGTACTCAATAGCAGTCACTCCCCTTTCTCCCTTCTTCCCAGCCCTGCCAACCACTGATCTACTTTCTATCTTTATGGACTTGCCTCCTCTGGACATTTCACATAAATGGAATCAAACATTATGTAGACTTTCATTTCTGGCTTTTTAGAATTTAAATCTCAAGAAACAGTGGAGCTTCTATATTGGCCAAGACTCCTTTGGTCACAAGTGGTAGCGACCACAACGCAAACTACCTTAGGCAGAATGAATGAAAGAGGAGTGGAATGTATTGTTTCTAGTATTTAAGAAGAACCCATGTAACAGGTCATAAGCTACAGCTGTTTCCAGGTCTCCAAGTGTCCACAGGACCCAGTTTTGCTCTCCCCAATCCCTCAGCTCTGTTTTCTTCAGTGTTGGTCCCATTACTAAGTAAGTTTTCCCCCTGGCTATCCTCTTTAGCAACCCTAGCAGAAATGGAGATTATCCCAGAACTGAGACTCAGTGGACCCTGTAGGTTATGTGCCCATTTCCGTGCTTAACATTCTGGCTAAATGAGATAGATCAATCTGGTCCAGGCCAGTGCCATTTGCCTATCCCAAAGAAATATCATCCAGGGGAATCTGATGTCCCTATTATCCAGGCCTGGGTCACAAGCTCCCCCTTGAAGTCAAGAATAGACTCAGCCCACCTGACCACATGAACTAATAGAAGGGAAGGGGTCTCTTAGCAAAAAGAGGGAGAAATGAATATTGGATAGGCAAATCTATAGATGTCCACCAAAGTATCAGTGTTGAGAGGGTCATTAAGAATCATCTAGTCCATAACAAATAGCATGGAGGACATGGGGAGTTAGAGAGGAGAAGGGAGTTGGGGGAAATTGGAAGGGGAGGTGAACCATGAGAGACTATGGACTCTGAAAAACAATTTGAGGGTTTTGAAGGGGCAGGGGGTGGGAGGTTGGGGTACCAGGTGGTGGGTATTATAGAGGGCACGGATTGCATGGAGCACTGGGGGTGGTGCAAAAATAATGAATACTGTTCTGCTGAAAATAAAAAATAAATTTAAAAAAAAAAAAAAAGAGTCATCTAGTCCAACCTTCCCAACTTACAGTTGGGGAAACTGAGGTGTGTTTTCCCTAGCTCCCCTGAATCACTAGCAGAGTTGTGTGACCTTTGGCCTGCCGAAGACCCCATCCAAATCCACCCCCATTCCCAGGCTGGTTATCAGATAAGTCAGCAGCAAACAAAAGCATTTTCTATTACTTTGTTTTCCTACCCAAACTCTTCCTAATAGGTCCTTTTTTCATGTTCTACGTGACCTAACCCCTACCCTAGTTTATCATGTTTGCCAGACTGTCTGAATGGGGGCCATTGCACTGGAATAAAATATCCATTTGATCTGCATCTGCACATCCCAAGTGACTGTGAAGTCCTTCTGGGGACCTTAATGGTCACAACACTAAAGGATGTGTAGGGAAGGGTGTATGGTAATGGGATTATTAAAATTGCCTCGATTACAGTAATTTCTCTGACGTTGGCCATAGCAACTTCTTTCTAGATATGTCTCTTAGGCAAGGGAAACAAAAGCAAGAATAAACTATTGGGACCACATAAAAATAAAAAACTTCTGCACAGCAAAGGAAACAAACAACAAAACTAAAAGACAACTTACTGAATGGGAGAGGATATTTGCAAGTGACATATATAATAAAGAGTTAGTATCCAAAATGTATAAAAAATATATACAACTCAACACCAGAAAAACAAACAATCCAGTTAAAAAATGGGCAGAAGATTTGAACAGACATTTCTCCCAAGATGACATCCAGATGGCCAACAGACACATGAAACAATGCTCCACATCACTCATCATCAGGGACATGCAAATCAAAACCACAATGAGGTATCACCTCGCACCTGTCAGAATGGCTAGAATCAAAACCACAAGCAGCAACAAGTGCTGGCAAGGATGTAGAGAAAAAGGAATTATTATGTGTTGTTGCTGGGAATGCAAATTTGTGCAGCCACTGTGGAAAAGAGTATGGAGGTTCCTCAAAGAACTAAAAATAGAAAAAACTTAAAAATAGAACTACCATATGATCCAGTAATTCCATTATTGGGTATTGACTTAAAGAAAATGAAAACATAATTCAAAAAAGATAGATGCACCCCTGTGTTTATTGCAGCATTATTTAGAATAGCCAAATTATGGAAACAGTACAAGTATCCATTGATAGATGAATGGATAAAGATATGTGTGTGTGTGTGTGTGTGTGTGTGTGTGTGTGTGTGTATTTAATGGAATATCACTCAATCATAAAAAAGAATGAAATCTTGCCATTTGCAACAACATGGGTGGATCTAGAAGATATAATGCTAAGTGAAATAAGTCAGTCAGAGAAAGGCAAATCCCATATGACTTCACTCACATGTAGAATTTAAGAAACAATTGAGCAAAACTAAAAAAAAAAAAAAACGAAAGAAAGAAAGAAACCAAAAAAACCAGACCCTTAACTACACAGAACAAACTGATGGTTACTAGAGGGAAGGCGAGCCAGAGGATGGGTGAAGGGGATTAAGAAATACACGTATCCCGAAGAGCACTGAGTACTGTGTAGAATTATTTAATCACTATATTGTGTACCTGAAACTAATATAACACTGTACATTAACTATACTGAAATTAAAATTTTTTAAAATTGCCTTAATTCATAGAGATCTTCTTTTGTTCTTTCTTGAAGAACCCATACCATAACTCTATTCTAGACCACCAAGTTAGAACAGAAAAGAAACAGTCCTCACAGAGGTAATTAAGAGGTATAAACTTCTAGTTCTAAAAATAAGTCATGGAGATGAAAAGTACAGCACAGGCACTATAGTCAATAATATTGTGATAACATTGTACAGGGACAGAGAGTGACTACACTTATCATGGTTGCCCATTTCATAAAGTATATAATTGTCAAATTACTGTGTTGTACACCTGAAACGAATGTAATATTGTATGTCAAGTATATGTTAATAAAAACACAAACACAAACAAAAACCAAAGTCCTCATCTCCAAAAGCACACAGTCTAGGATAACAGAGCTGTAAAAAGACAATTACAGGACCATGCCTCAGTGTCGCAGAAACACACAGTCAAGGGCCCAGCAGGAAATTATTGCCACACTCAAAAAGGGGGGATTGGAGAGAATTTCATGAAGGGACTGTTGAGAAAGGAGAGGGGCGAGTTACAGGGAGCAGGAAGGGATGGTAAAGCCTGGCAGGGCCAGCAACAGTAGGAAGATGCTACCAATCCTCGCTGAGTTGGCATAAGCAGTTAGGGAACTCGGCACGTATCGGAGCCACAGCAGTAATTCTCACTGTTTCACTCATATATTTTGAGACAATTTTTGCGACTATTGCCGATATGGTAATTACCCTTTAGATGAAGCAACAGAAGATGTTTGGGGAGTGGTAGAGAAGCCAATGGAGCCTACAAGCTGAGTTACCTTCATGAAAATAAAATTCAGCAGTTGAAAAAAAAATACAACTCTGACCACCCATTCTGGCCTCACAAAGGTTTATGATTATTCATAGGGATAACATAAAGGGATTATGTTTGGTTCCTCCTTTTCCTCTAGGAATTTTTGATGGAATTTTTAGGTGATGTTTTACAACCCACATGTCCTTCAAATACATATCCTTTTCTCTCAGCACAAAATTGACATGAAGGCCAAGGGGGTGGTCGCGGTCAGAGCTCCAGTTCTACTGGACAAATAAACATTCTCCTTCCTGTATTTTCTGAGCCAAATGCTGCCCCTCCAGTAGGACAGCCTGGAAAATTCCAAATAGAAACGAGGAACTCCCACGAAGCACTTAGAATTAAATCCTTTAAATCTAAGATCCGGTAACATTTCCACTGGCCTGACTTTTCTCGTTCTCCCAAAGAGGTATCTTTCCATTTCCATAATGTGATATTCTATCCTCCGCACAGCAATGCTGGTTTCCAGCTCAAAATTCTTTGTACAACCTCATGCTGCCTCTCATTTGCTAGAATATATCACCAGGCTTTCTATATTACTTTTACTTCTGACAATGATGTACAAAGCACCACTAGAAAGCACCTTTTTTCTTAACAGCAACACTCTTCTGGTGACTTCTACTTCTCCTATATCCTGGGAACCAAGATCTCATTAGGCAGATTCTGGGGAATACGTAGAGAGAGGATCCTGGCATCTAAAATAAGGAGGTACAATACTGGCAGGTTCAGATACAATGAACTTTTTCTGGGTGTCTTCTATACAGCAACTGTTTTTGTGCACGTTTTTTGAAAACAAATGCAACCTCCGTTTTGTTCCAGACCAACAAAATATGGTATTTGCAAACACAATCATCTCCTAGGGCAACATATTTATTCTATGACTGACAATCTTTCTGAATCAATCTATTGAGGAAGAATGAGCCAATTGTTCATCAGATGTAAACATCTGTATCCTCCTTAAGCGTATCCTCTCCATGGTGCCTCTTGAAGCAACCCAAACAGATGCGCGAGAGAAACCATGCTGAAGATGAACAGCTGTTTCTATATTACACACACAATCAATGGTAAATTCCACTTGATGTAAGTCCTGGCTATAAAAATCCAGGGAAGCTTAACTATTCATTTGGGCTTCAATTTGAATTTGGGATTGCCATTCAGAAATGTCAGCAGCAATGCTGCCAATTTATATTGCAGAATGTACGTGTATTCAGACATGTGGTAATGGTGACAGACAACAGTAAATAAAAGATGAGCACATAACACACTTGAAAATGTAAAATTTCCTTTTATCATCAGCCTTCTCCTACAAATGACCTGGGTTTTCCCTCCTTTTTGAAATCTCAGAAGCCACTTACCTTTAGGAAAATTATCAAAGAGGTCAGACCTTTTTTCACTATCCTTCTTTTCTCTCCACTCTTATCCTCTTGCTTCAGCACTGTGTTAGACTGCTAAGACTGCCATAACAGAATACCACAGACTGGGTGGCTTAAACAACAGAAATTTATTTTCTTACATCTCTGAAGCCTGGAAATGCAAGGTCAAGGTGTTGGAAGGTTTGGTTTTTCCTGAAGCCTCTCTCTTTGGCTTGTAGGGGGCTGTCTTCTTGCTGGGTCCTCACATGACCTTTTCTCTGTGCATGTGCATCCCCAGTGTCTCTTCCTCTTACAAGGACACCATCCACTTGTGTCCCTTATGACCCTTATGACATCATTTAGCCTTAATCACCCCTTTAAATGTCCTACCTCCAAATACAGCTATGTTGGGGCTTAAGTTTCAATATATGAATTTAGGAGAGATACAATTCATATTTTATAAAAGGTACCCAGTATTCTATTTCATTCTTCACTCTCCCTATGTGCCACTCTGTCTCTGTTCCCAGGAAGGCGTATTACAGACCCATGTCCATTACTTGTAAACATGCAGACATGTGTTGATGGGTTAGACACATTCAAGTTGGGCGTGAAGCCTCAGGCCAGTGGAGGAAGTCAAGTCTCCACCAACAGACAAAGTCATAGAGCTAAGGACAGAACTGGAGTTGGAAGTCCCCAGGCTACGAGGATTAGAAAGTATGCACCACACTTGCGTGATGAGAGATTATACTTTTTAAGTCCAGAGTTGGAAAAGTAAAGAAAGTTTCTCTCTTCTCTGTCATCCAGTTAACACTTTCTATACCCAAAAATATCAAAAAGACAATTGAAGAGAAACACCCTTTTCTTAATCCCAGGTCTCCCTGAGTTGCTCACTGGTGGTCAGAGTACACAGGTATAGAGTATTTCTCAGAGTATAATTTGGGCTTCTTTTTTTAGGAGGGTATCTCTGAAACCCTAGAAACCAATCCCAGTGGTCTGGCATTGGGCAGAGGGGGTGTTGCCTGAGTGTTTCCAGTGGGCCACAGCATCACCCCATCGCTGCAGGCTCACCCTGTGGACCCAACATTCCATCAGAGGCTGGTGTCGACCAGTTGCCCAGGCTGTTGTAGCACCTGCTTCCTTCTGTTTATGGCATTAAGAACTTTCTTCCTGGGACCAAGCTGCATCTGTATACTCTGAAGGTCCTCATCAGTGCAAAGCAACAGAGCTTCTAGATCAATCTGCTCTCTCATGAAAATGGGAAGGAATTCTTCCAGATGATGGGACTGCAAAAATACTTCCAGAGGAGTAGCATCAACCACATCTTCCTCCCACTCCACTTCATCCTCATCCCAAGGCAGAACGTCTTCATGGCTGTTGTCCTCTCTACCAGCCTCGGCTTCATCAGCCTCTGCTGCTCCTTGTCTCTGCAGCAATTCGCTGCTCATTTTAAACCCTAACTCCCTCTTGCTGTCTGAGATGTCTTCGGCACTTGATAGTTTGTTCCTTCTAAAAACAATATTTCCTAGACCTGGACGGTTGAGAATGGATTCCTGTTGCACACAACTGCCCTCCTCTTCCGAGAACTGGAGTCTGTCTTGGAAATCCCCTGAGAATCTGTCTTCTTCCTCTTCTCTGAACACTTCCATCACATTCCTCTGCTCACTCCTCCTCTCCTTTCCTACCTGCTCTGCTGTGTCTTTGTTCTTCTTGAACTTTATCTTGAAGGTGTCTTTAATGCCCTTAGACAGGGACCCAAATGTACCAGGAGCAGAAGCTTTTGAAAGGGATGACATGGAAGAGGAAAGAGTCCCAGATTCCTCCTTGTTGTAGTTTCGAGCCATCTTACTTTCATGCTTCTCTTGGAGCTTCTCACATTCTTTGATCTGCCTCCTAGCATTCTTCTGAGCTTGCTCCTTCAGCCTGATAACTTTCTTGGGGTTCATGATATTCTGGGCAGTGGCAGCCTTATCCAGGAGAGCAACACATTCATTTTGTTCTCTACTGGCAGCAGCATCCAGCGGAGACTGGAAGTTGTTGTCCAGGGCAAAGATGTTGGCACCAAAGTTGACCAGGAATGAAACACAGTGGGTATGACCATTGGAGGCTGCAACGTGCAGAGGAGTATTTCCCCAGATGTCACATCTATTGGGGTCCCCTCTGGAAGAGAAAATATGAAAAATACATACAAAAAGTGTTTTTTCTTAGAATGTGAGGTCCAAAAAAAAAAGAAATATTAATAAAAATAAATAATAAAAATGTTAATCCTGCCTCAGCATTCTGAAAGTCCAGCTATATCACATCTAGGCATCATAGGATCAGAAACAGAAAGAACTAACCTCTACCTTTTATCTCCTTTTTAGAAGCAGGGAAAGCTTTCCAAGAACTCTCGCAAAAAAGCAATTTTCGTGTCTTGTTGTCCACAATTGGGTCACATGCCATTTCTTTTCTCTAGGAAGAGAGAAAGAGCTACCATTTTAAACTTAAGTCGATTAAAATCTTCCCCTGCAGTTAGGGATAAGATTATCCAGTGGTGTGCTGGTAAATGTTTAACAACCTGTTAAGGGGGGAGATCAAAGCTCTGATTTATAGCATGTGCCAGTTTTTGGTTGGAAATATACCCACCGTGGCAAAATCCAAGCTACTAATGTTATATTACAGGAGTTGGGAAGAGATGTACAGTACCACATCTTCATAAATTATTCCCACCATACATAAAGATGTAATAGACATGCAAAATCTTAAGAGTATAAATAATAGTAAAATGTACTCAAATCATTAGGAAGTGTTACATTTTGAGTATTTAAAAATACAGTTTGTTAAATTTTAAGTTTAAATATTTTTAGTAATGCCTCTTTAACAGACTCTCAGACTTCTGAAAACTTAGAATCATCTCTCATGAGCTGGTAAGAGCAGGTTTTCACTCTGACAGTGTTATGTCACCAGAGTCATGTGTAGGAAAACAAATATCTGAACAAAACTGGAATCCCACCAGCAAAAAGAGGGGAATGAATATTGGGTAAGTAACCATGTCTACTATAACCAGTATTCATATAAAGGGTAGAACATTTCCATTGATTCCCCAACTTACTTCCCTGTAATTATAGTGTCCCCTTTGTGAATAGTTCTATAACAGTTTGGGGTGGAATTAGGGGCACTGTTAGATGGCCAGAAACCCCATGCCAGCACAGAAACAGGCACTTGGTCAATGCTCAGTAAACATGTGTGAGATGAATGAATGCCTAATAGAATCTTGCCCCAGGCTACCACCGCACCCCTCCTATGAGATGATGAGTTACCGACAGACACAAACAGAAAATAAAGTAGTAACTTATAGTTACTATGGCTCTGGCCTTAAGCCCAAATCCCCGCTGAGAACTCTAATAATACAGGGACTAAAGGTCATCTTTCCCCACCCTAGACTAGATCCCCAAATCAGGACCTCACTAAACTTTCCCCAGGCTGGCCCTGCGGGAGGTCAGGAAAGAGGGCCTGAGAAGGCTTCTTGACATTCTTGGTCAGTAGGATGTGGAAAGAGGAGAGAAGATCTGTGCCCTTGCGACAGACACCTCAATGGTCTGGGGCGCTTCCACTATTCTGTGCTACTCAAATTTGGTCCCTACATTAGTAAGAGTGCCTGCGGCTGCTAGTTTTCTATACATGCGGAATCTTGGACCCCTGCCCAGACTTCCTGAATCAGGATCTGAAGTTTAACAAGATCCCAAGGTGATAGATAGGCTCACTGCAGATTGAAAAGAGTCCTCCCGGTTAATGCAGCCCAACTGGTGTCCCGTAATTTAATGGATCAGATTTATAAAACTCCTCTTGGGAACCCCTGATCTCCTCCTGCTCTTCAGTTATGAGCATCTATACATTCAGTGCCATTCCAGCCAAAACTGTCACCATCTCCTTCTTGGATAAAGACCAGGATAATTATCAGAGGGATAAAATAAGGCTCCAAGTGCCTAACTCATTGGTCTGGTGTGACACAGGCAGCACACTTGGGATCAGGCCTGTCCTGAAGTCGAATGGTCTCTAGCACAATAGAGTCTTACCTTAACACACCTCCGTTTTTCTACCTGCCCAGCTATAAGGCCTCAAGCTGAACTTTTATAGGACTTGGTGTCCTCCCCTGGATGAGGATGAGGATAATTTTCATGGATTTGTTATGTGAAAAAGTTAACATAAAGCATTAGACAAGTGCTTGGTACCTAGTTAATCTCCAATAAATTTATTATAATTTCCCTTGTCTCTAAACTCATAATCCCTAATTTCATATATTTATTTTTTCCTCACACCCATCTGATGAATTTCCGTAATAGCGCCCGTAATAGCGTCTGCAACTTTTTAACACTTGAAATCTTACTTAATTTGTCCAACATTTACATTTGTCAGTCTCCCTAATTAGATAATAGGCCTTGGAGAGCCACACCTGTGTCTTTTTGTCCTTTGTGTGGGATCTCCCAGCAGAAGTCTCAAACTCAACCCAAAGAAACCAAGCAGGTAGCTGAATGGAGCCGGGTTTCTTCTTTCTATAAAGTCATAGCTGAGTGCAAGCTTCAATGCAAAAGGAGAGCTGTCATTCAGAAGCATCTGACTGCCACCTTGAATCCCAGCGGACATGGTATGGCCAGACCTTCCATTTTCCAAGTGGAGCCAGAAGTCAGGAATTTCATGCGAGATTTTTTTTTTTTTTAATGTTGGCTCAAATTTAAAAGAAAAATACTGTGAAGTCCAAATAAAACACATTTGTGGACTAGATCCAGCCCATAAGCTGGCCGCTGGCAACTTCCTTCTGAGCAGAGAACAGCATGAACAGATGCCCATATGGGTGATGTTAAACATGGCATATCTGGGGGACCAGGAGGACCTTTCAGCGTGACCAGAGTGCATGGAGATGGGGGCGAGAGAAATCCAGGCAAAGAGGAAGGCATGAAAATGGAATTTAATCTAAGGAAAGAAAATATTAAATAAGACAGTTCTGTTGGGCAGTCACTTCCAAGAGATCTGGTCAGTACTCCTGATTTGTTTTGGAGCAAAGGAAAGCTCTTCCAGCCTTAGCACAAATGTGTACCTTAGGGGGGCACATAGTGCCTCACCCCCAAAGGTGTAGTTTTACTTTTTATTTATTTTAACCAAGCACCATATCTAAAAGACTCCTTAAGTACTCTAGACATCAAAGAAGGATTGTTAAAAACATCCAGGATGGTACTGTAAACCTAAACAGAAACAAACTGGCTAAATTTGCTGAAATTATTATTGAATTGGATAACTTAAAAAAGAAATTACTGAGCGGAGTGAGCTATGGTGGGGATGTTAAGGGTAGTAAGACGTTTGGGTTAAATCTACACGCTTTGAGACAAGTAAAGTAGTGGAGTTTTCCTTTCTCAAGAGAACTTAAATGAACCTTTCAAAATGGGAGGAAGAACATGAAGAAAACCTTGAGATGACCCCAAAGATGGGTCTCATCTTAAGAAAATTTCAAATGCAAAATTTCAAATTTATAGATGAGACTGTTGGAAAGCTAATTCAGGAGTTTCCCCTCATGCTATTCCCATCAGTTTCTAAAGCTGGATTGGTATGGTCACTAAATAGACAATTTGCTTATATCAACTTACTCTGAGCATCTGGTCCTTTTCAAATCTTTCTTTTGGAGTTAATTTGATTTTTTTTTTTTTTTTTTTTTTTTTTTGGTGAAGCTGTTCTCTGAAAAAAATCAGTCTTTCAAAAAGGTTTTTCTACATAAAGAATATTTGGACTTACTAATAATCAAAGAAATGTAAATGAAAACAATTTTCCTGCCCATCAGATAAGCAAGGATTAAAAAGAATAGTAATACTCAGTTTTGGCAAGAGTATTGGCAAATAAACATTGATGGAGGAATTATAAAGTGGTTCAAATTTCCTGGCACAACATGTGCCAAAAGCTTTTAAAACATAGCACTCTCTTGAATCAACAATTCTGCCTTTAAGAGTTTATTCTAAGGAAATATTAGACCTTTGTACAAAGATGAATAAGCAAGGATGTTCACTTCAACTTATTTATATGTTAAAAGACTGGATTCAAATTTAAATGTCATGACCAAGCAACTGATTAAATAAATTATGAAGAAACCATAAAACAGAATACCACGTAGTCGTTAAAAAACAGTGGAGTAGGGGCGCCTGGATGGCTCAGTGGGTTAAAGCCTCTGCCTTCAGCTCAGGTCATGATCCCAGGGTCCTGGGATGGAGCCCTGTATCGGGCTGCTTCCTCCCCTCTCTCTCTCTCTCTGCCTGCCCTCTGCCTACTTGTGATTTCTCTCTCTGTCAAATAAATAAAAAATCTTTAAAAAAAAAAACAAAACAGTGGAGTAGATTTCTCCTTTAAAGTTACAAATGGAAAAAAAAAAAGTTCAAATGGCCCATAATCTATTCTTAAATAATTAGAATCAGGCTTTAGAATAGTTTGTATAACATGATTGCCTTTTATAAGGGGGGGGGGGGAATGTGCTTATGTGTATATGTTCAAAAAGGAAAAAGTCTGGAAGAATATATGCCCAAATGTTAATGACTGTGAAAATTGGTTTGATTTTTATTTTATTAAATGTCTTTCTTTCTTTCTTTTTTTTTTTTAAGATTTTATTTATTTATTTGACAAAGACAGAGAGAGAGAGAAAGCCCAAGTAGGCAGACTGGCAGGGAAAGGGAGAAATAGGCTCTCCATGGAGCAGGGAGCCCGATGCAGGGCTCAACCCCAGGATCCTGGGATCATGACATGAGCCGAAGGCAGCCACTTAACCAGCTGAGCCACCCATGTGACCCTAAATATGTCTTTCTAAGAACAATGCAAAATTTTGCAATAAGTGTGTGTTCCACTAAGAATCAGGGAGGAAGGGGCGCTTAGGTGGCTCAGTTAGTTAAACATCTGACTTCTGTTCAGGTCATGATCCAGGGGCCTCTGGGATTGAGTTCTACGTAGGCCCCCTTGCTCAGCAGGGATCCTGATTCTCCTCCTCAGGCTCCCCCTCCTTGTGCTCTCTCTCTCTCTCTCTCTCTGTGTCAAATAAATAAAGTCTTGGAAAAAAAAATCAGGGAGGTATATCACTTGCTTCCATTAGAGAAAGAAACAAAACTAAAAAAAATCCATGTATACTTTATAGGCAAAATGAAATTTTGTTAATTGGGGCCATCTTCCAAGTGTAAGATAACATATGTAATTACTGCTTTTCATCTTTAAATTTTGAAAAGCAAGAAACAATTTTTAACAAAGCCAGATATTGGATATTAATGGTTACCACGTGAGCCACTGTCAATGATACATGATTGATTAACATCTAAATTCAATTTTTAATTTGTTTCCCTTTTGAAGCCTCTTAAATCTGATTGGCAAACTGATCTCACACAGCTCCTAAGCTATGGTCAGTATGGGAACCTAAGAAAACCTGTACAAGACATTTTTTTCAACCTGTGTACCTCAGGGAAACTTAACACAACAGAACATGGGGCCTCACCTTCCTCTTCCTCTACCCACCACAACATCCAGTCAACTGTAATTGATGCAGCATCCAAACTGCCACTCAAAAACATCCCTGTCTCCTCATCCCCATGGCCACTGCCCTTGTCCAGTTTGTCTCTCATCTCAACCACTAAAATGCCCCAGAACATTTTCTGTGCCTGCTATACAGGTGCCCAAGCAAGTTTTATAAACACAAATCTACCACGTCAGTTACCCAGAGTAAACCTGACAATGGCTTCTTGTGTCTTTGGGACAAAGTTCAATTAACTCTGCAACAGAGTTTCTAAGGCTCTTGGGATCTGGTCTTCCTCCTTAAATCCTGGCCTCTCCCCGTGAAATCCACACCCAGCCATGCTCAGCTTCAATGTCTGGAATGCACAGCGCTCTCACTTGCAGGAAACATTCTTCCTTCCATCTTCTGGCCAGCTTCTCCTCACCTTTCAAGTCCCAGCTCCAAGGCTCTGGAAAGCCTATCCACACTCCTTGGATTGGGATAGATGCCTGTGTTACCGATTTAGTGCTGCCTTTCCCCCCACTTTGTAACCTATATTAAACATGACTTACTTAATTTCTGTCTTCCTCTCTTAAATCTGATCACCATGAGGAGGGGAATGGTGTCTCTCTTGTTCCTCCCAGCATCTCCAGTGGCCAATAAAATGGCCGGTACATTGCAGATATATATATAAATCAATATGTACGAATTTGAAATTAACTCACTTAGCGCCTTTATTAACATTTTCTTTTTTTCCTTTTTTTCATGTATTGGGTTACAGTTGCCAACACTGCCTAGCCCCTATGGGAACAAGCAGAAGAAAAGAGCTAGCTAATTCCAGCATTAGAAATTTGGAGGGTGGTGTGTGGTCATGTGTATGTATCTAATAGCTAGTAAAGTTCAGACAGGCTGAGGTTCCCTTTAATAGCTTGTAAAGCCAACTACTTCATCTAAGAATCACGGGCTTGAGTCAGGACTGAATATTAATAAAAGGCTGCGGGATCATAATGCCACAGACAAAAAATAAATAAATAAAAAATAAAAAACACACCATTTGTTCCAATCAAGTTTGACATCTTCAAGTCAAGTAGAATAGTGATTCGTTTTTAAAGTCAACCGTTTACATTTCAGGGAAAAGATTTTTAAAAGCACAGAATTAAAATATATGTCTCATCCCCAAGGCAGATAACAAAGCCTAAGGGCTTAGAATCATTCTCTGTGTGGCTCATAAGGGATAAGCCATCCCCATGGTACCTGCTGTTAGTGTGAAAAGAGCACCTCCAGGCAGTTTTTTCACTTTCTCTAAAAAGCCAATTATTTACACAGTCTAGAAAGGACAAAGTATTTTCATTGACTTCCCTGTCTCTTGCTATTGTCTGCAAAATCCTACCAGAAGCACTGTATCCAGTCAAAACTAGTAGGTTGAACTCACCCTCGGCTGCAGATTATTTCTAGGGCTTCCAGATTCCCATGGTAGGCTGCCAGGAGTGTGGGAGTCATGCCATCTTCATCAGAAAGATTCAGATCTCTCTTAGTAGCCTCTTTCAGAAGTTCCAGGTAGCTATCACTAGCCGCTTGGTGGTAGCGAGTGGACATTTTTTCTGCTTGCCAAAGCCTGGCCTGATATCACTCTCCAGGCAGAGCAGGTTGTCAGTGAAGCAGCCTTCCTACAAAGCTGGTTAATCAGTGACAAGGTAGAGCGTCACCCCAGGACAAAGCTCATTCCAGCTTCCCCCCATGGAAGGCAGCCAGAAAGGTTCATGGCCCTGACCTTGGACCTTTCCTTTCTGGCATAGCTAGGACATCGAGTATTGAGGCCTGCTGGGTTCATCTTTAGTGCTGTGAGTCACATTTAATTTATGTCCATTAGCAAGTCTTGAATGTAATGTTGGTCATCTAGGCACAGAATGTGCCTAGATAATTTCCAAACCATTCAGAACTAGTCTAGTTCTCAGGGGAGGGTCTATTTTTTAAAACTCTTTTATTGAGGTATAATTTATATACTATGAAATTCACCCATTTTAAGTGTCTAATTCAAAGATTGTCAGCAAATTTACAGTGGTGCAAGGATCACTATAATCAAATTTTAGAACATATCTATCACTCTTAAAATATTCCTCATGTTCATCTGTAGTCAGTCCCCATTCCCATGCCCAACCTCAGGAAACCACTAATCAGCATTCTCGATCTCTATAGATTTGCTTTATATGGGCATTTCATATAAATGAAATCGTAAAATATATGGTCTTTCTGTCCAGAGGTGTTTTTTTTTTCGTTTGTTTGTTTGTTTGGTTTTTAAGATTTTATTTATTTATTTGACAGAGAGAGATCACAAGTAGACAGAGAGGCAGGCAGAGAGAGAGAGAGAGAGGGAAGCAGGCTCCCAGCTTAGCAGAGAGCCCGATGCGGGCCTCGATCCCAGGACCCTGAGATCATGACCCGAGCCAAAGGCATCGACTTAACCCACTGAGCCACCCAGGCGCCCTGTCCAGAGGTTTTTTTAAGCTTCGCATAATTTTTTGAGGTTCATTTATTTTTTAGCATGTAACAATACTTCCTTTTTATTGCTGAGTAATATTCTATTATACCAATATACCAAATTTTCATTATTCAACCAGGAGCTGATGGACATTTAGATTGTTTCCTCTTTTTGGTTTTATGAGTAACGCTGCTCTGAGCATTCAAACATGTGTCTGTGTAGACATATAATTTTATGCCTCGTTTTGTGTGTCATGTTTGTACCAAAGAGTGGAATGGCTGGGTTATATGGCAATTTATATTTAACTTTTTCAGAAATTGCCAAATTGTTTCCCAAAGTGACCAGACTGTTTTACGGTCCCATCAGCAATGGATGGTAAAAATTTCTCCCTATTCTTGCAGCCTCTATTGTCTTTTTGTTTATGGCTATCCTTAGTGGGTATGAAGTGGTATCATTCTGGTTTTTAATTTGCATTTCCTACTGGTTAATGATGTTGAGCATATTGTCACTGTGCTTACTAACCATTCTTACATCTTATGTTTGAATTCTTTGCCCATTTTTCTCATTGGGATATTATCATATTATTGAGTTACAAGAGTTCTCTAAAGATTATTTATTTATTTCAGAAAGAGATTGTTTATTTATTTATTTATTTCAGAAAGAGTATTTCTGAAATAAGATTATTTATTTCTTTCTTTCAGAAAGAGAGAGTACACAAGCAGCAGAAGGGAGTGGGGTAGACAGGCAAAGGGAGAGGGAGAAGCAGGCTCTCCACTGAGCAGGGTGCTGGATGTAGGGCTTCATCACAGGACCCTGGGATCATGACCTGAGACAAAGGCAGATACTTAACCGACTCGACTACTCAGGTGCCCCAGACTTCTTTATATATTTTGGACAAAAATTCTTTACCAGATTTATTTTAAACTGAATGAAAATGAGAACACAACATCTCAAAATTTATAGGATGCATGTAAAACAGAACTTGGGGAAGAAATCAGCAATTTTATGACTGGTTCTGAAAAGGAAAAATATCTCAAATCAATAATTTAAACTTCCACCCTAAAGAAAGGAAAAAACAATGGAAAAATTAGTAAATAAAGAGCATAATATAAAACCAAAAAATTGTTCAAATCTATCTGTAATAAAAATAAATGTAGGAGCGCCTGGTTGGCTCAGTGTGTTAAGCCTCTGCCTTCAGCTCAGGTCATGATCTCAGGGTCTTGGGATCAAGTCCCACATCGGGCTCTCTGCTCGGCAGGAAGCCTGCTTCCTCCTCTCTCTCTGCCTGCCTCTCTGCCTACTTGTGATCTCTCTCTGTCAAAGAAATAAAATCTTTAAAAAAAAAAGTAAATGGATCAAGTTCATCAGTCAGAAGACCCAGCCATATGTTATTTCTAATAGAGCTAAAATATAAAATTGCAGAAAAATTGAGAACAAAAATGGAAAAGTTTCATCAAGAAAATGCTGACAGGGACACCTCGGTGGTTCAGTTGGTTAAGCATTCAACCCTTTATTTCCTCTAAGGTCATGATTTCAGGATGGTGAGATAGAACCCTGCTTTGGACTCTGCACCCTGCACGGAGTCTGCTTGAAATTCTCTCTCTCTCCCTCTGCCTTTCCCTGCCACACACAAGCACATGCACTCTCTCTCTTTCTCAATAAATAAATCAAATCTTAATAAAAAGGAAATACTGACCAAAAAAACGGTATAGCTATATTTACATCAGACAAAATACAGTTTAAGCCAAAAAAATATTGCTAGGGATAAAGACAGATAATATGTAACAATGAAAGGAAAAAATCATCAAGAAAATATGATAGTCCTAAACTGGTATGTACATAATAACATAGCCCCAAAATAGAAAAAAAAAAACAAAAAACTAATAGAATTAGAAGAGAAAGAACAAATCCACAATCACAGTAGATTTTAATATTCCGTCTTGACATTATATATCAGACAAAAGATCAGTAAAAATACAAAAGATCTGAACACAGTTAAAAAGCTTGATTTAAAAATCCTATGTAGAACTCTATACTCTTTAGAAAATACATGTTCTTTTCAAGCAAACAGAAAAATTTTATAAAAATTGTCCCCCTAATAAAATCAGTACAGGCCTCAGTAAACGTCAGATGAAAAGAAGCGTTGAAAATGGAGGAAGAAGGAAGTTTCTCAACTCCAGCAGTATTTATGTCTTGGACCTAAACTCTCCTGTGAAACAGTAAGACATCTGAGTTGGTTTGTTTGTTTTTTTAATAGTAAATATGCTGGCACCCTTTGGCATCTGCTTGGAAAAACTTCTTCAAAGGGGGTTGAACTGAGACCTAGAAGACCTGAAGTCCATATGATCTAGAAGAAATTACAGCATCTACTTGAATCTCCATTTCTTTGTGAAGAAAAAATATTAAAATATTAAATATATTAAAAATATTAAGATCCGGGAATATTGCGTATGATCATATCATCATCTAAGCTTATAGTAGTGAAAGTGAAATGAGATAAAATTTCTTACAAACTGTAAAGTATGGTTTTACAAATGGGAAGGAGCCATGTGATTGTGGCTAAGGGAGTAGAGAATTGAAACTTAGTAATTGGTCTTTTTTTTCTTATTTTCTGCTGTACTTCTCAAAGTACAAAGGAAAAAAATTGGTAGGAGATGATGAGAGCAGAGATTAATGAAAATAAGACAGATTTGCATATAATTTAGACCCTAACTGTTCATAACGGGTCTGGATAATTGTGGGGCAACTGTGGCTTGTGACTTTATGTTTTGATGGTAATTGGCCTTGTGGAAATAAGTAGTTGAATCTGTTCCAACAGTATGCTGTTGGGCTCTTTGAAGCTCAGAGAAAAATATCTGCCCTCTACACTGGTGGAGAGACTTTAAGGGTCAGACTTAAATGTCCATGACCCTCTCCCAAATTGTTCCATTACCAAGCAAGGCAAGCAAGGTCTTCATCAACTTCTCCTGTAACAAAAACCTGCCCTTCCCCACCTGCCTATACTCTGTGATATTAGTATAACTTTAGAGAAACATCTAGCTATGGACTTCTATGTTCCTCTGGCTGCCACTTAGGTTCAAAGGGAGTAGGCTTCCTTTCCTCCTTCGTTTTCCTGAAACCTCACTTATTACCTGACATTTCAAGCATTTAACTATTTCACTTTTGAGAGGCCCATAGACCCAAATACTCTTTCTTTTTTGCCAATGACTCAGGAAAAAAAGGGTTAATTGGGCCCCCAGGGAAAGCACTTGGAAAGAGTCTCTCACTAAGGGTCTCCTCCTCCACGCAAAAAGTAAAGGCATTGTCCACTCTTTACTGCTGTGTTTATCATTTTCTGGCCTCTCCTGCCACCACCCAGCTACATGACAGCTGAGTGTTGTTGTCCCATCTGAGCAGTTGTCCCATCTACCCTGGAGTCCAATCCTGGCTGAGAGGAAGAAGCCTTTGGATGGAGAATTTACCTGGGATTCTGTCTTATCTATAAAACAGAGTCCTGTGTGTTTCTTTGCCCAGGGAAAGAGATGGAAGGAACAAAGATTAGTAGTAAGTGGTACCTCCAGTCTACACCAAGGCAAACCAATGCCAGCAAAGTGGAAACCAAACTTCTCCTTTGTTCTGAAAAACCATTCACTGCTAATTGGGAAAGGAATTCAATGGCTTGTGCAATCCAGAAACACATATTTTTATTAATGAGATTGCCCCCTAAACCTCAAGAGATCTGGTTTTCAAAAGCAGCCTGTATTTGTTCTCCAAAGCTATTCATGCCTAATTACAGAGGAAATTCACTTGTATGGTAGGGAAGCACATTTTCACCTAATAAGGAAAAAGAAAAGAGCTAAGCAAAATGTTTGCTTTTAACAAGATTACTTCATCTAATGAGCATCTTATTATGAATTCTAATGAAAATAAAGGCAAAAACAGAAAGTGAAAATAATTAAAAAGGATTACAAAAGCCCTGTTGTTGCATAGAAAACTTACAGAAATTAAGCAAGGTCATAAAAGGCATCATTAATACACGACTTTATGTGCTGAACTTGGGTTTGTGAGAAACCTACCTGTTGAGGTAAAGACATTCTCAAGTCCATTATCAAGAAAATGTCACTCACACATGTATTTTTTTTCCTCCTCTGCATAGCAATAAAACTCTTCAACCTATCTGATGTGGATTTTTCCTATTCAAAAGAGACTGAAAAACCTTGCTTCTTATTTAAACACATATACCACTCTTAAAATACGGAGAAACTTTCTTTCCCACGTTGAAGGTCATTGGTGGTATTTTTCTTAGAAACATTGTTAAATACAAACATGAGGCAATCAAAGGAACCATTGTCTGCACTTTTGTTTTTTCCTTCTCCAAATGAAAACATTTATGAAAATATTTAGGTGGGTAAGTTGACTATTGAAATTGTAATGTCCCTGAAGTATTGATTGGGCTTAATTTATTCACATAAGTTTCAAGCCATTCAAAGCCCCATTTCTCTGCCAGAAAAACAGACAGAGCTGTTATTGTACCATCTGGTTTGCATGAGGAATCTCTTGGCATCTCTTAACTGCACATTTTATAAATGCTAAATCCCAGATGGCATTACATTGTAACAGTGGAGAGTTTTAGAAAGGTTTCCAAAAACAAATTCTTTAAAATGTGAACACTGGATAGTCTAAGCAGGGACTATGAATTTAAATTCTACACTTCAATCAGCTGGCTTTATTAGCTAGACAAATTTCCTTTTTCTTTTGCCTTTTCCCCTTTCTCCTTAATGAGTGGCTCTGTGAATTGAGGACTTCAATCAATAAACTCATATGACATGAATCCTTACCCAAAGCTTAAGTTCTTAAAACAAATTGCAAGAACAATGATCACTGGGAAACCAATATTCACTGCCATTTTTTTTTCAAGATGGCAGAATTTACCACAAGGGAGGTATGTTTTAGCACCCTTTAGCAAATAATCAAATACCATCAAAACCATTCAGTTCTCTCAAAGATGATAGTTGGATTGGAAACCAGGCAAATGTGAACACCATGCATTGTGTTGAAACAAATTTCTAACACAGTAACGGTTAAGAACACAGATTCTTAAGTCAGAGACTGACAGACACTAAACCAGAAATTCGATTATGCCATTCATTTGGACAGATTACTTCTGAGTTTCATTTCCTTGCCAGTAAAATCAAGAGAAAACTTCACAGAGTTATTGCAAGTAATATTATTTACAGGGCTGTTGCAAGTAACTAGATATAGAGTTAGTCTTTGTAAAATACTTCACACAGTGTGTGGTGTGTAGTCATTACTCAGTGAACGTAAATTAGTAGTCATTCTACTGGAAATAGAAGCAGAAGTAGAGTAGAAGCAGAAGTACTACTACTAGAAAAGTAGGAACTCTCTCCCTCTTCTTTAGGTCAATCATAGATGTATAATTACTTCATTTTCTTTTTTTAAGATTTTATTTATTTATTTGACAGAGAGAGATCACAAGTAGGCAGAGTTACAGGCAGAGAGAGAGAGGGAAGCAGGCTCCCTGCCAAGCAGAGAGCCCGATGTGGGCCTCCAATCCCAGAACCCTGAGACCATAACCTGAACTGAAGTAAAAGGTTTAACCCACTGAGCCACTCAGGCGCCCCTAATTACTGCATTTTCTTAAAACTTCTCTGCATTTTTTTCCTAAGTAACAATAACTAGGACTCAGTTTTTTTGGTCCTATCCCCATGTTACAGTAAAATGAGAACATATGTATTTGTCTTCTAGGGCTACCACAATAAAATGCCTCAAACTTGGTGGCTTAGCCAACAGAATTTTTTTTCTTATAGTTCTGGAAGTTAGAAATCTGAAATCAAAGTGTGAGCAGGGTTGGCTCCTCCGAAGGGCTGTGAGGGACTGTTCTGGGCCTCTGTCCTTGGCTTATAGGTGGCCATCTTCTCCTTGTGTCTTCACATTGTCTTCCCTTGGTGTATGTCTGTGCCCAAATTTCCTCTTCTGTTAGGGACAGCAGGCATACTGCATTATGGCCCACTCTAATGATGTCATTTTAAGTTAATTTAGAGGTTCTACCTCTAAATAAAAAGACCTCCAAAGAGCGAGGCTCAGACTGGCATATTCCCATTTCTACCACATTCTGTTGGTCAAACCAGCCAGATTTAGGGGGAAGGAAGGGCACAGGGAATAAGCTGACCTCAAAGCATATAATAAAGGGACAGAAGTATAGGAAGAGGTGGAAGATTGTGACTTTTGCAACAGATCTCTGCATCAGCTTCAGAACTTTCGTATTTAACATATATTCTATCAACTAAAAGGAATAAACTGCATTGCCAAGGAAACCTTTTCTCTATTTCTGTGGTAACCACTGCCCTAGCTACCTGTGGAGCAATTCATGTTAATACTTGTATATAAATGGATTTTTACGTAGAGCTTTTGAGCCATCTCTGTCATCCTATTCCCTAAGCTTCCCTGTCCTTATATTTACAGGTCACTGAAACTTCGTATGCCTTTGTCCTAGTTCTTTCTGAGCCCATGATTATCAGGAAGCTTATTCAACTTGGATCTCTCTAAAGAACCAAAGGGGGAAATGACATTAACAATGTAGAGTTACAGTGTTAAAGGAACTACCATATGATGTTCATGAGCATTCTCATTGACATAGTCTAACTTATTTTCCCAAGTTAAATTCATATCTGACATTTGAAAGCTATTTTAAGTGCTATTAGCATAGCTGGTAGAAGTTTCTAGACTTCTTATTTATCTTATACTGCTAAATTCTAATTAATGCCATCTTGTACTTCTAAAGCTAACTGAAACTGCAGGAGAAGCACGGAGTTTTAAAACACCCCCTCATACATGCACAGACACGCACACAGAGAGGGAGAAAGAGAGAGAAAATCATAATGAATTAGAGCTGGGGAATGGACATTGAGACCTAGTTTATCACTGGAGCTCTGCTGCTAATTTTCCATATGATCTTGAGCAAGTTATTAAACCTCTTAAGCATCATTTCTGCATTTTACAATAGGGATATGGACTTTGGAAGCCTCATGAACCAAATCCACTCATTCGGGTGTTATACCTTTATTTCAGGAAGTTGGAACCCATGAGCCTTTGATTTTTTTTTAATTTTTTTTTTTTTATAAACATATAATGTATTATTAGCCCCAGAGGTACAGGTCTGTGAATCGCCAGGTTTACACACTTCACATCACTCACCATAGCACATTCCCTCCCCAATGTCCATAACCCCACCAGAGCCTGTGATTCTACAGCTTACACTGTTCACTTAAATATAACTCAGATTTACTGTTACTGCTGTTATCACTTTAAAATTATTTTATTTTATTTAATATTAGGGTCTTTTTTTTTTTAAGATTTTATTTATTTATTTGACAGAGAGAAACTCAGTGAGAGAAGGAACACAAGCAGGGGGAGTGGGAGAGGGAGAAGCAGACTTCTGCCAAGCAGGGAGCCTGATGCGGAACTCGATCCCAGGACGCTGAGTTCATGATCTGAGCGAAAGGCAGATGCTTTAATGACTGGGCCACTCAGGTGCCCCTGAAGTTATTTTGTTATTTTATCACAAGACAATTCAATCAACACAGAAAAAAATAAAGTCAGAAAACAGGAGTTTCCCACCTCCCTATTCCTACGGATGATACAGTACATACATTTATAACCAGTAGTAGAACGAGAGCACAAACCAATCAGAATCGACAACAGTTATAAATGGCGAGCATAGCTGGACTGGGCTGGACCGCCTAAAGACCTGCATGGTCTCCTTCCCTGGGTAACATGGTTAGCTTGCCGGAAATGCCTTCCTGGCTTTTCAGTGCAAATGCACATTTATATACCCATGCAAGGACACATAAATGTATAGACACACACACAGTTACTTTCTTTTTTTAAAGTAAAATATGAAAACAATTATACACCTCCAAGCTCCGATTTCATTGTGGACATCTTCAATATCAGCCTCCACAGATCACCTGAATCCACAGATCCATCTTAGTATTTGAAGATGGTTCATCTAACCATCTCCTGATGATAACATTTAGGCTGTATTCTATTAATATGTTCATATTGTAGAAAATAAGACAACAAGCTTGGAATTTAAGAATTTTAAACTGTTGTTTGTAAGAACTGGTTTTCAGAAGTAAGGAGGGCACCTGCCCAAATGGGGCAACAATACTCTTGGTCCTATGCATAACAACCCAAAATTCCCTTCAAGAAATGCCTGGCAATTAGCAAGAGGTAAGTCACCTCAAGACATTCCAGGAGAGACCCATTCGGAGAGAAGAGGAAATACCTTGTAGTGATTAGCGAAGTGTGCTAATGAAATAAGTCTCTGGTGGGCTCACCACCTTCTCCAGCGCCCATAGGGATCCTCCTTCTCTCCATGCCTCCTGCTCAGGGCTTTTGTGTTGCCCTTTCATCTCCCACAACCCCGAGTTTGGGGCTGAGACCAGAGCTGCCCTTCCTAAAGCAAGACCTAACACTCTAGACAAAAAGCACAGCATGGGGGAAGGGGGGAAGAGCCTGGGGGTGGGACCTCAGAAGGTAGAGCAACACATTCGCCTACTGGCTCTCTGACCACCTTCTGACCAGGTTTCTCGGAATCATCCCTCCACACTCTACTGCCTTCCCATCATAGTCTTAACCATCATGGTAGAATACCTTCACATTTGCAGAACAGGTGTCGCTTTTCAGAAAATACACTTCAGAGGAAAGGATTAACTGTTGCTATTGTGCCTCTGCTCCGAATCCAAATTCTTTCACCACGTCTACTCCCAGAAACTTGCTTATCTTGGCTTTTGCTCTGGCCCCCCAATTCCTTATAACAGAATGGGTTAATTCCCATGAAGAAGTTAACTGCTAGCAACCACTCATTGTCTTGCCTCCCTCCCTCCAGGTATTTGCCAAATTTCCTTGATCTTAAGACTCACCTGGAGTGCTTGTTAAACAATACATCCATCCACTCTGGACGCTCCCCTGAAGCCTGATTCCACAGCTTTTGGGTGAGACCCAGGAATCTGTGCTGTTAATGAGAGATGCATGTGATGTTTTGATCAAGGAGGTTGGGGAAATACTACTCTAACCTACAATTGCATTTCAGACACCTGTAACGGGGAGTGGAGATTACTCCTAAAGTTACACCACAAAGACAACACATAAATCAATAATTGCAAATGTGACCCTGCAACTTGCACAGACTTTGAACATTAATCACCTATTAATAGAACAAGGGTTGCAGACATCTAGGTTCTCAAATTGCAGTGGGAGATGCTGAAAAGATATGTCAATTGGGCCTTAGAAAATCTGAGTTCTCAACATGGCTCTGACACTCAGTTGTCAACAGGCTGAGACAAGTTGCTTTGCCTCCTCTTCCCCATGTGTAAACTCCCCACTGGTACAATATGACACTCTTATTTAGATCACTACTCTTTTTGACCCAGAATTTCTACCTCCAGGATTTCATCCTGAATGAACGGGAAAATTGGAAGCTTTTTAATGTCCGTCATTAGAAACAGTTAAACACTGATTTATCTAGACATTGAACGTGATGCATCCTTAAAAATGGTAATGGCAATCTTTATGTTTGATAAATAAAATGTCCACCACGTGTAAAATAGTAAAAGCTGGTTATGAAACATAACTTAAACTTTGATCCCAAGTTGTTGGTTTTAAGTGTGTGTGGTGTTTGTATAAAAAGTCCATAAAGTTACATACCTAAATCTCAGCAGTGACGAGATTACAGGTGACTATTTCCTTTTCTTTGTAGCCTTCTATAATTGCCTACATTTTTTTGCAGTAGGTTTTAAATTTTATACTTGGGGTAAATAATATATTATCCATTTTCTTTTTTTTTTTAAGATTTTATTTATTTATTTGACAGATAGAGATCACAAGTAGTCAGAGAGGGAGGCAATGGGAAGGGTGGAAACAGGCTCCCCACTGAGCAGAGAGCCTGAGGTGGGGCTCGATCCCAGGACCCCGAGATCATGACCTGAGCCAAAGTCAGAGGCTTTAACCCACTGAGCCACCCAGGCACCCCTTTAGATCATCCATTTTCTGTAAAGGTTAGTTACCAGGGTAATGTCTCCAATAGCCAGGAGACTAGGGGGGTTACTTAAAGGAAAGGTGGTATGAACAAGAGATATTCATTCCTCAATAAAACCCACCTCCTTCTTTCACTCCACATTGGAGTTGTAAATATTTCGCCCAAAGAAACTAATTTTGCCCAGTGTTATGGAGAAAAACACCAATTCATTCACCTGGAGCCAATTTCAGGGAGCTCTGGTTTCATGGCAGCCTGCAGAGCACCTGGTAGGATAACAGAAATGCAAGTGTCAGAAAGGGCAGAATGATGCTTCCTTCAGGCCTTCCAGAAAGCCTCTCCTGTTCCAAATCCCTCCCTCTCAGCTCCGAGGGCTGGAGAGGACTCAGGTGTCTCCAATGGGAGAGGGCAGGGTCACATCCTGTTTTCTGCTATAAAAAAAAAAAAAGGAGGCGCCCACCCACCTACCTGGCTGATTTGATGATACATTTGGTCATGGCGTGCAGACAGAAGGGAGCGTGTGGGAGCCCCTCAAGCTGGTTTAGAGCAGATTGGAGGTGAGTAATCCTGACAGTAGAGGGAGGGGACACAATGGCCTTATCTGTTGGAATTCATTCCTCCTTAATCCTCTCCAATCCCCTTTTAGCACCTACAGGTCACTTTCTTTATTCTTCATCCTTGTGACTTCAGTGAGCTCAACAGGTGCTTTTCAGTTGGGAGATCCTGTCTTCCCAGGTATGCCTGTTGGGTGAGGGGAAATGCTCTTAGCATCTCTAAAACAGGTTGCAACTAGATAGCTAGGGAACCTGAATACGGCTCAGACAATCTCGACTCACCCCTTTCTTACATTGATCAAGTCAGAAGATTTTTTCATTGCTCTCCTATGGCTTGCTATACTAGCTAAACAAAAGATCTTGCAAAACACCCATACTACTGGGGCGCCTAGGTGGCTCAGTGGGTCAAGCCACTGCCTTCAACTTAGGTCATGATCTCAGGGTCCTGGGATCAAGCCCCACATCGGGCTCTCTGCTCAGCGGGGAGCCTGCTTCCCCTCCTCTCTCTGCCTGCCTCTCTGCCTACTTGTGATCTCTCTGTCAAATAAAAAAACAAAACAAAACAAAAACACCCATACTACTTTCTACTCCCTCATTACCTCAAGATTTATGGTATCTGTCTAAAGAACAGTGAAACACAATATTAAGCCCCCATCTTCAGGAGTAGTCATTTTCAAACCCAAACTCGTACTTAAGGAAAGCATCAGCATAACAGACAAAACTGAAGTTGTTCCACTCATAAGAGCTTTTCAAACTTTCACCTGAGTGAGAGGATGTAAAGTAGCAGATTATAAGTAGAATTTAGCCTTTAAAAAAAGGCTAAAAGAGAATTTAGCCTTTAAGAAGTGTCCTTTGGCTTACAAGGGGCATTTCATTTGAAGTTTACTTAAGTAATCTCTACACTCAATGTGGGGCTCGAACTTCCCACCCCAAGATCAAGAGTCCCACATGCTCTTCCGACCGAGCCAGCCAGGTGCTCCATGTAGGGTTTTTTGTGGGGTTTTTTGTTTTTTTAAACTGCAAGTTCAAAAGTGTTTAGACAGAACATTTCTTCTCCAGTTCTTCACAGACCTACCATCCCCACCTCCAACAGCTCTGCTGTGAAGGTTCTAGACCGGTCTCTGTATGCGTGGTTAAACCTAAGCTAGAACTTCAGAAAGTCCCAGGCATTTGATATCTTTCTTATAGTTAGTATGTTGCACAGTAAGTACATCTTTTCACCAATCTGTGAGCTCCTTGAGGGTGGGGGCGTCAAGCTTTGCCTCTCAAAAATGGTACCCTTCCTTGATACCTATTGGAGAAGAGGTCCTCCATATCCTTCTGGAGGAATCCTGTCTCCTACAGCTCAGATATACTCCAGTTGCTTCCTTTTCTCTTCAGGTACTGTCATTTGCAATGAAAATAGAATGGTAGTGGAATTTCCAAGCAATCTGGGCGCCGAAAAATGGCATGCATCTGTGGTGGGTAGGTAATGTGGATATTCTTATCTTGGTCTTAGTAGGAAGGCCTGGGCTCAAGGCTAGCCCCATTTTTCAGGTGAACAGAATACACACTCGGGAGCAACTGGCATCCAATTACCACGATGCCCTAGGGGTCTCTGATTTGCATGATACCACCAAGAGTGGAAGACCTTGTCTTTCCTCAGAAATGTGTCTTCTCTCAGAATCCCCTGGGAATTCTTTAGTTGCAAATCACAGCATCTCTCAAAGCTTGGGTCCTATCACCAGATGGGACAATAAAACGTGAAGTGGTTTGAAATCACTTAGAAATGGATTGGCAGGACTGGCTACGTAGCTCTGGTTTACTTTGCCACTGAAATGTACTTTTTGGCTCTTTGCTCTGGCTTCTGTAGATCCCACTAGTTTTAAATCATGGAACTGCATTTCCATCCTGGACTCAGAAAAGCTCACCCTGAATGTCCCATATGAGACCTGTACCAAGAGAGTGGTAAGTAATAGCTTTGAAGAGTGATTTGGGAAAGAGTAACCTAGTGGTTACTACTAGTAACCCTACTAATTAAGGGTATAGGCTTGAGAGTAGAGCTTTTATTCTCAACCAGGGTTGTTTAAAGTCCCTAAGCATTGGGACATTGGTTGGTTGGTTTTTTTTGTTTTGTTTTGTTTTTTGTTTTGTATTGTTTTGTTTTTGCTTTCTGTTTTGTCTGCCCAGGGAATATTTGGTAGTGTTTGGAAACATTTTGAAGACCTTATTGGCTGCCACAACTAGAGTGGGGGGCTGTCTGTACAAGTTGAGGTTGCAGCTCAATAGCCCACATTTGCCCAGGGGGCCCCCTCTGACAGGGATTTCAGGCCTGAAATGCCAATAACGCTGAGGTAGAGAAATCCTGAAGTTGGAGCCTTGGTGTGAGTCCTGGCTTTGCCACTATCTAGTTGTGATCTCTAGCAAGTGATCTAATCTTTCTTTGCTTGGCACCCTCTTCAAAGGGTATCTAAAGATGAATGATAAGATGCAGATGAAGAACCTGGCACAGCAACAAGATAGAACAAACGCTCAAAAGGAGCTATTTTGATCTGTAACCTCCATGGGAAAGGGAAGGCTATTTTGGTGCTGGCAAACAGAACTGCTATGCTATAAAAACAGGTGTGGGAAGGAAAACAGCAGCTGAGCAATAGGGTTTTCTCCATTGCCAAGCAACGGTATTGCCTAATCAGGGTTATTGGGAGCAGTAAAAGAAACCCGTCAAGCAGTTCTCCAGCTTGTATGCAAAGACTCCCTTGGGGAATTGGGAAAGTATAGACTTAGTTCCTTTAGTTCCTTTAGTTGATGACTTAGGTCTGAGATACACGGTAGAAATCTGTATATTTAACTGACCACTTCATCTAATTACTCGGTGAGGATCTTCAGTAATTTTTCCCTTTCTGAAATAGCCCTTAGCAACTTGGGAGCTTAGGGTTGATTTCCTGTAGATCAAGGGTTTGCAAACTAAAACCTGGGGATGGGCACATTTAGCTCATGGTATGCACGTGTGCATGTGTGTAATGGTCCTTGAGCTAAGAATGGTTAGGTTTTTAAGGACTTAAAGTACATGCTAGAAATCATATGTGGCCTAAGATGCCTAAAATATTTACTGATATTTTATAGAAAAAGGGTGGCTCTCCCTTACTTGAAACTATGACTTTCCTAAACCAGGGGAAATACCAAAGTTGGCTCTGTCCAGCACCTGGAGCAATGACTGCTATGTAGGTGCTCAATACATGTGAGAATGACTTGGGTAGAGACTCCAAATTAGCCAGAACCATGATATTCAGACAAAGGTAAATGTCAAGAATTCAAAAATAGAACTCCAATCCCTGAAGCTCAAGGAGCTATTTGCTGCCAAGACCGGCATCTTCCTGGGATATCTAAAAGGGCTAGTTGTAGAGTCTGTTGATAGAGCAATGAGGTACCTTCCAGAACCTGTGATATTGGTAACCTCAAGAGTTGGACTACTCAGCTGGGTCCAATGGTATCACAGATTTGGCTTTCCCACGGAGGTCCCAGCACTTACTCTTCTTATCGTGCCATTTACACACAGCATGGCCAGCACCTGATTGCCATCGGTCTCCTGGACAACACTACTGCTTTACCATCTACGACTTTCATATATCACATCAGATGTCCAGTTGCACAAGCAGAAGAAACCCAGGAGCATGCCGGATCCACTATCTGCACAAAGGATTCCATGTCTGTGAGTGAAGCAGGGTGACTGCTTCTCATGGCTACTGCGGGGGAAATGTGCTGGTCTACACAGAGCTGGGGTTAGGAACAGGATCAGGCTTACCATCCTGTATTCAACTACTAACTTGTTGGGTGGCTTTGGATTGATTTCTTAACCACATTGAGCTTTTGATTTCAGGTCCCAAAGAGGGGGCAATAATATCTCAGAGGGTGGTGATAACAATTGAGAGGGTATATACTATAGTCCTCAGAACATCATACCTGGTAGTAGAAAAGATTCCATTGGTAGCTGCAGTCATGTTAATAATAATCATTCAGCAAATGGAATAGCTATCATGTCCCAGGTTCTTTGCCAGATGATAGTATATAGTTAAAAAGCACAATATTCCAATCACCTATTTAGGACGTCTATAGTCTAACCTAACAAATATTGATAATGGACAACTAAAATACATTCATGTTTTGTTAGAACAATGATAGAACTGCGTGGTTTGACCTAATTATTGATTCCTATTCATGAAGGTAAAAAATGTGCACCTAAGAATCCACGGTCTTAACTTAGAACTGGAAGGGAGCTTAGATCTTCCGATCAGAAGCTCAGGGTAGTTTTCACAAGTGGGCCTGTGCGTTTTCTTACTATGCCCACTATCAGGCCTCTTGGTGTAAGAACTGCATAGCAGTTGCTCTGGGCATCTTGCACATGCTGTCAGGTAGTGGGATTTCAGAAACTTGCTCTTCTAAATCAAGACCTCACATCATGGTTTCTTTCTTTTCTTTTTCTTTTTTTTTTTTTTCAGTTTACCTTCAATGTTATTCCAGACATGGCTGATGAAAATTCGGTATGGAAGTAACTTTTTAAATTACCTAAGTAACTTTACTTCTATAGTGAAAGTAACCGAACTTGAATCCTGGTTTTAAAATATGAAGTATAGGATGCCTGGATGGCTCAGTCAATTAAGTGTCTGCCTTCCACTCAGATCATGATCGCAGGGTCCTGGGATCGAGTCCCGCATCGGGCTCCTTGCTCAGCAGGGAGCCTGCTTCTCTCTCTGCCTGCAGTTCCTGCTGCTTATGTGCACACTTGTTCTCTCTCTCTCTCTGACAAATAAAACCTTAAAAAATAAAAAATTAAATAAAACATTAAATAGACAAATAGTCTCGGGATTAAGGTGAGCACCAGCCCTCTAAATGAAACTTGTGTCTTTAGGATTCCAAGACTCTGCTGAGATGGATCTTGGAGATTGGTGACGGTGCAAAAGTCCAAACTCTGACTTTGCAGGAGGCTGTGACCCGAGGATATAGTATCTTCTTCGACGAGAAACAAAAGCTGAGCATCCAAATGCCATTCAATGCCATCGGAGTGACTGACTATGTGGTAGGTGTGAATCTCCTTGTACCACCACCCAAGCACAGACCAGTATTTCTAAGTCCAAATGTCCTCTCAACCATGTGTTCATATGAACTGAGAATACAACTGATTTAACAGGTATCTTAATGTGCTAAGCCCTGCACTGAAAACTAAAGATGCAAAGGTGAATAGAACAGATTGTTCTTCCAATAGATGAATACTGATTCTATAATGTGATAGGAGGTGGTACTAAATTCTTCTATGAATTAAGGTGTTCTGTTTTATCATTTTCCTATAATATGGTTCTACTGTAGGAATTGGTGCTTTGGGGGGCCAGCGACCAAGAAATGAAGTTAATGAGTTAATGTGCCAAAGTACTTGGAACAGGTCTTGGCACCTAAGAAAGCACTTACACGTCCGCCATCTTAACAAGAACAGCCCTGTTAGTCATTGATTATAAATGTGCGGGTGGAGTCCTGCAAACACTTTTCTCTGAATGCTGTTACCATAAAATCAGCTTTTGCTCACATCTGCCTAGCAATCGCCTATAGGTCCTATCAGTAGACAACACTAACTTGCCAGATGTTACGAAATACAAGATTTTAAAACTAGAACACCTGACGAACAGTCCCTAGGCAGAATGCTTAAATTCTACTCGGACCAAAATAGTGTCAATACTTAAGCATATGTTTGCTCTGACAATTCTTCCAGCATTGGTTAGATATTCAAGTAAACAGATGTCTTTAAAACTGTTTCTACCCCAAACCTCACGCTCAGCAAGGTAACAGGCACCTCTACACTGCACCTCTGAAGTTGATACAAGAATCTACTGGGCAGAAGCTCATCTTAACAACACGAGTGCTTTGTATATCAGGTAAGGCCCTAGGAAAGGGCAACTCCGTTGTGGGAGACACTGTTCCGGGGCCTTAAAGCTGATCACAGACATCATGTCGGCCATTCCTTCTAGATCCCGTGAACTGTAATGCCACACATGTGACGGTCACCATACCGGAGTTTCCTTGGAAGTTGACCTCTGTGAGCTTTGAAAACAGGAGCTTTGCTCTAAGCCAGCTGCATGACCATGGGATCCATAAGGAAGAATCCAAGGGCTTGAGATTGCACTTCAGCAAAACCCTACTCAAAATCAAAGTATGTTCCAAGCATGAACTTTATGGAAGCCTAGCTTGAAGCACAGTCTTGAGGATACAGTTGACGGCTTGACCATAAATTCTTTTTTTTTTTTTTTAAGATTTTATTTATTTGACAAAGATCACAAGTAGGCAGAGAGGCAGGCAGAGAGAGGGCTGGGGTGGGAGGAGTAGGCTCCCTGCTGAGCAGAGAGCCTAACGTGGGGCTTGATCCCAGGACCCTGAGATCATGACCTGAGCCCAAGGCAGAGGCTTAACCCACTGAGCCACCCAGGCACCCTGACCATAAATTCTTAATTATCCATATAATGGATTCAAATTCTGGAAGGCCTCATTTGATCACTTTGCCTAAGTGAATTTTTAAATAACTGAAATTCACTCTCAAACACCAAGCCTCTTTGAGCCACTGCAATGGAAGTTTTCTTGTGTGTGGTTTTTTTTTTACCCCCTCCATTCATTGCACTGCTTTTAAGTTGCTAATGATGACCCTCTTATGCCCTATTTTTAATAGGGCAGCTTGATCCAAACAAAACTGTCCTCAATTGTTCTTACTGAGGCCATTCTTAACAGATGCAGTTGCCAGGGAGAGCAGAGAGTAATCTTATGTCGGGGTAAGGGGTGGTTTGCAGTGACATCTGACAACATTTGCAGAGTCCTTTTTACTCAGACCTGGCTTGGCAGAGTACTCAGCTCTTTGGAATCTGATCTGTTAATTCAGGCTTCGGTATCTAATACAAAGAGCATGCAGAGCTGGGTATTTCAGGGCATGAGTTTAAAGCAATAAATTTCCTGCCTAGGAAAGCATCCTGATCTGGAGAAGTGATAGGCTCTCTCTTGTTCTGGTTTAAAGGGAAACCCGATTAATTCTGGAGGGTGCCCTACAGGTATTCAGTGTACTTCCTTCCTGCCTCACTGTGGGCTTTGCTGGGCCCACATGGCTGCAGCTGCTCATCGACATTCTTGTCTCCTTTCAGTCCTCTGAAAAATGCCTACCCCATCAGTTCTACTTAGCTTCACTCAAGCTGACCTTCACCTTCAAACGTGAGACTGTATCAATGGTAGTTTATCCTGAGTGTGTCTGTGAGTCACCGGTTTCTGTAGGTAAGAAATCTCTTCTCCCTCAGCTCTTGTGTATAGGGGAAAACATACAGCGTTTCAGACTCTGTATTGCTTACATTGTGAGGAAACTCATCAGATCAGAAACCTCAGTGTAGCTGCCATGAACAGAGCCCTAAGAAGATAGTATCTCCAAAATATATATACGGGTAGATCTCACTATAATGTATCCATGTTTAAGTAGCCAGGATATATTCTGCATTAGGAGCCTGAGCCCATTATCTAAATAAGATTGATTCCAACCTGTAGTCAGAAGGACTACTAAAGTTTAAGGGACATCACCCAAATGCCTACAAATTGCATAAGGATGTGGAATAGGTGGTTTTGTTCAGTATTGGCTCTGTCCCTGTGCTTACTTATTTACCATATCCCATCAGGCCAATGGGAAAAACTAGTTCCTGCATCAACTAACCACCCCCCACCCATTCCTTTCCTCAAAGCACTCAGGATTTGTGAGACTTGAAAGAAGATACATAATGACACAAGACATTACACTTGAAGCCATAATCTGACCCTCAACTCACTTTAGCCCCTCAGAGTTTTCTCACAGTTCTCTTCATCCACACTTGAAGGTTGGTAGAGGACCATTAATATGGCAGACATGTTTCTTTAAACTCTTAACACCATCTAGTTATAGGTGACCTGTGCAACCAGGATGGGTTTATGGATGTCAAGGTCTACAGCCACCAAACAAAACCAGCTCTAAACTTGGATACCCTCAGGGTGGGGGACTCAACCTGCCAACCTACCTTCAAGGTTCCATCTCAAGGGCTGACAGTGTTTCATATCCCCCTGAGCAGATGCGGAACAAGACATAAGGTGAGTACCAGCAGACTTCGAGGTGTTAAGACTGGACCTTAAGATCACTGGTCACCCACTTCTAACCTTCCTCTAATTTTAAGTTCAAGGACGACAAAGTCATCTATGAAAATGAAATACATGCTCTCTGGGCAGATCTCCCTCCACGCACAATTTCCAGAGATAGTGAATTCAGGTGTGATGAAATTGCTACTTCTTAAGCTCCACGTTAGGTTAAAGCAGTCTTCTAACCTAAAATTCTTCTTACCACTTGGCCCCTCCCCACATTCATTACAGAATGACTGTGAGGTGCCATTACAGCAGAGATGACCTGCTAATAAACACTGATGTCCAAAGCCTTCCTCCTCCAGTGGCCTCTGTGAGGCCAGGTCCACTTGCCTTGAGCATGCAAACCTACCCAGGTGAGCCATCATAACCTAAGACACCCCGCTTAAATACTTTCAGAGAACTCTGCCCCAACCTGAGCTTTCTGATGCTGCCAGACTAATGGAATAGTAATGATGCTTTAGCTCATACTGCAACCATCAACAACTTGCGTAGTGAAGATGTTCCTATTCCATTTCAGACCAATCTTACCTTCGACCTTATGGGGACAAGGAGTACCCTGTGGTGAGATACCTCCGCCAACCAATTTACCTGGAACTAAGAGTCCTTAATAGGGCTGACCCCAATATCAAGCTGGTCTTAGATGACTGCTGGGCAACACCCACTGTGAACCCAGCCTCACTTCCCCAGTGGAATATTATCATGGATGGGTAGGTATTCTCCACCCATAAGGTAGCTCCGTTAATGAAAAATTACCAGCGAAAGGGTGCCTACCTGGCTCAGTCAATAAAGCATGAGACTCTTGATCTCTGGGTTATGAGTTTGGGCCCCATGTTGGGGGTAGAGATGACTTTAAAAAAAAAAAAATCTTAAAAAAAAAAAAGTGACAGTGAAGAGGAAATAACACCCCCCTGGGTTTCAGAAGAGCACAGTCACAAAGGCCCTGATCTTTGTCTGTGTTCATTAGTAACCATTCTAACTGCCTGGGACATACTAGGCACTCAGATTAGTAGGAAGAATTAAGCCAATATAAAAACTACATATAAAACTTGAGGCTCCTGAGAGGCTTACCTAGCAAACTAATCAGTACTTACATTGTATTACTATGTTAGAAAAATAGAACTAGTATGTACAACTCATGACTTGATATTGTTGGGTAGACCACATCAGAAAGTATATTAAATAAAAGGCACAGGTAGAAAGTAGAACAGTTCACAAGGTGTTAGAATACGTGTGGCTGAATTTGGGCAATTGTTGAGTCAAACTTGGGGTGGGGGGGGGTAGGGAATAACATTGCTGATGTTCTGCCCTGGTGTGTGCCTTCCAGCTGTGAATACAATCTAGACAACCACAGAACTACCTTCCATCCAGTTGGTTCATCTGTGACCTATCCTAATCACTATCAGAGGTTCGATGTGAAGACCTTTGCCTTTGTATCCGAGGCCCAAGTGCTCTCTAGCCTGGTAAGCAATTAAGTCCCCTGGGACAGACTGAATGTGAGTGCATCAGTTCCACTCGACTCTTCTATCTCCAGGTCTACTTCCACTGCAGCGCGTTAATCTGCAATCAACTTTCTCCAGACTCCCCTCTGTGTTCTGTGACTTGCCCTGTGTCATTCAGACACAGGCGAGGTAAAAAACTTCAAGTCTTCATTACCATGAGCCCTCAAAGCAAGCCTTATCTTCTCAGAACTGGAAACCTTAAGAATGAGGGCTGTGGAGAGCCTGACTGCCTCAGTCAGTAGAGCCTACAACTCTTGATCTTGAGCTGCTAGTGGGTACCAATGAGTGTACAAGTCATATAAAATGAAAAAAAAAAAAGTGGGGGGGCTTTATTGGGACTCTTTATCTTCTAAGAAGTGTTCTCAGGTTTCTTGTTCCAAGAAACCTCAGGGAGGACTGCCTCCCTGCCCATAGGATAAGGCTGAGATGGCAAGTTCCGGATCAGACTATGAGCAAGTCTGGTTTTGCACATGGACTGGAGCCTGATCTTCTGCACAGGTGACTCTGCAAAGTTACTCTTGCAAAGTCTGGGTGGACTGGGAACTTAATCTTCCTGGGGATATTCCTGGAGAGTTTATTCTGTTTTTACAGTAAAGTTTATGCCCTCCTACAAAGGTAGGAGAGGCAAAACCCTACATAGAGCAGGGAACTCGGCAGAGATGTTGTCTAAGTTCATCGACACACCTCTCTCTGGGTCACTACTCCCAAGGTCAGATACTAAGTCCAATCTCTGTCCCCAGCCACAGGTACCACTGAAGAAGAGAAAATGATAGTAAGTCTCCCGGGACCCATCCTCCTGTTGTCAAATGGCTCTTCACTCAGAGGTATGGATTTAAAGCCTAGGGCACTTCCTGGACTCAAGTTCTTGGCTTTGTTAAATTTAACCATGCACAAATAATACATGCCTATGGTAATCCTAAATATAATAAAAGAATGAGTCTCTCTTCCTAGCCATAACTCTAAGTTTCTTGTGTACTCTTCCAAAAACCCCCCTTAAAAAAAAAAGCTTTTAATGCAAGTGAAAACATCATTATCACATATTCTACCTACTTGCTGTAAATTTTTTTTTACTTGTTTTGAAGCATTTAATCTGCACAGAGAACTACCTCACTGCTAACAGCTATATAGGATTCCATCCACATGGCTCTGTCTTAACCACAGTCTTCATTCATGGGTGTCCAGGTTATTTCCAATTTTGTCACTAATGCTCCAGTAGAATCCTCCTCTTAAATCTTTGCCTACTACACAAATCCAGGATAGCTTTTTTTTTTTTTTTCTTTAAGATTTATTTTAGAACACAAACTGAAGGGGCAGGGAGAGGGGAAGAGAATGTCAAGCAGATTTCGGTTGAGCCCGGATCTCATCCTGGGAGCTCTGACTCAAGACCCTGAGATCACAACCTGAGCCAAAAGCAAGAGTCAGACACTTAACTGACTGAAACACTCAGGCACCCCTGGGATATCTTTCTAGAAGTGAACTATTCAATCGGAAGGCATGTGACTTACTCCTGCCAAACTTCATTCTGTACTAGGTTGTGTTCTTGTTAATATCTCCTATCTTGATCCCAGCTGGTCTTAATTACAGACCCATAATTTGAAAGTAAGTGGCCTTAAATCCCTAACAACCTGCAAGAAACCATGCACTCGGGATCATTTCTATTAGTGCCATAATGTTAAAAAGGCTGAAACAGTAAGGTTCTTTTTGAGTGTCAGTTCATCTGATTGTAGAAGGAAAAGAAGCAAGCGGGAGGTGGGAACAGCTGTGGGAGCAGAGCAGCGAGAGGTGGAGGTTGGCTCCAGGAGTAAGACTGTATACCTTGTTATGAGCTTCCCAAATGAGCCCTGTGAGGCTTCATATCACTTCGCTGGGCAGCCTCAGACTTTAACTTAGGCCTTTTGATTTTTAATGATCTTAAGACTTGAATGTCTCCTTCCTTCCCAGATGCTGTGGACTCGAAACAGCCCAAGGCTGCCGGATATGTTGCTTTTAAGACTATGGTGGTTGTGACTGCCTTAGCAGGCCTGCTGGCAACTCTAGGCCTCATTAGCTACCTCCGCAAGAAAAGAATCATGATGTTAAATCACTAAGGATTTTCAAATAAAGTGGTTGAAGCAAGCTGCTTGCTCTTACCTCATTAACCTTACATGGAGTTCAAGGATGGCTTCTTGGGGTCACTCGGTAGAGGTCATGTAGAACCTCTCCACCATCCTAATGGGCTTTGGCTGTGTAGATAAGAATAAGGAAATTCAGGACTTAATTGTTTCCTGTCATTCAGCTTTCTCTGACCTCCACTCCCCAAACTGGCTGAGCTGGAAAACTGAACCAGCAGCAGGTCTTCGCTCCAGCGCCCCTCTGGGGCTGCCTTCAGGCGACTCGTCTTTCACTCCTCCATTCACATATGCAAGATGTGGAGATGAAAGCTCAGCCTTAGTCATGGGCACGATTTCCCTGCCCTAGAAGGGCAGGGTAAGGAGGTGTTCCCAAGGAATTAATCTAGCGTTCTGCTTCCATATTTCCTAACTCAAATTACTCTTTGAAAGAAACTTTGCCTGAGAACTTCAAGGTTTTCAGTTACATTGTTCCCTGAATTCATCATGCAATTTGAGACCAGCAATCTCCCTGGGGGAATGGAAATGAATAAAGGTTCTGGTTTTCTTAGGTGCAGTTACAACATTCCTAGTCTCGTTAAGACTCCACAGCTGTACACCAGCCCCTTAGCTGAGGCTGGAGAGTGGCTTTCCCACTGCCTACATGCGATTATTCCTTCCTTCTGTGTCTTGTCCCCCTCAGGGTCCCCCAGCTTCTACACCACAATTATATCAAAAGGACTAGTGTTTGCTTCCCACTGTAGCTCTTAACAGACTATGTTCAAGGTAATACAGAAATGAACTCGCTTGTATCCTTCAACTAGAAAAAACATAGATTGTACGAGAGCTTTGGCTAGGAAAAAAAACTCAAAAAGCTTTAAAATATCTGTACGGGGCTAGGAGGTAAAAACAAAGTCTTCAGTGTGTTGGGAACTTTTTTCGGAGTAGTCATAGTCTCGCTTTTTAAAATTTGAAGAATGTTAAATATACTGTAGCTCTTTTTTTTTTTTAAGATTTTATTTATTTGACAGAGATCACAAGTAGACAGAGAGGCAGGCAGAGAGGAAGGGGGTTGCAGGCTCCCCGCTGAGCAGAGAGCTGGGATTCGGGGCTGGATCCCAGGACCCTGAGATCATGACTGGAGCAGAAGGCAGAGACCCAACCCACTGAGCCTCCCAGGCGACCTATACTGCAGCTCTTTGAGATGCATTCTGCCTCCTCTCCCAATACACCTTTTCATTCTAAATTATTTGACTACATTTATACAGTAGAACTCAGCTATGGTGTGGGGAAGGAAACTACTCACATTGTGTGAAAGCTCTGGTCTTTCTAGAGTTCTAGGAGTCAAAAGTTCAAGTTAGTCATCAAAGCCATTCTTGGGATATTGCTTTAGAAGGGAATAAGGCCTTAATTTGATAATGATAAATGGTCTTGGAGTCAAGCTTTTCTGTGACTGACCAGGCACAGTGTTCCACATTAGAGCCAGAAAACCCGTGTATGTTGTACTTTTTAAAATGGCATTTAAATTTGGCCACTTAAGGGGCTTCCTGATCCCCAGTGATAGGCTAAATAATGACCACCCCAACAGGTCCACTTCTTATTCCCCAGAATTTGAATATTCTCTTTACATGGTTCCAAATGGACCTTGCAGATGTGCCCGAGAGTCCTGACACGGGGATATTATCCAATAAGACCCAATCACAAGGATCCTTATAAAAAGGGCAGAAGGATCAGAGTTAGAAGATGTCCCAATGGAAGCAGAAATCAGAGTGATGGGGGTCACAAGCTATGGAATATGGGGAGCCAATATTAGCTAGGGATGGCAAGGAAATGGGTCTCCACTAGAGCCTCAAGGAATACAATTCCACTGCCCCGTTTTGGACTTCTGAATTCCAGAGTTGTGAAATAACCTGTATTTCAAGATGCTAAGTTTATATGAATTTGTTACAACAGCAATAGGTAATAAATACAAACTCTAATGAGTCCCTAAAGCCATCACTTTGCTAGAAATGCACACATTTTACAGAAGAGCAACATGGGCCCTAGGGTAGCTTATCCAAGATATATGATCTTGATGAAGGAGCTGGAGCCTCTCTTCTCCAGGTTGGTCTGTTTGTATATGGTCACAAGTCAGGATCACGGTGACCTGGTCTCCAGCCTGTCCCCACAGCAGGGCTTGGTTCTGATGTTTGCCACAAATGCTGGGACAGAACTTGGGAGAAAAGCTAAGCCAACTGTGGAGCAACTGCTGGGATGAACACTTGTTGCCATGGAAGCCAGGAACAAGTACAATAAGTGACTGACTCAAGTTATGCTCTCAACTTCCAAAGGTTCACATCCTCCTACTGTACGTGGGAGAGGCAGCCTTGTGCTATGGGGAGAGAGGGAGCTCAAATCCCGAGAGACTGCTCCCTCACCAAACTCATGTTTGCAATCTTGCTTATGCAGTAGGGATGAGCCATAGTTGTAACAGGTCCCAGGAGGTAGATGAGGGGTATGTGGATTCTAACACTCGACCCAACAGTTTGAACAGCAAAGGTTACAGGAGCTGGGAATGGACCTACATGCCTTGGGAAGGCCCCTGTCATGTTTAACTTTCCTTCCCTGCCCCGATCTGCTGACTCAGGCAGTTTCATGAAATTTGTCAAGTTCTAGAATAAGAGTTGTGTTTGGGTTCTGGATATATGTCGCTCTTGCTGTGTGACCTTAGGCAGGTGGAACAATCTCTGAGCCTATTTCCACATCTTTAAAATGAGAATAAAACCTATTTTGATAAAAACAAAACAAAAAACTTATTTTGGGGGCACACAGATGGCTCAGTCAGTAGGACATGTGACTCTTGATCTTGGGGTTGTTGGTCTGAGCCCCGTGTTGAGTGTAGAGATTACACAAAGTCTTAAAAACAAAACCTACTCTGAAAGCACGTGAGGGTTCAATGAGATAGTCAGTAGTCAAAGTCTTAGTGTCTGAGCTGCCCAGTCAGCACTGCAGCCATCTAAATAAAACCTCAGGGGAAAATTATAAGCAACTGAGGGTTGGATAAAGCTATGTGCTAGGTGAGAGATTCTTAATCAGGCACATATTTCGAAAAATATACATGTCCTGACCCTACCTACTAAACTAGAACCTTTAAAGAGAGGGGTCTAAGCATGTTTGGGCTCTGAAGCCATATAATAGCCCCCAAATATCTATGTCCTAATCTCAGAAACCTGTGAATGTTCCCTTCCATGGGAAAAAGGGACTTTATGTACATGATTAATTTAAGGATCCTGCATGGGGAAATTCTCTGGATCACCCAGGTGGGACCTAACTGCAATCACAGGGATCCCTATAAGAGGGAGACAGGGTGAGATCTGGCGACAGGAAGGGAAAGGTAATGTGATGATGGAGGCAGGGACTGGAGTGATGCACCATGATGACAAGGGAGGGGCTACCAGCTGAGGACCACAGATGGACACTGAACTAAAGGAGTTCAAGAAAAGGACTCTCCTCTAGAGCCTCTAGAAGGGACCAGCCTCACTGGCACCTGGAATTTAGCCCAGTGAAACTGATTTCAAACCTCTGACCTCCAGAATAAATTGGTTATTTTTAAGCCACTGACCTTGTGATAATTTGTTACAGCAGAAAGAAGAAACTAATACAAGCTCCTCCAGTGATCTGACATACACCTCTGGGTAAGAATTGCTGTGTTAGACTAAGGCAGAAGCCAGCAAACTTTGTCATAGACAACGTGTTACAAACTCACACTGTTGCTCCTACACGGGGACTAACATGGGAGCGGTTTATTGTTTCAAGGGCTTGGCAGATTCAAGTTGCAATCAGCTTCATTTCTAAACCATAGTATATCCTGGTGGAATTGAAGAGTTGCTGAGAACACAAGTCCATCCTGAGATGGGAATTGAAGTTGTAACCCACTGAGGTACCAGAATTAGAATTACCTTCTACGGTTGTCACTACTGTGCCAATAAGTAGAAAATCCATGGGGTAACATTGCTTCTGGCTTGAAGGTGGTGGTGCATGGAGTAGGAAGCTACCTCACTGCTGGAGGACAGGGGATCAGCAGAAGGTAGAACATATAGTGCCTGGCATATCCATAGTCTTGGTCATAGCAGCTTCCCCCTGATGAGTCAACGGACTCCATTGTGTGTAGGCTGGGCTCTTGGGTAGCCTAAGTACCACTTCCTCTCTTGAGAGTAGATTTCCCTGACAGAGGTTAGAATTCTGCCTAACCTCTCCTTGACCCTGACCTTTGATCACACAACACCCAAGGAACTTTGCTTTGTGAATAAACTCATGACTGAACTGCCACTAATAGTTGGCGTAGGCTGCTTAATCTGAAAAGGTTTCCTTCCCACTTTCTCTTCCTGTGATATTGTGATTTATAGTAAGAAATATTTATTTGGTCTTTGTCCCCCTGTAGCATAGAGCTCCTAAAACACTTGGAACTTCTTAAGTGTTGAGAGCAATTAAGGAGCCTTTTGTTACATTAATAGATGACTTTGGGAAAGCCCCTAAATAACTTAGAGAAGGGGGCTGGTTGCCAGGGAAACCAATCTTGAACAGAAGGTAGAAACTTTCAGTCTTACCCCCTTGATTTCTGGGACTCGGCCAGTTGATCATGCCTATATAATGAAGCTTCCATTAAAACCCCAAAGCAGAGGGTTCAGAGAGCTTCCAGGTTGGAGAACATGTGGAGATTTGGGGAGAATGGTGTTTTCAGAGAGGACATGGAAGTTCCTTGTCCTTTCTCCATCCCTATGCTTCTCTTCCATCTGGCTGTTCCTGAGTTACATCCTTTAATAATAAACCAGTAATCTAATAAATACACTGTTTTTCTGAGTTCTGTGGGACACTCTAGCAAATCAATCAAACCCAATAAGGTGTCATCAGAACCTCCCACCTGTAGCCAGATCATGAGGACCACACGTACCTGGACTTGTGACTGGCATCTAAAGTGGGGTACGGTAGGTAGGAACAGTCTTGTAGGACTGAGCCCTTAACCTGTGGTATCTGATGCTATCTCCAAGTAGGTAGTGAGAAGTGAGTTGAATTGTAGGACACCCAAATGGCACCAGAGAATTGCTTGGTGGGGTAACCCCCATACACATAGAATTGGGTCCCAGAATCCTCATTTTTCTCCCTGTCCCCTTCTTCCCTAATAAGAGAACTTTGACTGTTCTGGAATGGCATAATATATCCCTAGGTGACACACCCTGATGGTGCTAAATAATCAAGATGAACTCTCACTTCCCTTGCAGATCAGCTACCAGGAGGCATATGTTTCTGTTCAATGAGATTTAAAGGGATATTGCAAGGGAGGCATCTGTCTTTTTCTTCCTTGTTTAAAAAAAAAAAAAAAAAGTATGTAAAGCTAGCCCCTTTTCTTCCTGTCTATGGATGTGGTGGTGTGACATTGTGAGTCTTTGAGTTGTGGCAGCCATCTTGTGACCATGAGGAAACAGCCTAATGACACTGAGAATGGTAGACTAAAAACATGGAAAATCTAGATTCCTGATTACTTTGTTGTGTTTCCTCAATCAACCCTGCAATCACTTGCATCTTGTTAAGAAGAAAACCACAGGACCTCAAAGGGAGCTTAATACCTAATCTAATTACAGTTTTAACCTTCCCCAGAAATGAAGTCTTAACTGGTCAGTCAGGACTTTTCTAGTCAGCACTAATGAGGTAATTGTCACATGGGCCCTCCATTCCCCAAAGGAAGATGAGGTCATCTGTGTAAGACTCCCAGCCCTTCCACCTAAGGGTAAGTGACCTTGCCTAAAGCAATCTTTTCTTTAGCTAATAACGTCTTTGCTCGACCCTCCTTCCTATAGAAACCTTCCATTTTCTACAACTCCTCAGAGCTCCCCTCTACACGCTAGGTGGGATTCATGACTCGATTCATAAAACCAATTAGATCTTCAAGTTTACTCAATTGAAATTTTGTTCTTTAGCAATCTTTCATGTTTAGTGAGATGCTAAGGGTTCCCTTTTTTTAAGGGATGTAGTTTGTTTCTTGCAGATAAAAGCATTCAAAATGATTCAGGATTAAAACAGCATTACTTTTAGGAGATCAGCTATGGCTATAGTTTGCATCTCTAAGAACACACCAAGTTACATGTAAGGTTTCCTTCAGATTAATAACCAAATTTATATAAACCACAAATAAGAACACCTTCTGTTAACGAATTTACTTTGCTTTGGCTCCCCCAAGGCGCAAGAGAACCAGAGTCTTATTCTGTTCATCTTTGGATTCCCAGAGGTCCTTATGGGAGGGAAGTGATTTCACCAAAAATATAGTACAAAGAAGCTTGATTCTGTGAAAATTAGTAAAGGGAAACCCCACTAAATGGAACCTGGAAGTTTTGGCAGGGGGAGTTCCCACACCCTAACACTCTGAATCAACTGCAGACCCAACAGGAAGAGACTGATTTGACTGTGAACATAGATACCACTCTTCTATTCCAGCCGGAGGAAGAGCTGATTTCCTCATTCCCCACCGCCAGCCTCTAGGCAACAGCCAATGAGAAGCCACTATACTTTTGACTCCCAGTTTTCTCTAATGGACTTTCAGTTCATAACAGCATTCCCAATTCACCCCTTCTCTCCTTATAGAAGTGAGCCTTGGGGCACCTGGATGGTGCAGTCGGTTAGTTGTCTGATTCTTGGGTTTGACTCAGGTCATGATCTCAGGGTGATGAGATCAAGCCCTACATCAGGCTCCGCTGATCAGGGTGGAGTCCACTTGAGATTCTCTCTCTCCCTCTGCCCCTCCCACTTGTGTGCTCTCACGCTCTCTCTCAAATGAATGAATGAATGAATGAATAGGTGTGCCTCTCCTTTATTCCCTGGACTTGCCTACAGTTTTGCCGCAGCTTGTTTGCCCCAGATTGCGATTCTCGTTGATTCCCAAATAAACACCTCTTCTGCTGGGAAAGTAACTGGCAGTATATTTTTGAGGTTAAGAATTCAAAGCAGAGGGACGCCTGGGTGGCTCAGTGGGTTAAAGCCTCTGCCTTCGGCTCAGGTCATGATCTCAGGGTCCTGGGATCGAGTTCCACATCGGACTCTCTGCTCAGTGGGAGCCTGCTTCCCTTCCTGCCTCTCTGCCTACTTGTGATTTCTGTCAAATAAATAAAATCTTAAAAAAAAAAAAAAAAGAATTCAAAGCAGATAATATGGTCTCTTTGCTTCCATACCTGGAGATGGATCCTCCCCACTTCATTCTGTTAGGGTCAGAGGAGCAGGGAAGATGCTGTGAAGCAAGCCCCAGATGCAAGGCATGGGTCCCAGCCCAGGTGCTGCAGACTTACAGTGGCTGCAGGTAGAGTCATGGCTCCTCTCTGGCTTCAGGTGTGCCATCTTTAAAGAATTTTTTTTTAAGACTTTATTTATTTATTTGACAGACGGAGATTACAAGCAGGCAGAGAGGCAGGCAGAGAGAGAGGAGGAAGCAGGCTCCCCACTGAGCAGAGAGCCAGATGATGCGGGGCTCGATCCCAGAACTCTGGAATCATGACCTGAGCCGAAGGCAGAGGCTTTAACCCATTGAGCCACCCAGGCTCCCCCAGGTGTGCCATCTTTAGAAGGAGGACTGAAGAGGGTTTCTATGGCCTTGTTACCCAAGGTGTGGTCTGTGGAAGGCTTTCCCTGGGAGCTGGAAGAAACTCAGACCTACAGACTTAGGACCTGCCTTTTAGCAGGACCCCTTGTACAGATGCATAGTAACATCTAAGATGCACAAGTGCAAAGTCTCTTTCAGCTCTCAGGGCTGTTCCGGGCAGAGCCAGCTTCAGATCGCTAGATGTGAGCTCCCTCTTCTGGCTCAACAAGTAAGCACCGACTTCAGGAAACATCTCTGTTCCATTTCCACCTGCTGGTTTTCCGTTTGTTTGTTTTTAAGGGGTTCAGATGGGGATTGAAGCTCCAGCACCTAAGTAGGGGCATAAGGTCTCCTAGCACAGTGTATGGGGCCTTGAGTCTCCTCTCAAGTCATGGGAAGCCAAACGACACCCACTGTCCTCTCCGACCTAGACGGCTCTCCAATTCCCAACTGCCTAAGTAGCCCACCTTCCCTATGTCTCATCCTTGTCATTCTGCTTTAACAGAAAAGCAGGGAGAGGGGAGAAAACCAAGCCTGAGCTGGCAGCCAATGATGCTGTTCTTGTGGCACAGTCACTAGCCAGCTCTGAGACATTTGGCAAATTATTACCTGTTGGCCCAGTTTCGTCTTCTGCCGGTTGAGGAGTATGGCAGGAAGATGGAACAGAGGGAACTTGCAAAACTGTTGTGAAAGGTCAAAAATGGTAATGACATCTTTCACAAATGTCAAGGTAGTTTTCCTGATGCCATTACTATAACTGGCAGATCTAGTACAGGCCTGGCCGATTCCAGCCTCATCCCAGATGAGCTCTGCTGTCGTGAAGCCTGATGTTCTTAATTCTTGTCTCCATCAGGATTTCTCAACCTCAGCACTGACATTTGTGCCCAAATAATTCTTTCTGTAAGGGGCTGTCATGTGCATTGTAGGACGGTTAACAGCATCCCTGACCTCATCCACCACCAGGAGCATGTCAGGGGCAACCCCTCTCCCAAACACACACAGTCATGAGAATCAAAAATGCCTCCACACGCTGCCAAATGTCCTGGGATATACAGGCTCTAGATTCGCACCTCTCAGAATTTTCTAATCAATGGAAAATGTTGTCCAGGGGTTTCTATGTATAAGGTTCTAGGCTATCCAAAGTGAATATGCAGGCCTTGTTTCCATCCCCAGAGCACTGGTGGAGAGGGGGCAGGTAGGGAGGGTGGGAGGAAAGGTAAATGCAAGAGAATAGCAGCAAATGAGAGACACGTCAGTTGAGCAGGGGTATAATTTTTTGATGGTGTTGTAGCACTTTCATAATCTAGAGACCACTTGCCTCAGTTTCCCAAAGACTCCAGTCGGATGCGTTCTCTTTACAGACTGAGGAAGTCAATGCACAGAGAGGCTGTCACTTGCTCAACAGGCCTGTTCCACGAGGGCTGTAAGTATAAAGAGGGTGCACATAGCAAGACATAACTTCACAGAGGTATGAACCTGGAGCTGGACTGTGGAAGGTGGAAATCTTTTGAGATGGGAGGTTTGGACAAGGGATGCTCTGGCATCACTGGTTTTCAACTTTTCGGCCACATATGAGGGATACTATCCACCATAACGACACACCCAAGAGGCCCGCCAGATTTGTATGTAATCCCCACACCTTTCCCCCAGGAAGGCAAAGAGAGCGCTTCATTAATTCATAATTGTCACAACTCTCACCAATCACTCCAGATGTGTGTGTGTGTGTGTGTGTGTGCGCGCGTGCACACCTATTGGATCACTCACCATACGTATATGCATGCGTGCACATGTTTTGGGTGGTACCATGGCATAGGTAAGGGAAAGCAGGTTATTCTCAAATTCTACCCCCTCTCTCTAGCTCCACTTTTTCTCTCCCACTCAAGGAAGCACAGCAAAACCTACATGAAAGTACTCAACCTTGTGACAACTCACACCCGATCATGCCTTTGCCAGAGTGTTGCAACTTCTGGGCTGAATCTCCTGTTTGTCTTTGGGTTTTTGTTTTTTTTTTTTTAATTTTATTTATTTATTTATTTAGGGTAATCTCTATACCCAATGTGGGGCTCAAACTCACAAGCCCGAAATCCAGAGTCACATGCTCCACCGAATGAGCCAGCCAGACAACCCTGAATCCTCTGGTCTATGCAGAACAGACAACAGAAGCCACACACAGTGCTAGTTGAAAGGGTACCTCTTTGGGGACAACTCTAGGGAAGCCAACCATTCCCATTGCATTTAATGAAACCAGCAAACCCTGGAGTCATCTGACACAGCGGCAAAGGTTATGGATACTGTCAGAGACAGCATATATTAGGGCACGGGTCCAAATCTCATAAGGCCTCAAAGGCAGGTGGAGGAGTTGACATTGAACCACATGCTGAGTACAAGGGTCGGTTTTGCAGTCAGGCAAACTGGGCTTGCATCCCACTTGTTTCCATGGGCCCTTGACAACTTAACCGCTCAATCTGTCAGCATTTTTATCTCTAAGATGGGTAGTAGTGAGGACTGACCGAAAATGTGTATTGATTTGTAGAGGGTTTAAGATAGCACCCAACACATGGCAAAAACAGACACCTGGGGGTGCCTGGGTGGCTCAGTCGTTGGGCATCGCCTTCAGCTCAGGTCCTGATCTCAGGGTCCTGGGATCAAGCCCCGCATCGCGCTCTCTGCTCAGCGGGAGCCTGCCTCTCTCTCTCTCTGCTACTCCCCCTGCTTGTACTCTCTGTCAAATAAATAAACTCTTAAACAAACAAACAAACAAACAAAATAAAACAAAACAAAAAAAAACAGACACCTGGACAAACTAACTGATAAATTAACATTCTGGCTGTATAAAATCATGGTTTTCATGCTGTAAGGATAAATTACCTTTCCAAATGAGCCACACATTGAACTATGTCTAAAAGGCAGGCACCTTTTGAATAATCGGGGAGTCCTAAAATTCCTTCAAGCCTGGCTGACAATAAGCCTTTCACACATTTCTGTTCCAGTCAGTTTTAAATGATGGTGCACTGTGCGTTTTGACAACTGTGCTTTATGGCCCTATTCTGGGGCAGGCGTTCTGCTGGGTTTTGTACATTATTTTACTTTGTTTGATCAGAAAAGGCCTTGAGCTCTAGCCAATGTGATGGAGAGCCTGAATTGCAAAGCCATGATTTAGATGCCACGTTTTCTGGCAGAATTAGTCAGTTCTGCTCTAAACCTTAGTTTCACCTCTAAAATCCAGAGGCTGATGGGATATAAAAAATGAGAAGCCAGTAGAGGCAGCTTGTGATGGGTCTTACCCAAGTACAGTGGGAAAGGGAAAGCACCTTGCAGTTTGCAGAGTTTGAAGCAAGGATGTTTATGGAATCAGAAATATTTTTTTAAAAAGATTTTATTTATTTACTTGGCAGATCACAAGTAGGCAGAGAGAGGCAGGCAGAGAGAGAGGAGGAAGCAGGCTTCCTGCTGAGCACAGAGCCTGATGTTGGGCTCGATCCCTTACACTCTAAACCAACTGTCTACTTCACACACCCTAGTAGTGTTAAAAAAGGCCTACCTGACTTCATATGAGCAAAGGAGATCTTGAATATTCACCCAGCCCCATCTCAGAAAATAGCGTCCCCATCTACCTTTTGGCTCAAGTTTAAAAATTTAGGTGCCATCCCATGTTCCACTTTCCTTCATCACCCACAGGCAACCAATCACCAACTGCTGCCAGCTCTCCAAATGAGGAAGGTCTTCATACCTCCATCCTCGCGTGGCACCATAACCATCTTCTGCAGACCTAACTGGCCTTCATCCATTGGCCATGGAGTTATCTTTAAAAATCCAAGTCTGATTATGTCCCTTTAAAGTGCATCATCTTCCCGGGGCGCCTGGGTGGCTCAGTGGGTTAAAGCCTCTGCCTTCGGCTCGGGTCATGATCCCAGTGTCCTGGGATCGAGCCCCGCATCGGGCTCTCCGCTTAGCAGGGAGCCTGCTTCCTCCTCTCTCTCTGCCTGCCTCTGTCTGCCTACTTGTGATCTGTCTATTAAGTAAATAAATAAAATCTTCAAAATAAAAAGAAAAAAGTGCATCATCTTCCCTTTGCTCTTTGGAGTAAACTTCTTACTCTAAGGGGCCCTGAATGATGGGCTTCTGTCTCTCTTTCATCTACCCTTTGCTCACCAGGTCCAGCCACACTGATATCATTTCTTTCCCAATCTTTGGGCCTTTGCATCCCTGTGCCCTGTTCTGGGAACACCCACCCCGAACTCTTGGCATGGCTGTAACTTCTCATTCTTTGGTTCAGAGAAGAAATCTTTGCTTGCTCCGATGAAAGTGGCCTCCCCTGGTTGTATGTCACCCTTTTACTTTCTCCTGATACGCTTATCACAATCTACTATTTTGTTTACTGGTTGTAGCAGGTAGCCCCTAGAGTCGAGTCCATGATCCTGACCTCTGGTACACATGCCTTTGTGTGATTCCCCTCTCGAGTGTGGTTGGGACCCGCGATTGCTTCTAACCCATGGAATATGGTGAAAGTGACAAGATACACGTGATAATACATATATGCTTATGCTACATAAGAATGTAATGCCTGCCTTGCTAAGAGAATCTCTCTCTTGGTGGCTTCAAAGATGCAAGCTGCCATGTGTGATGTCCCATATAGCCTGCAAAGAACGGGATGCCACCAATGACCATGTGGGCTTGGATGTGGATCCTTCCCCAGTTGAGCCTCAGATGAGAACCCAGCCCTGGCAACACTGTGCTTGGAAGTTTTGCAAAGGACCTGGCTGAGCCAGGACTACCAACACACTGAAAATGTGAGATAACATATATTCTTTAAAGTCTATAGTTTGTGGGAAACTGTTATACAGCAACAGTTAATACACTTGTTAAGCGACTTTTGTATTAGAAAGCAAACTTCTGGAGGCCAGGGACCTTTTCATTTCTCATTACTACCCAGATGGGTAGATGGCAGTAGACAGATGTGAGCAGACAATTGCATGAAGAAAAGAAAAATGTAATAAACACCAATTAGTACTACTCCATGTGCTGGCAGAAAAGGCAGTTCTTTTCCCTCTAAGAAGGAAAGCCACCTTTAAGGGACAGGCGTGGCTGTCATGGGATTCAGAAGTTTCCAGATTAAGGCTTTTATGTCTTGGCTTATATTTTGTCTGCCCAGCAAATACTTCCTCTCCGTTTCATATTCCTTTAGTAGTATGCACCCTACCCCATGTGAAACCAGTGGGGCTTACGTAAACCACCCATGGTTCCGGCTTGAACCTATAGCCCAGCCCTGCCCCATCACCATGGTTTACCCTCCTGACCCCTGTGACTGGTTCAGGATTGCTCACATGACCCAAGTCTGTCCAATCAGGGCCAAATCCAGATCATTGGCCTGTGCTGTTGGACAAGAGCAGCTTCCTCACTGGTGCAGGTGTGGAGCGCTAACCGTGAGGCTGACCTACAGCCAGAGCTGCTGGGACCTCCACGTGTGCATGGCCTTAGTGGAAAAGCAGCTCACCCAAGGAAAGCAGTGCTGACGGATGAAGGGAGAGAGATGCCTCAAGATGCCGCCTGAGCCCCTGGATCCAGAAGTGCCTGAAAATCTACACCCTGGCTTTTCAGTGGAATGAAATGAACTCCCCCTCTTGCCCCCACCCGCCCATTAAAGCTACTTTGGTTGGAGTGTCTGTCATGAGCCCTATTACCTGGGATTTGCCATGAAATCAACGAGAAGTAATAAGGCGATCTGATGTCTAGGGGGTGAAAGAAAGAGTAAATTAAAAAAGCTCATCCAAATAAATATTTAATAAAATGCCACAGCAGACCACTGAAGGAGAAATCCCACAGGACTTTAAAAACTTGTTTAGTCCTTAAGCATTTTCATAGGATTTTTTACAGAAATGGCTTAACAAGCCACGTTCTTCGAGACAATACAAATGTATCAAGTGCAAGTATTTTAAAGAGTAATGGCACTTAACAGTACTCCACATATCTTTAGATTTTTTCAAAAGTGCCCTTGGCCATATAGTTAACTTTTCCAACTTTGTCTGAGGAGCCATTATTGCCAAATGTGCTGGTTTCTCTGATAAAATGCTAATAAGGCAGAAGAGCTTGCTCTGTTCTGCTCTGTCCCCACCATGTTTCAAATAAGTGAAGATATAAACAGCTTCTCTCATTTCTAAAAGAAAGAAAGAAAAAAAGAAAAAAGAAAAAAAAAATCCACAATTGCCCCAAACTGGGCCCTCAGCCACAAGATCTGAGTCTTTGGGATGGAGCTGCCAGGCTATAGAGGCTCAGGACTGGGCCAAGGTCAAGTCTGCATACTGAGGAGGGCGGGTCACAGGCCAGGAAGTGCAGAGCCACTGCCAGTCTCTGCTAAGTCTCCTGGGAAGATGGGCCCACCAACAGAACCACAGGACTCCTGCAAGAGCAACAAGAGCCCCAAACTGGCCCCTGTGGGATCCTATGAATACATGAAAAAGCTAGAGGACACTTCCAAGTAGTGCTTGACCACCTAACCCCCTTCTGACTCATAATCCCAAGGGCTGAGTATGATCCACAGCCTTCGAGAGGTGCTTGGGAAAAGCTCTGGCTCCGCTGGGCCGGTCATTCCTGGTAGAGCCCCTCTAAGTCTGCAGACTTCATAGCCAGCTGACAGTCGCCACTGGAGTTTTGTTGTGTCACAGGTCTGTTTGGTAACAAGAAGAAATGGTTAGCTCTAGGGCCTCTTTCAAGAGCTTTACTGTGCAAAGTGCACAACGCTGAATATATGACATTCTTTGTTGGTTTATCTGCTTCTTGCAACCACACCAGATTTAAGGCTACACCTATTTTAGAGATGAGGAAACTGAGGGCATAAGAGGTTAAAGTGACTGGGTTAGGGGTAGGGATTCTGGCCCCTTCCCCCTATTCTAATTTGGGTATTGCAAATGAGCAGAGCATGAAGTTACAAAAACATGTATGGTAAAAGATCTTTAAAAAGTATAAGACAGACCAGGATATGTTAATGCAACAAAGTACAAAAAGGTCACATTTCAATTAACCTTAAAGAAACGACAACTTATTGAGTTTCTGGTGTACTATTAAAGAACATCCACAGTTATCTGAAAAAGCTTTTCTGCCCTTTGCCACCCATACCCTTGTGAGGCTGGGTCTTCAAAACCCAGCTGATGTCTACTAAGGCAGACATTAAAGATATTTGTGAAATACAGGGGTGCCTGAGTGGCTCACTCGGTTAAGTGTCTGCCTTCAGCTTGTGTCATGATCCCAGGGTTCTGGGATTGAGACCTGAGTCAGGATCCCTGCTCAGTGGGGAGTCAGCTTCTCCTTCTCCCTCTGTTCCTCCAGCATCCAGGCTTATGTGTATTCTTTCTCTCTCTCTCAAATAAAGGAATAAAATCTTAAAAAAAAAAAAAAAGATATTTGTGAAATGTAAAATAATGCCACTCACTCATTTCATTTTGTATTGGAAAATATAGTTCTTTTTCTTTTTTTTTCTTTTAAAGATTTTATTTATTTATTTGACAGAGAGAGAGGGAGCACAAGTAAGCTGAGCTGTAGGTAGAAGGAGGGGGAGAAGCAGGCTCTCCACTGAGCTGGGAGACCAATGCGGGTCTTGATCCCAGGACCCTGGGATCATAACCTGAGCCGAAGGCGGCCACTTAACTGACTGAGCCACCCAGGCGCCTCTAGTTACTTTTCATAAAGATGTTTTTTATATAACAGGTAATACTGTCCCTTTTTAAATAAGCATTTTTCAAATTTGTTGTTAATTTCTACTATAGTAATTACTGATACGTTTAAAACCACATGAACAAAACCTTAAGACTCAGTAAGAAGCAAAATGTGTCCAGGAACAAAATGCTTGAGAACCACTGCCCTGGTGAAAACAGTGGGTCCAGGTGCCTTGGTTGGGAGGAGGAGGGGAGTATAAGGAGCTCAAGGACAAATCTTGGAAATCTTTTTCCCCTGTTCATTGAGAAACAGGTGGTATGCAGATTTTGGTACACCTGTGGTAGAGCACAGCCGGGTTGAGAGGCAGGCAGAGATTTTGGCTCAGAAGCATCAGCTTTGATAAGCCAAATTTAAGCCCATATTTCTTCTTTTAACTCCTTTAAGACTGACAGTGGTCAAAACAATTTTTAGGAAGGGGGAGCGCCTGGGTGGCTCAGGAGGTTAAGCGTCTGCCTTCAGCCCAGGTCATGATCTTAGGGTCCTGGGATCGAGTCCTGCATCGGGCTCCTTGCTCTATGGGGAGTCTGCTTCTCCTTCTGCCCCTCCACTCATTCTCTCGATCCCTCTCTCCCTCTCTCAAATAAATAAAATCTTGAAAAAACAAACAAACAAACAAACAATTTTTAAGAAGTTGGATGTAATTCCAGGGATATCAACCAGGCAATCCTATGACAACCAGCCCTCAGCTATTTTTAAATTATACCCACCTCACATTTTATTTTCTAACCTGAGTAACCACAGGATAACATTTTGGTAAAAAGTTCAAGGGCTACTCTACAGAAAAGCAAAATTCAGGATATTGGTTCTTTTAGAGCAAGGGTTGGCAAATTCCTTGGGGCAAATGCAGTTTGCTGCCTGTTCTTGCAAATAAAGCTTTATTCGAACAAAGTCATGCTCACTTGTTTTCTTATTGTCTCTGTTGCTTTTTGGCTGCAGCAGCAGAGTTGAAGAGCTACAATATGGACCACATGGCCTACAAAGCCTAAAATATTTATCCTCTAGCCCCTTACAGAAATTGTCTGCTGATGCCTGTTCTGGAGTCCCTTGGAATCTTGGTTAAGAGGCTTTGGAGTCAACTGACCTGCATTAAGTCCCTTCTCTACCACACTTTGCTTTGGGACTTGGCTTCATTTCCCTCGCCATAGGATGGAGCTAGTACCCCCCTCACAGGGTGGTTGTGAGGATTCCGTGAGCTGATAGGGCCTGGAAAGTGCATAACAGAGTCCCTGGCACAGAGCAAGTACTTGATGGGTATTAGCCACTGTCATCAATTAAGCAAGAGCTTAAAGGAAGCACAATGGAGTTACATCCCACTTGAGACCGAGATCCTAAATCCAACAAAGAGAAAAAGATAAAAATCAAGCATTAAAAAAAAAAAAAATCATCTCTGAAAATCCCTTAGGAGGGCAGCCCATTACAGACAAAAATACTGTCATACAGTAATTCCAACACAGCTGGTTTTCCCTCCAGCATTAAAAGAGTGACTGTTCCTTCAGCGGAGGCTCCAGATGAGGTGTAGCTGGCATTAGGGGCCATAACGTAGGAATAAGATCCGTACCATCAAACCGTCACCACGAGTGTGGTGAGACACTCACATTCTAAAGAGCAAAGAGGATGACGGTGGACATTGGGAATAGCAGCTTCACGGCCCCCTGTATGACCCTGAGGTACGTGCACGGTCAGTGGAATAATGGCTCATTATTCTTGTAGCCCCCCGCAAAAAAAAAAAAAAAAAAAAAAAAAAAAAAAGCCTTATTTTGAAGTTTTGTAAATTTAGTGGCATCTTTAAAAAAAAAAAATCAGTAACAATTACTTCATAGCATGGCCACGACAACAAAATGAGTTACTTGTGTGTGGTGAAAGATGACAGCATTTTGTTTGAAACTCCATTGTCAATTCTCACTTGATGTCTGATGTATACAGGGAACTATATAGAACACTGGCCTCTCACAATTTTACTTCTAGACATCCAGCTAGGGTCAGGGTGGTATTTATGAAAATCCCCTAAATGGTAAAGATTAAATTACTGCATTAACATATATTTACCTGGGAGGAAACCAGTAGTTGAGAAGGCTGGAGGCCACAACGTAGGACACTATGATTGTCCCCGACATGGCGAGTGATACGAAGCTCAAGCCACAGAGGACACAAAGTAGTGAGAGGCCGCCGACAGAGATGACCAGTCCTAGAGGACAGCATAGTTAGAAGTCAGCTAAAACAAACAAAACTGCCAGACCCCAGGCCACTATGTTTATGACAGTTAACTCAGATTTTTTTTTTTAAGTGATATTTCCCCTAAAAATCCAGATTTGCCTGGGTGACTCAGTGGGTTAAGCCTCTGCCTTCGGCTCAGGTCATGATCTCAGGGTCCTGGGATTGAGCCCCACATCAGGCTCTCTGCTCAGCGGGGAGCCTGCTTCCCTCCTCTCTCTCTGCCTGCTTCTCTGCCTACTTGTGATGTCTCTCTGTGTCAAGTAAATAAATAAAATCTTAAAAAAAAAAAGAGGAGGAAATATGAGTTAAATACAGGCTGTATTTAACTCATCCGTCGATGATGCCCACCTTCTCCTTCAGAAGCAAACTGCCTTATCTATGGTCCCCTGAGCAGGAAACAACTCTGGGTGCTCTTGGCTCTGGGAAACCAGTGGAACAATGGCAACCAGCTCTATAGCCAGCGTCTTGTGATTTGGATCTGATACGAAAAGGCAATCTGAGCCAATTAGATCTGCCTTCTCAGTAATTTTACCTTAGCAACAAAGGGAGAAGGTGACTCTTGGCAGCGTGACCTCAGGAGGAAAGGTGGAGGAGGGGGAACATTAGTGCCTGGCAAGACACCTGGCATGCAACAGGTGTTCAATAACAAGGTGTGGAATAATTGGACTCTGTTACCATTCATGCACAAGTCACTCTATGCCACGGGCTCTGCTAAATATTTCAATATTTCGCTTTAAGCTTCAATCCCTACCACAACACTTTGAATCAGTGTTATTATTTCCTCAGTTTATATATAAAGATTTTGAGGTTCAGAGAGGGTAAATAAATTGTCCAAAATCGCACTGGGGAAGGTACGATTCTAATCTGGAGACCAAAGTCCATCTTGTAACTACTGACAATCTGCCTTGGCCACTGTTGATCTTTTCAAGAACAGGAGCATTTGATAAGAGTGGCAGGTACCCAATAAATACTGTGCTCCCAACTGAAACATTTTCCGAGGCAGTGAAGAGATGAACAGGATATACCTTCCAGTAAAATGACTCCCACAAAAGCAGCCAGGGAGGTAAGCACCACGATGAGCAGGAAGAACCCAACAGGAATGGCTGACATAGCCACAAACACCAGCACGGTGAGGGCCATGAAAGGATGCCTGTCCAGGTACTGACCCACTGGAGACTTCATAAAGGCAATCACCTGCGGGCAGGGGAGAAAGAGCCAGGACTGAATGCCATGTCTGAACCCCAGGAACCCCATCTGAGCTGCAGGAAGTCGAACCAGAGGCTGTGAAGTTGGACAGCTCATCGGTAACATAACAAGTCAATGCTAAGAAGTCTCCCAAGACATGAGTCACCCCGGCAACTGCGTAAGGCAGCTGTAGACAGGTGGCAAGTTTGAGGGTCCCACTCAACCTCAAATCTTGTGAAAGGAGGAAAGACCTGGTCATGGCTCTATCACTTCACACACACCGTCTCAAGAGACCCTCAGCATGTGTGTGCGTGGGTATAATGTACACACAGTTGATCTCCTGCTCCACGGCTGAGCTTTCAGCATCAAGGCCACTGAGGCACAGAGAGGTTAAGTCCTAGCTACTTGGCATCACCAGGGAGCTTGTTAGAAGTGCAACATCTCAAGCCCTGCCCCAGACCTGCTATATCAGGTGTTGGTTTTTAACGAGATCCCCAGGTGATCTGTACACACATGAAAGTCTGAGAAGCAATGGGACTTGCCTAGAGTCACACAGTATCCAAGTGGCAAAATCTAGGCATTCGAAGCTGAATCTCTTCACTCTAAATGTCAGATGCTGGTAAGGGCTGCCACCTGGTTAGGAAAAAATGCTTTCACGTCGTCAAAATGGATACCGCAGTCAGGCCACAGCCTGATAATTACTGCAAGCTTTATGTAATGAACACGCTGTCTTCCTTCACCAGGCAAAAGAGTTTCTGGATCTAGCTCAGTGGGAGGAGGGCTGCTTTAATGCAGAGCTGACCCTAGAAAATCCACAAGGATGGGCTTCCCCCCCTTCTTAAGCCCCATTCTGTCTCTCTCCTGACTACAGACATGTTAGTTCCTGTTCTCTTAAAAGGTTCCATCATTCCAGAACTTTTCCCCATCACAAACTTCCCGGGTCTCGTTCCTTAAGGCTTTAGAGGGCTGCAGCTGAAGTGAAGAGGAAATTCAAGCTACAGTGATCACAGGTATCACTACCCAAAACACGGATGCCTCTTAATGACTCCAATGCTGGGAATCGGGGGGCCAGCTAGAAGAGGGTTTTACAGTTCAAGTTGATGGTGATCAAAGTGCAGGGCTTAGGCTGCTTAACTAAAAAAGGCTGTCGTTCCAAGAAGCCACTGCCATTGGTCTTGGGGCTTCATCATTGCCTCCTTAGGAGAATCTCCAGTGAGAACCCAGTGAGACTCCTGTGAAGGCAGCTGAAGAAGGGCGGGGGGTGGGGGGTGCAGGGCGGGGGAGCTGGTCCCTGGAGTTGTCTTAAGTCTTGATTGCTTTCCGGCTCCAGTCCACACATATTCTTAGTAAAACCACCCAGGTATCCTATGATAGACTGAACGGTTCTCTCTGATCCGTTATAGTCAAGACACCCAGTAACCACAGTGGGGAGCAGATGAGGCTGGAACGCTCAAAGGCCAGGCTTGTGAGTTTACACGCAGACTCCCCAGCACGGCAGCCACATGTGTCCCCTGCATACCTGAGGTGTAGCTAGTGTGACTGATGAACTAGATTTTCAACTTAATTTATATTTAAAAACTGACAGATGTTTCAGTCACTGGAATATTTTTAATTGCATTTCACATAAGTTAGGAATGTTTCAAATAAATTTTTCGAAAGGAAGTTTTATGAAATCTCAATAGAGAGTACATATTTTCAATGGAAATTTAGTATATCAATTGAGACTTGTGCTAAGCATATTAAAAGAGGTAAATTATCTCATCATTAATTTTTTATATTACAGGTTGAAATTATATTATTCTGGATATATTGGGTTATATAAAATATAGTGCTAAATTTAATTTTTCTTCTTTCTTTTCATGCTTTTTAATATGACTACTAGCAAATTTTTAAATTCCCTACACTGGTTGCCTATTATTGCCACTGCAAAGCACTAAAGTTTAAACTTTTAAGTTTTAACTAAAGCTTAACCTTTACCTAGAAAAATATAAGCTGTTGATATTTGTTGATAAAAATATAAACTGTTGATATTTGAGGATTACGATATAATCAAAGGACTAATTTAAGAAATATAAACATGGCCATCATGTGAAAAGGCAATTAAGAAGATTTGTATGGAATCCGAAGAGACCCCGAATCGCTAAGGAAATGTTGAAAAACAAAAATAAAACTGGGGGCATCATGTTACCTGATCTCAAGCTTTACTACAAAGCTGTGATCACCAAGACAGCATGGTACTGGCATAAAAACAGACACATAGACCAGTGGAACAGAGTAGAGAGCCCAGATATGGACCCTCAACTCTATGGGCAAATAATCTTTGACAAAACAGGAAAAAATATACAGTGGAAAAAGATAGTCTCTTCAATAAATGGTGCTGGGAAAACTGGACAGCTATATGTAGAAGAATGAAACTCGACCATTCTCTTACACCGTACACAAAGATAAACTCAAAATGGATAAAAGACCTCAACGTGAGACAGGAATCCATCAGAATCCTAGAGGAGAACATAGGCAGTAACCTCTTCGATATCAGCCACAGCAACTTCTTTCAAGATATGTCTCCAAAGGCAAAGGAAACAAAAGCAAAGATCAACTTTTGGGACTTCATCAAAATCAAAAGCTTCTGTACAGCAAAGGAAACAGTCAACAAAACAAAGAGGCAACCCACGGAATGGGAAAAGATATTTGCAAATGACAGTACAGGCAAAAGGTTGATATCCAGGATCTATAAAGAACTCCTCAAACTCAACACACACAAAACAGACAATCATATCAAAAAGTGGGCAGAAGATATGAACAGACACTTCTCCAATGAAGACATATAAATGGCTATCAGACACATGAAAAAATGTTCATCACCACTAGCCATCAGGGAGATTCAAATTAAAACCACATTGAGATACCACCTTACACCACTTAGAATGGCCAAAATTAGCAAGACAGGAAACAACATGTGTTGGAGAAGATGTGGAGAAAGGGGAACCCTCTTACACTGTTGGTGGGTATGCAAGTTGGTGCAGCCAGTTTGGACAACAGTGTGGAGATTCCTCATGAAATTAAAAATAGAGCTTCCCTATGACTCTGCCATTGCACTCCTGGGTATTTACCCCAAAGATACAGATGGAGTGAAAAGAAGGGCCATCTGTACCCCAATGTTTATAGCAGCAATGGCCATGGTCGCCAAACTGTGGAAAGAACCAAGATGCCCTTCAACGGATGAATGGATAAGGAAGATGTGGTCCATATACACTATGGAGTATTATGCCTCCATCAGAAAGGATGAATACCCAACTTTCATAGCAACATGGATGGGACTGGAAGAGATTATGCTGAGTGAAATAAGTCAAGCAGAGAGAGTCAATTATCATATGATTTCACTTATTTGTGGAGCATAACAAATAGCATGGAGGACAAGGGGAGATGGAGAAGAGAAAGGAGTTGAGGGAAATTGGAAGGGGAGGTGAATCATGAGAGACTATGGACTCTGAAAAACAATCTGAGGGTTTTGAAGGGGCGGGGGAATGGGAGGTTGGGGGAACCAGGTGGTGGGTATTAGAAAGGGCAAAGATTGCATGGAGCACTGGGTGTGGTGCAAAAAAAATGAATACTGTTACACTGAAAAGAAATTAAAAAAAAAAAAAGATTTGCGGAAAGTCAGGAAGAGATACTGATGGCGAAATCTAGGCTGCTGGGGAATATGAAAGTGTAATGACAAAAGAAAAATCAATAGCACTTGGGGACAGTTGGGCACGGGGATCCAAAAGGAGAAAAGCAGATCTGTTCTTCCAGATCCCAAGAAATCTATTTTTCTCTTAGCCTCTCATGAGTCTGGGCCCTACAACCAAAAAAATAGAAAGTCATTCAGATATGCAGAGACCACTTAAGATGCAGTTAATTGTAGAAATTGTCTTCCCTCAGGAAGGAGGGCCCTCCCTGCTCAGGCCAGTCTGTCATAGAAGAGAAGGACAGGATTCAGTCACATCTAGTAATAGAGAACATTCATTAAACACTCAGGGGCCAAGCACTGTTTCAAGTTCTTTCAATGTATTGCCTCATTTATTTCTCCCTTCAATGCCCAGAAGCAGGTAATCAGGAACATTATTTAAACCCAGGGAACTAGAACGTAGCAATTAACTTCTTACTCTCATGGCAACAGGGAGGGATACAATGGAAGGATGGAAAGGAAGACAGCTTATTACACAGTAACATGAAATGCAATTTTCCATCCCTATCCTGGAAGCAGACACAGGTCATCCAACCTGGATTTTACAGGTATGTTACTGTGCTGAAGAACTCAGGAATGCCAGGCTGGAATAGATGAGCACCATTATGTGCCAAGCTACATGCTACAGCCTTCTCGAACAGCTTCTGAGATTATCCTCACAACAAAGCAATGAGTCTGGCATTGCTTATTTGAGATAAGAGGTGATGGAGATTCAGTGACCTAAGCAATTCGCCCAAGGTCAGACAAAGGCAATTTATTTTAAAAATTCACATGAGTATGGCAAGTTCCAATGTAGGAGTAATGTGGCCAGTATTTAAAGACATGAAGGGTCCATCTGAAACTACTCAAGAGACAGGTCAATTCCCTGGTGTCAGAATGCAAAAGACAACCAGTGTCCACTGTCCCTTGCTACCAGACAGGAGGAGGAAGAAGGCATCAAGATTATTTAAAACCCCCGGTAACGGTGCCTGGGTGGCTCAGTTGGTTAAGCGTCTGCCTTTAGCTCAGGCATCCTGGGATCTGAGGATGCTGGGACTGAGTCCATATTAGGCTCTCCACTTAGCGGGGAATCTGTTTCTCCCACTTACTCTCCCTCTGTGCTCTCCCCCTACCTCAAATAAATAAATAAAATCTTAAAAACAACAACAACAAAAAAAAACTGGTAATGCCAACTCCAAGGTGCTGTGTTAACATCTCCCAGACCACAGCTTGGGTGTCCCCTGGCATGAGATTCAGGGTTGGCACAAAGATGCCGGAGATGTAATTCAAAAACATCCCTTGTGGAAGGATGGGTCAAGCATGGGAGCAACCTTGTGGAAGGATGGGTCAAGCATGGGAGCAAAACTAGTCATAGGTAAGCCACAGGTGGGGATGCCATCAGGAGGCATCTGCCCACCCCATGTTCCTTATCTTCCCTCCTCTTGGAACCCTGCTCCCTCCCACAGCAGAGGCAGGCTCATGAAGCCATGTTTCCCTCCATGTAATGAAAAGTCCCAGTCCAGCTGCCTCCCTGGCCATAGGTGACTTGGTCAAACAGATTCTTTTTTTGTTTTTTAAGATTATATTTATTTATTTGACAGACAGAGATCACAAGTAGGCAGAGAGGCAGGCAGAGATAGAGGAGGAAGCAGGCTCCCTGCTAAGCAGAGAGCCTGATGTGGGGCTTGATCCCAGGACCTAGGATCATGACCTGAGCCAAAGGCAGAGGCTTTAACCCAATGAGCCACCCAGGTGCCTCAAAACAGATTCTTGATCCTAAGAATCAGGTATTGCCAGAGCAAGTCGCTTCGAGGGCTTCAGCTGGGAGCTGAGGGAGACAATGGGAGTTGAAGGTGCCAGCCTGGGCAGTCACAATGGCTCATGTGAATGGAAGAGCAAGAAAACCAAGCTGTAGAGGGAGGAGAATGAAGCTGATGCATAAGGAAAGTTACAACCAGAAGAAACATGGCCCAAGAGAGGGTGTTGAGAGTAAATCTGACCCCAGTGACCTGCCAGACCCTGATTCACTTCCAGCCCTTGGCTTCTAAGATAGCCTCCCACTTCTCCAAAGTCTCAGCAGGTCTCAGTATTCATCTGCTTAAGCTATTTCAAGCAGCTTTCTGACTCTCTCAGCCTATGTCAATGAAGACTTGACATTCCAGAGGCTTCCTAGAATAAATTATGGAGCTGTTTCACAAACACTTCGTGTGGAAGCCCATCTGGTCTTTTCTGGAATTAGGGCCTATTAACTCTAAGGAAAGGTTAAAAATTATCTGGGGGAAGAAATCATCTAAATATCGTGGAAACAAGGGGATGTTTAAATAAATTATGGTTGTCAATCTGATGGAAGGTTCTATCACCAAGCAACTGTTCTAAGGACCTAAGATTCAATATGGAAAAACACCAATATGCAATACCAAGCAAAATAAAAATACAGGACTATATCTGTCAGAATTACAACCACTACATATGAAAGTTACATCCTGAAGGTGCCTAATAATAATAGTAATCACCATCAGTGGATTTGTTACTAATGGGTTTACAGGTGATTTGCTTTCCCTTTTCCTCAATATTAATTTACTGAGTTAATACAACTCATATTAATACGATTAACATAATAACAAATTTTAAAAGAAACTGCTCTGCCTTAGGACTATCCAAAGAACATCAGGGCTTAGCCAGCTGATAATCTGTCCCATCACTCTGGGAGTCAGCTGGCCTGGAAGCTATCCAGTCCAAATCTATTCCAATGACCATAACTGAGAATCTACGACAAAAAAGTAAAGAAATGCCAAGAAGGCAGAGGTCACATGCTTTGAAATGTCTACTTCAGAATGTGGATATAAATTTAAATAAAACATGCCAAATGTCTAACACAGTGCTTGGCATATAGTACTCCTCAATCAGGGTTAATCAATTTACCGTAAATCCCTATTACTTGAAGATTCTGTATTTGCAAATTCACCTACTCACCAAAATTTATTTGAGGCCCCGAAATCAGTATCTGTGGTGCTTTCAAGAACATGTACAGAGCATGGACAAACTTAAGTCACCTGACACACATGCTCCCAGCTAAGGTCATACGAGGCAGTGCTCTTATTTCAGCTCTTTAAACAACTGTCCTTTCCAAGGTAAGTTTAGTACCACCTCTTCTCACATCTTACATTTTTTGTTGGTAATTTCACCATTTAAAATGGCAGAAGTACCGTCTAGTGTTCTTCACTGTAAGAAGGGTGTGATCTGCCTTAAGAGAAAATGTGTGTGTTACTAAGCTTCGTTCAGGCAAGAGCTAGCTAGAGTGCTACTGGCCAGGAGTTTAATGTTGATGAATCAACAACATATACTAAATTAAGTTGTCTTTAATCAGAAATATACATACAACAGTTTATATGTTTATCAGCTGATGAAAATGCTGTGACCAGAAATTTGCCCAGAACCTAATCCTGTAGTTCCCCTAGGAGAAATTGTTCAGCAGTTGCTAATCCGTTGTTTGCGGTGACCTCAGAGAACATAACTAAAACATCTAATGAGAACCAAATGCACAAGGAGATGAGCAGGAGGCCCTTTCCTACTAAGCTAACTTTTAGTAACAAGAGTCTCAGCCTGCTGACTAGAAAGCTGCTTGGCTGATTTAAAAATAGCTTGCTAACTCCACAAACAGGGCCAGAGGCATTTTGGGATGAGTTCAGGAAAGATTTCCATGGAGTATATTGCTCTAGACTGCAAAGTCCTGTCTCTTCAAATAGACCCAAGGGGAACCGTGCTGATAGAAAAAACAGTTCACAAACCAGTTCATCTTGTTATAAACACATATATATTTTATGGGTATTCTATACAGGAAAAAAATATCTAGAGGGAAATACAACAAAATGTTAGTATTATCTCTGAGAGCTGTTTTCCTTGACAAAATGCTGAATGACATATAGAAGAAAGATGAAATTCAAGAAAGCAGAATATACCATCTCAAGCCCCACTGTCACTGAATGGCTACTAAACACCTGAAACGTGGCTAATTCAAATGGAAATATACTGTTCAGTGTGAAATACTCACTGGATTTTTGAAGATGTACTATGAAAAAAGAATAAAGAACATCTCCATAACTTTTTTTCATTAGACATTTTTAAGGATTACATATTGAAATGATATTTAGATCTATTAGGCTAAATAAAACACATTATTAAAATTAATTTCACCCGCTTTTCACATTTTAAATGGGGCTACTAGAAAATTTTAAATTACATATGTGGCTCATATCGTACTTCTATTGGATGCTGGGTTTCTAGCGGAAAACTGGACTCAAATTTTAAAGTAGGCTTTAGCCCCCCTCAGTCTCAGGGTAACAGGGGAAAATTAACAACACAACAAAACCAAACAAGGCTGGTATCTGTGGCATAGACTGAGACCCACCCTCGCTAACCAGCTAAAGAACCGCATTTAATGCAAGGGGAGACACACAAAATTTTAGTCTATGAGATAGAATTGAAAATGCTGTGTGTGTGACTTCCAGGAAGTCATCTTAAATTAGAGGTGGCTTTTAAGTCTTTCTCCCCTTCCCTCCTCTACCCTTATTGCCTGGAATGTGAATACAATGGCTGATGCTTTAGCAGCCATCTTGGACAATGAGTTTGAAGATCACAATATAGACACCAGGGCAGGATGGTGAATTGCAAAGATTACTGACCTACCTCCAAATTTCTCCTACTTCAGAGAAAAATAACCTTCTATGGGTCTTTAAGCTGGGCTATTTGGGGATTTTTTCATTATAGAACCTGATCGGAAACTGACCTTTGAGTTATTCTGGATGGACTCTACCAACAAAGATAGCTTCTTCTGCAGCTCCTTCAAGTCCTTTGAAGTACTCAGAGGCTCCTCTTTTGCCATCCTGAAATCCACTCCAGTCCCTTTAGGGATTAATTCTTCTACCGGTAAACTGTCCAGGGCAGGGCGCAGTCGAATCACTCATGTCACCCAGTCTCTTGCTGTCACTGGTGAAACAAAAAGTATCTTGAACCATTAGTGGTATTCACCCAGCTAGTTCAACAAAAGCTTCCATTATCCTCACACATTGATGGTAGGTGTGCAGGAGGAAGGTGGCGTGGCAATATCTATCAGAATTTCTAAGTGCACACACCTTCATCCAACCACTTATTTTCCAGGAATCTGAAGGGAATGATCAAAAAGGGATAACAAAACATACAAAAAGGATGTGCAGTGCAATTCTATGTATGGTATAAACAGCAAAACACTGGAAAGATGCTAACTGCCCATTAGCAGGAAATTGGTTAAATAATGATAAATTCATAAAATGGTGTTCAGCATAGTTATTAAAATGATAATGTGGACATCTAGTTAGTGACATGAACATACATTCAAGGTAAGGGAAAAAAATTATAAGATTCCCCATATGGCTACAGGAAAATATGTATTTTATGTTTACATTCCATAGTAAAAAGACTTAGAAGATAGAGATTATTTAATACCAAAATGTTAATGGTACTATCTCTGGGGACTTATGTTTATTTTTTAGCCTGACAAACTGCTGCAAAGAATATAGTAGAAAGCTGAATACACTATTTCAAGTTCCATTGCCTTTTCCCCAGAAAGCCTTTCTTAAACAGTGATGGTGGCCAATTTCTTTATTTACTACCCACACTGTACAGGTTGGCTTCCAACCACATAAATCATTCTCTATTTACTTGTAAGTCTCCTCTTAATGGGTGGGGTGTCTCGAGGGCAGACCAAGCCACACATACTCTGTGACTCAACAGCCTTTAATTTCCAGGACTGTCCTAAGTTCATGCAATTATAAAACCAACTTGTTCAGTAAGATTATCTTTTTTTTTCTAACCCTTGTTAGATTTTCATATAAACAAATATATATATATTTTTTTAAGATTTTATTTATTTATTTGACAGACAGAGATCACAAGTAGGCAGGGAAGCAGGCAGAGAGAGAGGAGGAAGCAGGCTCTCCGCGGAGCAGACAGCCGGATGAGGGCTCGATCCCAGGACCCTGGGATCATGACCTGAGCTGAAGGCAGAGGCTTTAACCCACTGAGCCACCCAGGTGCCCCTTGTTCTTATTTTCTATTTCCCAGAACAGCTGTAGGGCCGGACACTGTCTCTTCCTTACAAACGATCTCCTGACTACCGATAGTAAAAAAGCCTCAAAGATCCTATCACAGTGGCCAAAATTTAACTGAGTGATGCCGACATCTGTTTACCATGTTGACTATACAACATGGCAATTATGTGAGTTAAGGTGGAGGAGTTACTTTATTAACACCTATAGGGTCTAGAATGCAGGTTAAAGTGCATTTTCATTACCCCAGCTAGAGAGCCTCTGCTACAACCCTGTTTGTCAACCAAGAACCCTTTGGTCCGGAAAGGACTGACCCCGCCACAGCCATATTCTGTCTTTGAAGCTACAGCTGGGACAAACTTTGGATCTGGGATGTTCCCAGGATGGAGCTCCCCTAATCTCATCTCTGCTGCAGGCAGATGCAAGCCCAGCTCCCCTTACAGGTCTCCGGAGACCTAGGGAATCCAAGGGCCACCCAGACCGGTTTGGGGAGTCTGATGGGACAAACCTAGGTAGAATGCCAATGCCACAGCCGTCAAATGCAACCACCTGGCTACCAACCCTAGAGCCCCTTGTCACTCACTCTACAGAGGGGTCTCCACAGGAACTGAGAAGTCTCTGGAGGCAAGGCGGCAACCCTTAAGTTCCCCGCCTTCTCTGCTCTCTCCAGGCTGACTCCAGAGATCACTGGCCATCCCGCCCCTCCCGGGGCTAACTAACGTCCACCCGGGGCGGGGCGTTCCAGCTGGAAGGGAGAGGGGGTGCACCTCCTGCTGGGGGAAGGGAATGCTGGGCGGCTCGGGCCTACCCAGGCCCTTCCTTCCCCATCTGCTTCCAGTCTCTCGGCCTTCGAAGACACGAGGGGGAGCCTCCAGACGCCCAGCTTCTAGGTATCCAGGGGGCAGAGGTGAAGAGGAAAGGACGCTGTGGAGAGAGGGTCCGCACGAGAGCGCACGGAGGCTGAGAAAGGGGCGTTCACGCCGGAGTGGAGTCATTAATTTGGGGAGAAGAGTCCACCTTTGTTAACTTGGAGCCCCCTCTTTGCAGTGACCGGGGAAGGGGGTGTCCCTCGGTAGAGAAGAGGGTCCTGTGGGAAAGAGGTACCTATTTTCATTAATCCTGGGGACAGGGTTGGGAGATTCCTCCTCCAGGTTTTCCAAGAAGAGGCAGGGTCTCGGGGATGGAATGGGGTTGGCAACCCTTTTTACCAAATCTAGTGGGGTGTGTGAGGGTGTGCGCGCCTAGCCCGTCTTGTGGACTCGAAGGGGTAAGACTTCCCTTTTAACTGCGAGCTGAGGGCCACAGCTCAGGACATCCATTGCCCGCGCAACCCACGCCCCGGCGCCCCTCCATTTGCCCCTCCCCGCGAGGGGGGTCTAGCCAGCCCGGGCATGCTGTACCCTAGCATCTAAGCTGCGAGCTCTCACCGGTCCTGTCGGCCGCGCTGACCGGGGTCTGCAGGCGGAGAGGAGTGAGGCGGGAGTGGGGGAACTAGAAGGAAGAAGAAAAGGGAGGAACTCTCGTGGGCAAGGGCGGGAGCTGGAGCCTGTTTCCTGCCCCGCCCAGACTGCATCCTTCCCCCGCCCCCGCCCCGCCTCTTCTTCCGCCCCCCGCCCCTTCCTCCGCCCCGCCCCGCCCCTTACTCCTCCCCCTCCCCGCCCCTTCCTCCGCCCCTCGGCTGCCGGCACCTCCTACCCGCGCGCAGGATTTGGCTCTCCCCGCCCACGGCTGTGGGGAGCTGGCAGAGGGGCACGGAGGCCTCCGGCTGCACGCTCCGCAAAGCGAGCTCTCCTCGGCGTTTTGAAGCCGCCCTGACAGGCCATGAATAGTTTACAGATGAGGAAACTGAGGCCCATCCTACACTCCTGGCTTGAAGTGAGAGTGCCCGGGCCACCGCCGAGACAGGTGGAATGGCCTCGGAGCACCGGTTTGCGCAGCGATTTAGGGCTTCCCCTGCCTGAATACCTACACCTGAGGCACCTGTTTTGGAAGCATTCCTGGAGCCCAGGACACCGGAGGAGGAGGTATGGCCTTGACCCGCAGGTTTTAGCCATTACTTCTCACACAGATAACGTGAAACAGCGAGATCCTTAAAGATGGGTTAGGTTATTTCCTCTGTGTTTTGTTGTTGTTGTTTTGTTTTGTTTTTTTAATAATTGAAGAAGTCTAAACCCAAGTCCCTCAGCTCCACGTCAGAGCCCGACGACACATGTTCCCTGGCTCATATCCGTCCCATAGAGCAGGGTTTCTCAATGGCAGCGCTATTGACATTTGGGGCCAGGAAATTTTGTATTGAAGGGGCTGCCCTGTGTTTTGTAGAAAGTTTAGCAGCACCCCTGGCCTTGACCCGCTAGATGCCAGGAGTCATCCCCTTCCTCCCAGTTGTGACAACCAAAAATGTCCCCAAACATTGCCAAATGTCCTGTGAGGACACAATCTTCCTATTAAGAACCACTGCCATAGGGGCATCTAGGTGCCCCAGTTGCTTAAGCATCTGCCTTTGGCTCTGGTAGTAATCCCAGGGTTCTGGGATTGAGCCCCGCTTCTGGCATCCTGCTCAGTGAGGGCCGTGGCGGGGCTGGGGCGCGGGTTTGGGGGGTCTGCTTGTCTGCTTCTTCCTCTCCCCCTGCCCCTCCCTGTCTCTCTCTCAAATAAATAAATCTAAAAACAAAAACAAACAAACAACAACAACAAAAACACTGGTATAGACTGTGGGCTGGGGGAGGGAGGTTCCAACAGCCCTGGGCCCTGATCTCAGGGCTGACTCTTATTGTGTGACCTTGGATAAGTTACCTCTCTGGTCCAGGGTTTCATCTGTAAAATGACAGACCTGAGCATTGCCTGAGCATTGGCCTGCTACTGCATCGTTCTCAAGCATTTTTCATCCAGGGACTTCTGTGGACCTCCCTTTCCTCTGTGGCCTGTGTCCATAGCAGCCTGGGAAATAGTCATAGGGTTTTAGAGAGGACGGATGCAAAAATAGCTGTAAAGAACTTAGTACCTACCTGGAGTATAGGAGGGATTAAAAAAGATTCAATGGTGCAGTCTTCTACCAACTAATATCTCTAGAAATAAACAGGCTGGTGGATAAAGGAATAAGCTTGAGGACAATAATAGTAAAAAGGAGCTAAGAGATCCCATCTAATCCCACAACAGTGAGCAAAAGAGGAGCTACTGGTGGAGATAAGACATGGATAGACAAATGTCCCTAGATTCTTAAGTTTCAGACAGTGTGGCTTCATGCATTTTGTTCTGCAGTATAATGGGTACCCCACCTAAGAAAATGTTGTGGGTTTTTTTTTCCCCCCCCCCTTTAGAACAAAACATTACAACTGTCCTTACCTGGCAGGCATTGCTTCCTTGGAAAGCTGAACTGGGGCCTTCCCGGGTATTTTTGTTCAAGGGTGCCATCTAGAGGTGTCTTTGTGAATCCTCTATCCCTCCTCCCCCCACCCCAACACTGCACTCCTCTGTCATTGCAGGGACAGCCAGATTTTGCTTTTTTCCTTCTATGTTGGCTGCCTTTCCCACCATATTATGAGGTCCCTGATGGCTGGGATCTTAGCTTTCTCCATATCATCAGGACTTGGCAACCACTGATGGGTCAATAAAATAAAGCCATACGCAGCCTCTTCTATGCTTTTCAAAGGTTACTTACTCTGGCTAAGCAACCATTTCAGGTCTTAGGAAAGACCTGAAAGGAGCACTGGGCTCTGAATAAGAAATGTATGAAAATTTCCCAGCAACACATTGAGACCCTAATCTGTTAATATCACAGAGACGGGGACAACCCAGACTAACTGACTTCTTCTCTCCAAATGGCCAGATTTAGCAAATAAAAATCCAGGACACCCAATTCAAAGTGAAGATAACTTTTCAAATGTAAGTATGTCCCAAATATTGAATACTCACACTAAAAAATTATTTGTTGTTTACCTGAAATTCTAATTTTACTGGGTATCCAGTGTTTAATTTAGCAACCCTGTGTACTTGGAGTTGAGGGATTGAGGGACTTGAAGCCTGCATCCCTCTAGGGAATCATTACATAGAAAGTTAAGTCAGATAATTCTGTTGCAGATGAGGTAGGCAAGATTTGGAGTTGGGGGGGCATGGCATTTTCATTCTCCTTAGTAGCTATTTTATTTATTTCTACCTTTCTTCAGACCATATGTATGTTTTTGGTTAAAGCAGGGGAGCAGATTCCATAGTCAGGTTCAAATCCCAACTTTGCCACCAACCTCGCTGAGTGACTATGGGCTGGTTACTTAACCTCTCTGTGCTTCAGTTTCTTCAGCTATAAAACTTGGGATAATAATTTTATTTATTTTCTGGGTTACTGGGTAGATTTGGAAAGATGATGCTCATTAAGTACTTAGCACGGTGCCAGCAGATACATATAGCTCAACTACATAAAAGCCATAATCATTGTTTTTCTATTTTGAACACAGGTTAACTTAAAGTACACTGACTTTCAGAGGCAGACATGTCTGCTACTCACCCACAGGGTCATGAGGCTCATTAGCATCCTACCGGTCCCTTTCTACTAATTCACTTTGTTGAGTTACAGCTGCTGGTTTTGGTGGGACATTGGGTTCATGTCCCGTTGTATAGGAGGCCTGGTTATAACCCCATTTCTGTCGAAACCAAAGTTTCAAACCCTGTCACGAATTCATTTATTCCAGATGCTACTTGAAACTGTATATATTATGGCATCTGATTGGATAGGGGCCCCCAAATATGGGGTGACGATCAGGTGGAAGCTGATGGCACAGTCATTGAAAGAATTCACCTGAAGCAAAACAAAGGAGATAGCAGGTTATTGAATACACTGCTAGGGAGGGCTAGGTGGGCTGGGGATCGCAGAGGAGAGGCTGTCTGCAAGGAGCCAGTGGGTGGGGGCTGTTTTTAAAGGGGGAAGGTGAGGGAGGTGTGGGGACAGACAGAATTCTCCCCTTTTTGGTAACTGTGCCTGGTTGTAAGTAGCCCATTGTTTAGTTAGAGCCTATGGATATTCTGGGTCATCTGAGGGGCCTGTCTGTATACAGCGAGGGGGTTGCTGTGGGCCCCGCCTGCATTCCATTGCTCAAGCCTGTTCGCCTAAAAGCCCACCTCTACCTATTTGCCTGATGATAGAGACTACAAATACAAGAGATGAGCAAGTACAAGGTTATTTTGAAAGTATGGAGTGCCCAACTTTGAGGAAGAAGTAGGAAAAAAGGAGCAAGGGAAGTACTTGGTGCTGTGCAGGGCTCAGGGTAGGATCTCAGAAATGTTTGTGTTCTGGGCAGGTCCTTTGTGGAAAGAGCACTGGACTGGGGTCATGAGGACAGGCTTCGACTTGGATCGGTGTTTCTTAGGACTCGCATCAACTGGGGAAAGTTCTGTATCTTGCTCGATTTTGATTTTCTCGTACACAAAATGGGAACAACATGGAGTCTGGAGAAAAATTGAATGAAATAACAGATATGCACGCATGGCACCCCAAGAGAGCTCAGTAAGTCTAAACTGGTTTTGAGAGAACTTTGAATGCGACCAAGGAACACGTGCTTTAAATGTTTGGGCAGCCCATAATATTGTAACCTGTGAGTGCACATCTGTGCAAAGGTACGTGTTTTTCTGTATTTATAATAAGGATTACGTTAGCCTCAACATCTATAGAGTGCGTCCTGTATCAGATGACCAAACCATCTCACTTTGCCTAGGATTGAGGGGCTTCCCATGATGCAGGACTTACACTGTTAAAACCCAGAAAATCCCAGGCAAACTGGGGCAAGTTGGCCATCCCCCTGCTATGTGCGAATTGTTTTACAGACATTATCTCCTTAACCTTTAAACCTACCCTATGAGGTGGGTACTCACATGGTTGCCATTTTCTGTTTAAAAAGGACACTTCAGAGAGATTAACAACTTGCTCAAGCAGCTTAGCTAATTCATGGGAAAGGTGGGATCTGAACCTAGCTCTGCCCAGCCCAAGACTTTAACCACCACACTGTTTGCCTTTAGACTTCAGCAAAGCCACAGTCTTTTATTGCCACTCACCTCCACATGCCCGATCATTGCTGAACACCCTCCCATCTTCCCTTCTGTCATCAGCAATTTCCGCTGCCCAGCCAGGCCGGACTCCAGCAAAGGAAGACACCAGCTGAATCAAGCCCCGTCTTGTATCTGGGCACAACTAAGGCCCCTCCTTCCTTAGCAACAGACGCTGAAGCCTGGTTACAGCCCCAGAGCCTGGGTGTAAGCAAGCACCTCCAGTGTTAAAAGAGCCCAAAGAAGAGGAGAGAGAAGAGCTCAGGCTGCCAGGGGATTGTTTGGTAGGGTTTTTCCTCCCTCTTCTCTGTATTAATATGTAACCCTGCTTCAGTTTTTCTACAGTGTACTCGGTGTGTTCCTGGAAAAGTTCCAAGAGAGGAGCTGCTCAGTGGAAGGGAAGACTGCCCAGACCAGGAGGTGCGGGAACCATAGCAGAAAAGCCCAGCAGAGCCCCAGTGCTGTCCCTTCATTCTGTAGCTTCCCTTTCTTCTTCTACCAGGGAAGCTCCCCAGGGGGCTGAAGTCTGTGACCTCAGAGAGGCAGCCCGGTGAACAGAGCTTTCAGAACATTTAGAAAGTTCCATCTTCTGTGTCATCCCCATTATGCAATAAGGAAGTGTGAATTTCAGAGCCACTGGTAGGAGAGGATCGTCCCCCAAGAAACTGAGAGCTCTTTATTCGTATTGTAATAGGTCCAGTTAGAGTGGACAATATGAATGACATGGGTTGCTCATCTCCGAAGGTAGGTGTGAATTTTGAGGTGTATTTTTTCTTCTTTTTTTTTTTTTTAAACCTGTATTTTCAATATGTAGGAAATTGGAGGGTGGGCAGGAAGGGGATATTTCGATGATAGACTAATTACTAATTGCCATGTCCAGTCCCCTGGACTGAGCAAGTGTGTTTGCCACATTTTTATGTGTGTCCTTTGAAATATGCTCTTTGCTGAATTAGGCTTTTGAACATCCTCAGGTTTTGCTGTGAAAATTTTAGGAACAGACACTTCTTGTTCCTTTCCCCTCCCTTCCAAGGCCATTAGATGATCTCTAACACCCAGTAATTCCCAACACTGGGTGTACATGAGAATATCCTAGATAGCCTCTTGCAGACAGAGACTTAGCCTCACTTCCAAAGGTTCTGATCCAGAAGGGTTGCAGTGGGGTCCCCAAATCTGTATTTTTTTTTAAGATTTTATTTATTTTATTTGACAGACAGAGATCACAAGTAGGCAGAGAGGCAGGCAGAGAGAGGAGGAAGCAGGCTCCTCGCTGAGCAGAGAGCCCCATGTGGGTCTCGATCCCAGGACCCCGGGATCATGACCTGAGCCGAAGGCAGAGGCTTTAACCCACTGAGCCACCCAGGCGCCCCTCCAAATCTGTATTTTTAACTAAGAATTGAGTGCTTCTGTTATAGCAGGTGAGCATTTGGGAATGGCCCCCAAGAAGAATGTGCAAAGGACATCTGAAGTCAGAAATCAGCCCTCTGAAAGTAATAGTTCCTCCTGATCTAGGTGTCTGAATCCTGATTTTAAAAGCCAAGCTCCACTAGGTTGCCATACACTAACATGCCCAAAGGAGCATTTTAAATTGGAACTTAATGAAATTAAAGTGGATTTGTTGGTAATGGCTGAATCCACTACCTAAAATGAAAACTCCCTACAGTTTACTAGAGAAAACACTTAAGCATTAACATTTTTAACAAACTATTTTGCATACTGCGTAGTTCTTACAAAAGTCACTGTCTCTTTCCCCTTAAAGATGCCACAGAGAGTTCTTGGCCAGGTATGGTCAATCAAGAAAAAAGTATCTTTGGGATGGCTCCGTGGGTTAAAGCCTCTGCCTTTGGCTCAGGTCATGATCTCAGGTCAGGGTCCTGGGATTGAGGCCCCCCCCCCCCGCCCCGCCCCTGCATCAGGCTGTGTGCTCAGTGGGGAGCCTGCTTCCCCCTATCTCTCTGCCTGCCTCCCTGCCTACTTGTGATCTGTATGTCAAAGAAATAAATAAAAACTCTTTAAAAGAAAAGTATCTTTGTTCTGTTCTGGAATTGATTTCCAGATCTGCTGATGCTGTGTGTATAGGTTTTCCTGTCCCATGCACTGAGATGTTTTCTGCTCTCAGAGTAGTTATGGCTCTGTGTGTATAAATCTTAGCCTGTGCTTATAAACTATCTCAAACTTAATTTGTTCTTCAGAGGTTCTGCTTCCAAGGTTCTGCTCTATTACGTTCTGTAAAATTCTTAATGTTGGCTTTCTTGTGAAATGCTTTGCTTTTCTTTCTTTTCCCAAGACTGGTTTGTCTCTTTGTATGATGACTCAGCTGCTTCTGTGTCTGCCCCTTGGGTGACCATCTCTGAGTATGGAGGAACACAAATATAATTCAATCTGGCTCAAACCCAAAAGGGAATCTCTGGGCTCAAGTAATTGAGAAGTCCAAATTGGATCCCGGAGTCAGCTGATGTCACTTGGAGTCCATCTTTCGCCTTCTGGTTGTTAATGCTGCCTTCCAGGTTGGCTTTATTTTAAGGAGGGCTTTATTCCCGCATCAGGCAGAGATGGGTGTTGAGAGTGCCTCTTTCTCAGTAGGTCTGTGAAAGTGTCAGGAAAGACTCTGATCAGCCCAGCTTAGGTCATATGCCTGTCCCTGGGCTATCACTGTGTCTAGGAAGACGGAGTGCCCTGATTGGCCAGACCTGTGTTACATGTCCTTCATGGTAGCCAGAGGCTGGGATCAGCGTATTGTGTAACATGGACTGAAATTGGAGAAGAGCCAGTTATGTCCACTTAGGGCTGTGTTCTGCTTCTTGATAGGAAGAGTAACTTCCCAACTGGTATCAGGGCTGATGTCAGGTTTATTCCCACTGACGAGCAGAAGTGTGAAGGCCAAGGCATCTCCTGAAAAATATTAACATCCTCCTTGACTGCAAAAGGTCAGGGTTTGGGGGTTAGTTACTCATTACCACTGTTGCTGGTCACTTACTGAGATGTCTAAGTAAACACTTAAGTGTTTGCTTGTTGCTCGTTTAATGAAGACATCTTATTTGAAACAGATTTAAAAGCTAGGCTAAGGGGAAGGATTTCCACGGACCACAAAACCTTGCTTGCAAAGACAAAAAACAGGCAGCTGTAACTTACCAATCGGTATATGTTGTACATCTGGGGTCCTGAAGGAAATCATAAACAACTTCATGGTGCTAGAAGTGTGTTGTCAGAATCTGCCCCAGATGGTGTGGTACCCACTTTGCATGACCAGTTTCCTTTCAGGCTGATGTCAGAGTTTTCTCATTTTGTTCAACTGATTGGTGCAGATCTGATATTAATTTTTTTTAAGACTTTTTTTTATTTATTTGTCAGAGAGAGTGAGCACAGGCAGACAGAGTGGCAGACAGAGGCAGAGGGAGAAGCAGACTCCCTGCTGAGCAAGGCGCCGGATGTGAGACTAGATCCCAGGATGCTAGGATCATGACCTCAGCCGAAGGCAGCCGCTTAACCAACTGAGCCACCCAGGCATCCCTGATATTAATTTTTTTTAAAGATTCATTTTATTTGCAAGAGAGAATGTACACACATGGGCATGCACACGAATGGGTGGGGGGAGTGGCAGAGGGAGAGACTCTTCAAGCCAACCCCCACTGAGCACGGAGCCTGACACAAGGTTCAATCTCACCGCCCATGAAATTATGATATGAGCCCAAACCAAGAGTCCAATACTCAACACACTGAGCTACCAGGCACCCTCTGATACTGATTTCAGTAGAGAAAATCATCTTGGAGATAATCGATCAATTCTTAGGTCCTCGAAATTGAGGTCAAGAGCAGAGAGAGAGATGTAGTTATTTAAATCAACAAAGTGAACTCTCTAAGCTACAAACAAGGTCTGTAGGTCTCAAACTCATCTTGTTTAAATTGAATCCTATGCACCCTGATTTTTAATGAAGTTCTGTTGGGGAGTCTGGTGTGCCACCATTTTTGAGAATAACTGGATTAGGCCATCAGACCAGTGGGCCTGTTGTATGTTTTTAAAGATCTCAGGCTTGCTCCCTATCTGTATTTATGGGTTTGCATGTTTTCGTTTCATTTTAACACCTTCCTAAAATAACTTGTCCTGTTAGTGATACTTGCCATTTCCAATGTTGGGATGGAGTCATGTGTATTTAAAAGCACCTCTGTGTGGCTAGGATGTGTTACCTATATTCTCTGAGCTTTAGTTTTTTTCAGGTTGAACAGGGGTATAAAAAAACTCATTGGGTTCTATGTGGCCTAGAAGGAAATAATTCAGAATAATGAGAGTGTTGTTATTATTGCTAATATTTTCTGAGGTTGAGTCATCAGTGAGCAGTTGGTTAGGGTATGAGGGTGGCTGACATCTGCTTCATATATCCCCTGTCTGCTACCCCCTGCCAGTTAGCCTGCATGACATAATTTGCTGATTCAAGTAAATCAAATCAATCCAGTAATGTCTCATCTTACAGAGTTCAGTCCAAAGTCATTGCCTAAGGTGAAAACTCATGGAGAGTCAAAAGTGTCCTTGAAAATCCCTTAAACCATCTTTAAAGAGCCATGTAGAAACACCTCTAAATTAAGCCCAGCCCTGCAGTTTTCCTCTATGTTGGGACACATTGCACTGTCTCCATCGCTGGTCCTGCATGTAGGGGCTGGGTCCTAGGACAGAAACACACACAGAATCGCTCAACATTGCATTCGCTTTTAGCTCTGCTCAGGAGAGGTGCTTGGGAACTGAGAATAGCCATGGGAGCCACAAGTTCGCCCCTACCTGAGGGTCACCCCTAAGTGCACATTCACTGAAGGGATTGGTGGACTCAGATACCCATACCATATAAGTGATATTTTTTTCTTTTTATAGGCAGCACAGAGGATTGCTCATGTATATGTTACACTCACAGAAAGTACAATGCCCCTGCATAAGCATATTTCTCTTTGGAATTGTGTATTTGTAAAATGCTAGAGTCCATTTTTTTAAAGCTAGCCCCTTGAATCACGACCCAAAATAGGGTAACTTGGGGTCTTCCTGGGGAAAAATGTATGTTAATTTGCTCATAGTGAGGTGCACAAGGAAAAGACACTAGAGGAGAGACAGGTTGCTAATTTAAAAATGAAACCTACACCATGGATGGATGGATGGATGGGGGTGAGAAGGGTGTTTAGTGGACAAAACTCTCTCTAACCCCTTTCTTGGGGGATCTCTTTTTTTTTTTTTTAAAGATTTTATTGATTTATTTGACAGAGATTACAAGTAGGCAGACAGGGAGGCAGAGAGAGGGGAGGGGGTGAAACAGGCCCGCCGCCGAGCAGAGAGCCTGATGCGGGGCCCGATCCCAGGACCCTGGGATCATGACCTGAGCTGAAGGCAGAGGCTCAACCCACTGAGCCACCCAGGTGCCCCATCTCGGGGATCTCTTTACTCTATGCCCAACCTAGAGGTTTGGAAATCTTTCCTAATTCCTAAAGAGTGGCTTTGTTCCCCTTTCCCACAGATCACCAAGAGTGACTCTATACATCATATGAGCCACTCCCAGATGCAGCCAGAGCTGCCCCCTCTGCCTGCTTCTGCTGGAGAGGAACCGTCTGAACTCTATCAGGTATGTTCATCTGGCTACTGGTCTTCTGCTGTGACTGGGCAGTGGTGGGGTGGGGGAGTGGAGTGAGGGATAAGCAGTCAGATTTGACAAGTGGGGTCATTGGCTCTTTGGTCACCTCTGCTACCAGAAAAGACTCCAGGTGTGTGTGTGGGGGGGGGGAAGCTATCCCGTAGCACAACGGTGAGTTAAGATCCAGCCTTCTCCCTTCTCTGTGCTGTTGAACCTTTCCAAACTTCTAAATCTTCCATTATTTCTACCTTATAGCCATGTCTGTAAAGAATAAAGACAATAGAAATAAATTACCTGACTCACAGATACACGGTTTATTGAAAGCCAGCTGTTGGTCCTTGACATCAGAAATCATGCTCACAGTAGACAGAGAAGCGTAATTGGTGACCATCCAGGAAACATTTGCCTGAGTTTGTAAAAGGTAGAAACAGCATAAGGCACGCGCGCGGGTCTCCCTGAGTTTCCATGTGAGTGAAGCTTAAGCTTCTCCAAGAGGTGTCCTTCCCCGCATCATACTCTGTATATCTTCCCTTGTAGACCGTCATGTCACACAGCTTTTATCCCCCCTTGATGCAACGCACATCGTGGACCCTGGCTGCACCCTTCAAAGAGCAGCACCACTACCGCGGACCCAGCGACTCCATTGCCAACAACTATTCTTTGACGGCCCAGGACCTGAAGTTGAAGGACCTGCTGAAGGTTTACCAGCCGGTCACCATCAATGTCCCTAGGGAAAAGAATGTTCAGGGGCTGCCATTAGGTATTTGTATCAATGTGGCCATACCAGCTCAGAATGGGGTGTTGGGTGGGATTTTTAGTCCTGGGTTCTACTTCTCTCTCCTTTGCTTGCTGCAGCTAACCTTGGATAACCTCACAGACTCTCAGTCAGTGAAATGATAATGATTGTAACAGCTAAGATTACATTTACCATATGCCATGTCCCTTACATTTACCACACACCAAACACTTGTGTTATTGATTGCTGCATAACAAACTACCCCGAAGACTTAACGGTTTAAAACAACCAGTATTTACTATCCCACAGTTTCTATGAGGCAAGAATCTGGGCATGGCTTAACTAAATGGTTCTGGGCCAGAGTCTCTCACAAGCCTGCAGTCAAGGTATCAGCCAGAACCACAGTCATCTAAAGGCACCCAGGGAAGGATCCTCTTCCATGCTCACTTAGGTCCACAGGTTCTTGTTGGCTGTTGGCCATGGACATCAGTTTCCTCCATGTGAGCCTTTCCATGAGGGCAGCTCACAGCATGGCTTCTGGCTTCCCTCAGAGGGAACAAGGGAGAGAACAAGAGAGAGAAGGGAGCCAAAAAGACAGAAACCACAGTCTTTTGGGAATTTATTAATTTTGGAAATGATATCCTATCACTTTGGCTGTATGCTGTTTGTTAGAAGTGAGCCTGTAGGTCTAGCCCACATACACAATGGCTTGATACCAGGAGGTGGGGAATCCTTGAGGGCCATCTCGGAAACTACTTACCATAGTACTTTATTAATTTATTTAATACTACTAGGTACAATTTAATCTACTTATTCTTCAGTAATTCTTACTGCATGTATGTTGGAAACTCTTCATCTGCCCTCTGTCTCAAACTTATTTTCATATTTTTCCTTTTTTTCTCTCCAGTGTCTCGGTGAGTTCCTCAGATGTATCTTTTTTTTTTTTACTTTTATTAAGATTTTATTTATTTATTTAACAGAGAGAGACACAACGAGAAAGGAACACCAGCAGGGGTGGTGGGAGAAGGAGAAGCAGGCTTCCCACAGAGCAAGGAGGCTGATGTGGGGCTTGATCCCAGGACTCTGGGATCATGACCTGAGCCAAAGACAGATGCTTAAGGACTGAGCCACCCAGGCGCCCCCACATGTATCTTCTAATTCAGTTATTTGCTCTTCAACTCTGTTGAGACTTGAGTTTATCATGTCTAATGAATGTCCTTTTTTTTTTTATTTTCATGACAATATCTTTACATTTTCAGATTTTCTAATTGGTTCTACTCAATGGGTGTCACCCCTCCCAATTTCTCATTTTATTCTTTTTTTTTTTTTAAGATTTTTACTTATTTGATAGATCACAAGTAGGCAGAGAGGCAGGAAGAGAGAGAGAGAGAAAGAAGAGGAGGAGGCAGGCTCCCTGCCGAGCAGAGAGCCCGATGAGAGGCTCAATCCCAGAACCCTGGGATCATGACCTGAGCTGAAGGCAGAGGCTTTAACCACTGAGCCACCCAGGAGCCCCTCTCATTTTATTCTTATGGGCATAGCTTTTTCAATTCCTGGGAGGATCTTAAACACTTTTTTTGGAGCAATGTTTATAATGCTGTATTATTTTCACTTTGTGAATCTATCCCTTGATTTTTTAGTTTATTAGCTATCTTTCTTAGAATCAGGTTTTTTTCTGTGATTTTAGTTCGCTGACTTGTGTTGAAAGGTTTTTTTCCATTCTTGCTACATGATTCCCCCCATTGTTTTTATTGAAGTGTGATTCACATATAATAAGATGCATAGATCTTACATGTTCAGTTCAGTGAGTATTGGCAATTGTTTATACCATATAGCCACCATCCAAACAGGATGCGGGGCATTTCCTTCACTAGAGAAAGTTCTCTTGTACTCACTGCCAATGAGTTCTCTCTCCTACCCAATACCATCCCTGGCCAACATAACCGCTTTCTGGGTTTTGTCACCATAGATTAGTTTTGCTTGTTTTCACTTATAATTGTAATCAATGTGTACCCTTTTGACAATGCCTTCTTAATCGGATTTTTTTAATTTTTTATAAACATATAATATATTTTTATCCCCAGGGGCACAGGTCTGTGAATCGCCAGGTTTACACACTTCACAGCACTCACCATAGCACATACCCTCCCCAATGTCCATAACTCCTAACCCCTCTACCCCCAGCAATCCTCAGTTTGTTTTGTGAGATTAAGAGTCACTTATGGTTTGTCTCCCTCCCAATCCCATCTTGTTTCATTTATTCTTCTCCTACCTCCTTAACCCCCCATGTTGCATCTCCACTTCCTCATATCAGGGAGAGCATATGATCGTTGTCTTTCTCTGCTTGACTTATTTTGCTAAGCATGATACCCTCTAGTTCCATCCACGTCGTCGCAAATGGCAAGATTTCATTTCTTTTGATGGCTGCATAGTATTCCATTGTGTATATATACCACATCTTCTTGATCCATTCATCTGTTGACGGACATTTAGGTTCTTTCCATAGTTTGGCTATTGTGGACATTGCTGCTATAAACATTCAGGTGCACGTGCCCCTTCGGATCACTACGTTTGTATTTTTAGGGTAAATACCCAGTAGTGCAATTGCTGGGTCATAGGGCAGTTCTATTTTCAACATTTTGAGGAACCTCCATGCTGTTTTCCAGAGTGGCTGCACCAGCTTGCATTCCCACCAACAGTGTAGGAGGGTTCCCCTTTCTCCGCATCCTCGCCAGCATCTGTTATTTCCTGACTTGTTGATTTTAGCCATTCTGACTGGTGTGAGGTGATATCTCATTGTGGTTGTGATTTGTATTTCCCTGATGCCAAGTGATATGGAGCACTTTTTCATGTGTCTGTTGGCCATCTGGATGTCTTCTTTGCAGAAATGTCTGTTCATGTCCTCTGCCCATTTCTTGATTGGATTATTTGTTCTTTGGGTGTTGAGTTTGCTAAGTTCTTTATAGATTTTGGACACTAGCCATTTATCTGATATGTCATTTGCAAATATCTTCTCCCATTCTTCAGTTGTCTTTTGGTTTTGTTAACTGTTTCCTTTGCTGTGCAAAAGCTTTTGATCTTGATAAAATCCCAATAGTTCAGTTTTGCCCTTGCTTCCCTTACCTTTGGCGATGTTCCTAGGAAGAAGTTGCTGTGGCTGGTGTCGAAGAGGTTGCTGCCTGTTTTCTCCTCAAGGATTTTGATGGATTCCTTTCTCACATTGAGGTCCTTCATCTATTTTGGGTCTATTTTTGTGTGTGGTGTAAGGAAATGGTCCAATTTCATTTTTCTGCATGTGGCTGTCCAATTTTCCCAACACCATTTATTGAAGAGGCTGTCCTTTTTACATTGGACATTCTTTCCTGATTTGTTGAAGATTAGTTGACCATAGAGTTGAGGGTCTATTTCTGGGCTTTCTATTCTGTTCCATTGATCTATGTGTCTGTTTTTGTGCCAGTACCATGCTGTCTTGATGATGACAGCTTTGTAATAGAGCTTGAAGTCCGGAATTGTGATGCCACCAACGTTGGCTTTCTTTTTCAATATTCTTTTGGCTATTCAAGGTCTTTTCTGGTTCCATATAAATTTTTGGATTATTTGTTCCATTTCTTTGAAAAAGATGGATGGTACTTTGATAGGAACTGCATTAAATGTGTAGATTGCTTTAGGTAGCATAGACATTTTCACAATATTTATTCTTCCAATCCAGGAGCATGGAACATTTTTTCCATTTCTTTGTGTCTTCCTCAATTTCTTTCATGAGTACTTTATAGTTTTCTGAGTATAGACTCTGTGCCTCTTTGGCTAGGTTTATTCCTAGGTATCTTATGGTTTTGGGTGCAATTGTAAAAGGGATTGACTCCTTAATTTCTCTTTCTTCTGTCTTGTTGTTGGTGTAGAGAAATGCAACTGATTTCTGTGCATTGATTTTATACCCTGACACTTTACTGAATTCCTGTACAAGTTCTAGCAGTTTTGGAGTGGAGTCTTTTGGGTTTTCCACATATAGTATCATATCATCTGCGAAGAGTGATAGTTTGACTATTTCTTTGCCATTTTGGATGCCTTTAATTTCCTTTTGCTGTCTAATTGCTGAGGCTAAGACTTCTAGTACTATGTTGAATAGCAGTGGTGATAATGGACATCCCTGCTGTGTTCCTGACCTTAGTGGAAAAGCTTTCAGTTTTTCTCCATTGAGAATGATATTTGTGGTGGGTTTTTCACAGATGGCTTTGATAATCTTGAGGTATGTGCCCTCTATCCCTATACTTTGAAGAGTTTTGATCAGGAAGCAATGCTGTACTTTGTCAAATGCTTTTTCAGCATCTATTGAGAGTATCATATGGTTCTTGTTCTTTCTTTTATTAATGTGTTGTATCACATTGATTGATTTGCAGATGTTGAACCAACCTTGCAGCCCTGGAATAAATCCCACTTGGTCGTGGTGAATGATCCTTTTAATGTACTGTTGAATCCTATTGGCTAGTATTTTGGTGAGAATTTTCACATCTGTGTTCATCAAGGATATTGGTCTATAGCTCTCTTTTTTGATGGCATCCTTGTCTGGATTTGGGATCAAGGTGATGCTGGCCTCATAAAATGAGTTTGGAAGTTTTCCTTCCATTTCTATTTTTTGGAACAGTTTCAGGAGAATAGGAATAAGTTCTTCTTTAAATGTTTGGTAGAATTCCCCCAGGAAGCCGTCTGGCTCTAGGCTTTTGTTTGTTTGGAGATTTTTGATGACTGTTTCAATCTCCTTACTGATTATGGGTCTGTTCAGGCTTTCTATTTCTTCCTGGTTCAGTTGTCATAGTTTATATGTCTCTAGGAATGCATCCATTTCTTCCAGATTGTCAAATTTGTTGGCGTAGAGTTGCTCATAGTATATTCTTATAATTGTTTGTATTTCTTTGGTGTTAGTTGTGATCTCTCCTCTTTCATTCATGATTTTATTTGGGTCCTTTCTCTTTTCTTTTTGATAAGTCTGTCCAGGGGTTTATCAATCTTATTAATTCTTTCAAAGAACCAGCTCCTAGTTTCGTTGATTTGTTCTATTGTTTTTTTGGTTTCTATTTCATTGATTTCTGCTCTGATCTTTATGATTTCTTTTCCCCTGCTGGGTTTAGGGCTTCTTTCTTGTTCTTTCTCCAGCTCCTTTAGGTGTAGAGTTAGGTTGTGTACCTGAGACCTTTCTTGTTTCTTGAGAAAGGCTTGTTCCGCTATGTATTTTCTTGTCAGGACTGCCTTTGTTGTGTCCCACAGATTTTAAACCATTGTGTTTTCATTATCATTTGTTTCCATGAATTTTTTCAATTCTTCTTTAATTTCCTGGTTGACCCATTCATTCTTTAGAAAGATGCTGTTTAGTCTCCATGTATTTGGGTTCTTTCCAAATTTCCTTTTGTGATTGAGTTCTAGTTTCAGAGCACTGTGGTCTCAAAATATGCAGGGAATGATCCCAATCTTTTGATACCGGTTGAGACCTGATTTAGGACCCAGGATGTGATCTATTCTGGAAAATGTTCCATGTGCACTAGAGAAGAATGTGTATTCTGTTGCTCTGGGATGAAATGTTCTGAATATGTCTGTGATGTCCATCTGGTCCAGTGTGTCATTTAAGGCCTTTATTTCCTTGTTGATCTTTTGCCTGGATGATCTGTCCATTTCAGTGAGGGGAATGTTAAAGTCCCCTACTTTTATTGTATTATTGTTGATGTGTTTATTTGATTTTGTTATTAATTGGTTTATATAGTTGGCTGCTCCCATGTTGGGGGCATAGATATTTTAAATTGTTAGATCTTCTTGTTGGACAGATCCTTTGAGTATGATATGGTGTCCTTCCTCATCTCTTATTATAGTCTTTGGCATAAAATCTAATTGATCTGATATAAGGATTGCCACTCCTACTTTCTTCTGATGTCCATTAGCATGGTAAATTGTTTTCCACCCCTTCACTGTAAATCTGGAGGTGTCGTCAGATTTAAAATGAGTTTCTTGTAGGCAACATATAGATGGGTTTTGTTTTTTTATCCATTCTGATACCCTGTGTCTTTTGATTGGGGCATTTAGCCCATTAACATTCAGGGTAGCTATTGAGAGATATGAATTTAGTGCCATTGTATTGCCTGTAAGGTGACTGTTACTGTATATTGTCTCTGTTCCTTTCTGATCTACTCCTTTTAGGCTCTCTCTTTGCTTAGAGGACCCCTTTCAATACTTTCTGTAGAGCTGGTTTGGTATTTGCAAATTCTTTCAGTTTTTGTTTGTCCTGGAAGCTTTTAATCTCTCCTTCTATTTTCAATGATAGCCTAGCTGGATATAGTATTCTTGGCTGCATGTTTTTCTTGTTTAGTGCTCTGAATATATCATGCCAGCTCTTTCTGGCCTGCCAGGTCTATGTAGATAAGTCTGCTGCCAATCTAATATTTTTACCATTGTATGTTACAGACCTCTTTTCCCAGTCTGCTTTCAGGATTTTCTCTTTGTCACTAAGACTTGTAAATTTTACCATTAGGTGACGGGTTGTGGACCTAATCTTATTGATTTTGAGGGGGATTCTATTCTCTGCACCTCCTGGATTTTAATGCTTGTTCCCTTTGCCATATTGGGGAAATTCTGTCCAATAATTCTCTCCAGTATACCTTTTGCTCGCCTCTCTCTTTCTTCTTCTTCTGGAATCCCAATTATTCTAATGTTGTTTCATCTTATGGTGTCACTTATCTCTCAAATTCTCCCCTCGTGGTCCAGTAGCTGTTTGTCCCTCTTTTGCTTAGCTTCTTTATTCTCTGTCATTTGGTCTTCTATATTGCTAATTCTTTCTTCTGCCTCATTTATCCTAGCAGTGAGAGCCTCCATTTTTTTATTGCACCTCATTAATAGCTTTTTTGATTTCAACTTGGTTAGATTTTAGTTCTTTTATTTTTCCAGAAAGGGCTTTTATATCTCCCGAGAGGGTTTCTCTAATATCCTCCATGCCTTTTTCGAGCCCAGCTAGAACCTTGAGAATCATCATTCTGAACTCTAGATCTGACATATTACCAATGCCTGTATTGATTAGGTCCCTAGTCTTCGGTACTACCTCTTGTTCTTTTTTTTTGTGGTGAGTTTTTCCGCCTTGTCATTTTGTCCAGATAAGAGTATATGAAGGAGCAAGTAAAATACTAAAAGGGTGGCAACAACCCCAGGAAAATATGCTTGAACCAAATCAGAAGAGATCCCAAATCGTGAGGGGGGAGAAAGGGGTTTAAAAAAGGTTCAGAAAGAGAAAAACAAAGAAAGAAAGAAAAGAAACAATTAAAAAAAGAAAATGAATAAAAAAAAAGTATAAAAAAGAAAAAATATATATTAGATAAACTAGTTAAAAAAGCGTTAAAAAAGAAAAGGGTAAAAGTTAAAAAAAAGTTAGCAGAAGAGATTAAAAAAAAGAAAAAAAAGTTAAATTAACTACAAGACTAAAGAATCATGGGGAGAAAGCCATGAGTTCCGTGCTTTGCTTTCTCCTCCTCTAGAATTCCACTGCTCTTTTGGTATTGAAACTGCACTCCTTGGTAGGTGAACTTGGTCCTGGCTGGATTTTTTGTTGATCTTCTGGGGGAGGGGCCTGGTGTAGTGATTCTCAAGTGTCTTTGCCCCAGGCGGAATTGCACTGCCCTTACCAGAGGCCGGGCTGAGTAATCCGCTCAGGTTTGCTTTCAGGAGCTTTTCCCTGAGCACTTTCCGTAGAGTTCCGGAGGACGGAGGACGGGAATGAAAATGGAGGCCTCCTGGTCTCCGGCCCAGAGGAGCCGAGAGCCCGGGGCCCCACTCCTCAGTGCGCCCTCAGAGAACTGCGCCCAGTTACTCCTGTCTCCATGGCCTCTGGCCGTGCTCCAAGCTCACCAAGCCTGTGACCGGTTCAAGGTAACCCCAAGCTGGGAGCTCAGTCCTCGGCTCTGTCTCTGTAGCCAGCTTCCCTGTTCTAATACCTGTAAGCTCTGTGATACTCAGACACCCCCAATCCTTCTGTGACCCTGCGGGACCTGAGGCCACACTGACCCCGCGTGGGCTTCACCCTGATTTAGCCTCTGGAGCGATGTCCCTCAGCGGAACAGACTTTTAAAAGTCCTGATTTTGTGCTCCATTGCTCCGTGGCTTGCCGGGAGCCGGCCCCTCCCCGTCTATCTTCCCGTCGCCTTGGATTCACTTCTCCACCAGTCCTACCTTTCAGAAAGTGGTTGATTTTCTGTTTCTAGAGTTGCTGTTCTTCTTCTCTTCAATCTCCTGTTGGATTTATAGGTGTTTGCAATCTTTAGATAAGCTATCTAGCTGATCTCCTGCTAGCTGAAGTAGTCTCAGCCTGCTACTTCTCCTCCATCTTGATTCCGACTCCTGATTTTTTTTTTTTTTTAATTCTTATGCCTTCATCTGTCCACTTAGGACCTCAAATTAGTATCAGACCTTGTATAGGTGATTTAGGACTCCCATTCTAAGGTGATATTTGGGTCATGTAGATGCAGTCCCTGAGCTGTGTGAAGCCCAGCTTAGTTATTATCTGGCTCTCTTGTTATCTCTGGCTACCATATGAATTGAGTATCTCTGTGCTTTATCTGTATGGCAGTGTTGCTGTGTCTTCGTGGGTAGGGCAGTCTTGCTTCAGTCCTGGCTTTATGCTGTGAGCCTAGCACCAGTCTCCTACATCATGGAGTGTTTTTGGATTCTCTGACTCCCCCAAGTATAAAATACCTAAACTCCTCCCTGCTCTTGGACACAGAAGCCAAATTTATAACTTTTACTTCATCCTCTGTGTATTTCTGGTCCACCTAGGAAGCATCTTGTTGAATATTGTAATTTTTTTTTAATTTTTAAAGAGTCTATTATTGTTGTATTTGGAGTCAGTTGAGAAGCTCAAAGTATGAACTCAGAATACTCAGAACTGAAGATTAGGGGTCTTCAGTTCTCTCTGATTCTGTCAAAATGTCGATTTAATACTGTCTAACATTTCTATGTTACTTGTTAATTTGTTTAGGCTAGAGACTTAAGCAAGTGACAGTATCTAGTTAAAGTTTACTAATATAGTTTTATATCATTTACCAAATTTGTTTGTAGTTACCTTGTATTTATTACAAATGATATTGGTTTTTTTATTTGTAATAATCATATGGTATTTCCTTTAAAACAAATATACTAAGTTTGAAAGTCCGCACCTATTTGAAGAAAAACATTAAGGAGTAATTTCCAATGTTTAGAAAACAGAGCATACAGGATTAGTGAGTGAATCAAGTGGACACTTCTCTCTCTCTCTCTCTCTTTTTTGTTTAAAGATTTTTATTTGTTTTTCTGACAGACAGAGATCACAAGTAGGCAGAGAGGCGGATGGAGACAGAAGGGGAAGCAGGCTCTCTGCTAAGGGGGTCGTTCCCAAGACCCTGGGATCATGACCTGAGCCAAAGGCAGAGGTGTTAACCCACTGAGCCACCCAGGCACCCCAAGTAGGCAGTTCTTAATACTTGTCAGTTGTATAAATGAATGGAAGTTATGTGCGTTCCCATTTCACAGTGGGGGAAGCCGAGGCCTGGAATGTTGAAATTACTTCTTCAGAGTCACACAGGTGTTTAGTGGTGCATGTGGGGCCAGGTAGCCCATCTCTGGCTTCATCCCACTGCGCCAAGTCTACTCCCTTCCTATGCTCTGGGACTGTCCTGAGAGTCCTGTCCCTCTGGGCAAAGGTTGGCCCAAGGCTACTAGCCATCCCTGATGTGTTTCTTCTCCACTGTTCTAGCAGCTAACTACTCTTCAGAACCCAACAAGAAGAAAAGAAAGTTCTCCTCTAGAGGCAAAGAGGATTCCACCAGGTAAGTGTCCCTGTGGGTTTTGGGGTTTGCAGGACACCAAGCTGAACTACAGAAGCCTGTAGTCTCATTGAAACCCTGCTATGTATCTTGATTTCAGAGCATTCTCAGATTCCAGGTAACACATTTTTTTTTTTCTCATAGTGCTCTTAACCCAATTCTTTAAGGCTCTGAATAAAACTAAATTAACCAACAAGTAAAACCAATGCTAGCATCCCTGTGGGTGTTCCATGGTTAGAGGTTGTCATTGAGGGACTCATGCTAATAGATGACACAGAGGAGAAGGGCTTCCACTGCAGAACAACTCTTAGCAGCTTGAAGACAGTAGACCCAACACAGAGCGGAGAAGCAAGGGCTGAGCTGTGTCTACTTTTCAGGACCAAGCTGGCCTTCAATATCTCAAACTCATCACCCACAAAGAAGGAGGTGGTGACATCTTCAGCCCTTCCAGAAAGCAGGCCAATGAGTCCGGAAGAACAGATTAGTGTGATGTTACAGCGGGAAATGGAAATAGAAAGTAAAGAAACCCAGCTATCTGATTCAGACTTAGAGGTACGTTCTTGTTGCTTCCTTTCTCTCAGTTCGCTGAGTATGATTCTTGGCATCTCAGGGATTCAAAACTCGGGGAGAACAGCACAATCACCCAGAATGATTTTAAAGCAGAATGTTTTAAAAATACCAAAGTCCAGACCCCATAACAGACTACTGAATAACAGGAGTTGTGTGTGTGTGTGTGTGTGTGTGTGTGATTTTAGTAAGTCTTAGAAACCTTTGGGTCTCTTAGAACTTATGTTGCAAAATGCTGGCCCATAAGCTAGGGTTGCCAGATTTTGAAAAACAAAACAAAAAACAGGGCACCTAGTTAAATTGGAATTTTACATACACAATGAGTAATTTTTAAAATTATACCAAAGTACTAAATGTATAAGTATAACTCACTTCATCCTATATTTTATTTTTTTTAAAAGATTTTATTTATTTGTTAGAGAGAGAGAGAGAAAGACCACAAGTAGGCAGAGAGGTAGGCAGAAGAGTGGGGGAAGCAGGCTCCCCGCCGAACAGAGAGCCCGATGTGGGGCTCGATCCCAGGATCCTGAGATCATGACCTGAGCAGAAGGCAGAGGCTTTAACCCACTGAGCCACCCAGGTGCCCCCATCCTATATTTTATATGGCAATTCTACCATAGGCTGAATTTGGCCTATAGATGTGTTTTGAAAATGAGAGAAATCTCACATAAGCTGGATTTCTAACCTCTTTGGAAAAAATTAAGATATTTGAAGCTGAGAAATAGCTACTTCCTTTAGATGAAAAGTATATTTTCCAGTTTGTGTGTATCTCTAGTATTCTGTATTATTTTCTTATGTCCACCCAACTTTCAACAATTAACTACCTGCTTGGTTCTAGATAGACTTTTGAGTTCCCAACCTATTTTAAAAGAAGAGGAACAAAACTTTAGAGCCATACCTTATGAGTTTATAGTATGTATAATAAACCAATTTATAATAAAAATCATAGCAACTGAGTATGTGCTACTGGTAAGATTCCACACTAAACCCTCTAGATGATTGACTCCATTCGAGACCTGGGTACTATGACGATTCCTGTTGTCCAGGTGTGGAAATTGGGGTGAGGTCTGATTAAGCAACTTGACAAAGGTTACACAGTTGATGAGAGGCATAACTAGAATTAAGACCAGCTCTGACTGACCATAAAGTCTCTGCGATAGCATTTCTCACACTTGCCTGAAGATAAGAATCAACTGGGGTGCTTGTTGAAAAATCCCAAACTGATTAAGGGGGTCCCATGAATCTGCATTTTAATAAGAGCCTCTCTCCCCACCCCACACGGTTCTTACAATGAGGGAAGTTTGGAAGTTTCTTCTCTCCAAGGAACTTCTATTTAAGATCGGAGCAAGGTGAGCTCAGCCTCCTCTGACCACAGACAGTAGTCACTAAAGGTCAGACCTGATTTCCTACACTTTGTGCTTCTCAGCCGTCTTAAAGTTTTGGTTTCTAGAGCTCATCAGCCATCTGGCAGCTTAGTGCCCTAAACAAACAAAACTTCCTGAAGTCACCAGGTCACACTGGCCATTTCTGTTCAGTTTGTGCATTTGTGTTGCTTTTCTAAACTCAGAAACCCACAGTCAGATTAGAAGTAAATCTCACTTGGACTTGGGGAAGTTTTCCCTCACTGGCAGCTTTAAGCCACAGGATCAAAGTGCTTTGTAGGGCACTGTTGTTGTTGAAGAGGGTGAATCACTGGGTCCCTTTGAGAGCTTGTTAATCATCTTCTTAAAGTTCACCAGATAGGTTCCCTCAGCCCTGGGTAGTACTCATTCCACTGTTCCTACCTGCATAGCATTTGGCAAGTCCATCCTTTTACCCCACTGAAATCTCTGGCTCTGTTTGAATACTCCAGAGTCAAGGAGAAACTTGCCCACCATCACACTGCAGTGAGTGTGTGGCAATGGGCCCAGAAAGTCCAACATCAGCGAGTGAAGGGTCTGGATAGGTGCTGTGTGAACGGGCCCCTTGGAGGCTGACAGGTGTGGGCAGGTGGGCACCGTTAACCAATCACAGTCATTGTCTTGCCGGTGGTTTGTTTATGGAAGAGGTACTATTACTATGTGACCAATGGCATCCGAAAAGACATGATTGCCCCCGAGGAGGATGAAGTGATGCATCAGATTTCAAAGCTGATTCCTAACACACTGCTGACAAGTCCCTCGCTGGAGCCCCTGATGATCAGCCTAGTGAAGGAGAAGGAAAATGACTACTACAGTAGCCTCATGAAAAGCATTGGTAAGGCTGGGGGTAAATGGGGCAGAGGGCTCCTTTGCAGAGGACACCATCTTTCTCTCACCATCAGTCCACCCTGGTTCCTCTGAAAATGCCAAAAATACCCTTTTTCTTCAGATGATTTCCCCCACATCATTCAGGTCAACACCAGCACTTCCTGCCCTTTGATGTGCATCCACATAACTTGGGGATCTTGTGATTCTGATGAGACAGATCTGGGGTAGGGCCCGAGAGCCTGCATTTCTAACAAGCTCCCAGGATCTGTGGATACTGCTCACCCCGGGGCAGCACTAGGAATAACAAGGATCTACTCAAGTTTTAAGATCTAGCTCAAGACCTGCCTCTTAAGTACTTTTCTCTCTCTGCAGCCCTCAGGGGTCCCTCCATCGCTCTGCATGCACAGGACTTCCTGTCTCTGCGTTCAACTCACTCTGCTTTAGAATATCTCCTGGGCCATTATTTCTTTTCTATTATGTAACACTGGTATTGTCTTTTCGTTTCTTGCGGGTCTTGGCTCCCTTATCAGACTGTCAGTTCTCTGATGGTGAAGGAGATGTTACTGATCCTAGCTCCCCTTCACCCTTCGGGCTGCGTCTTGTACATGCAGGACGTTACTGGGAAATATTTAATGATGGTGAGGAATGTGAGAAACATATTAAAGACGAGTGGTGATCATATGAGTTCCTCGCCTTCCTATTTTATCTGGACAGCAGCTGTCTATACCAGGCAGCCTAGTTATTTTAAATTTCCTAATTAACTTCCTAATGCTGTCAGTGCAATGGCCTCTTGTCTACACTAGGATAGAACCAAACTCATAAGCATAAACATGGATAGTCCTTCAAATTCCAGCTTTAACCTACTTCTGCAATCTTATCACCTTGAACTCTACCACTTTTGTCTGATATTTCTGCCCCCAAATAACTCCCAGCACCTTGAGCATGTTTTACAGAAGTCCTAGCACTGCACTTCATTACATGCTGTTTCTTCTGAGCCCTGTGCTCTTCCCTTCTTATCCTGTCTCCAAATTCCTACTCATTCTTCCCAGTCCAGCTCAAACGTCACTCCCTCTGTGAAGCTTTTCCCATCTTTCTTTCCTTAGTATGTGAAATAGTTGGTCTCTAAGTTTCCATTTTTTTTTTTAAGGTTATTCATTTTAGAGAGGGCGGGGTAGGAAGAGTGATCGTGAATGAGGAAGAAGGAGAGAGAAACCCCCTGAGCAGACTTCTTGCTGAGCGCAGAGCCCGACACAGGGCTTGATCCCACCACCCCGGGGTCAGACCTGAGCTGAAACCAAGAGTCGGATGTTTAACTGGACTGTGCCACCCAAGGCACCCCTAAATTTCCATTTCTAAGTATCTGGGGTCATCTGTTGCATTGAATTTTTTGTGTGACTGCTTAGGTGTGAGAAGTCAATTAATGATTAATGAGGCATCAGCAAATACTAGTTCATTGTCCTACATGATGCTAGCTATCCAAATAGAGCTCAACCCCCGGTTTCTAAGCCTCGGACTGTGAAGTTACACTCCTCCTTCCCCCCGAAACATCTTCAGAAAGAAAACAAACCAACAGAGTGGCGCTTCCCCAATTTGGTTATGCCCAAGGGATTATTAACATAATGGATATTATCAGCGTAAATGGTCAGAGGCTCATTTACCTTCCAAGCTGCAACTTAGAGCATGGGGTGTTCAAGGTCCCTACTTACTAACAAGTTGTTTGCTCTGTTGGTTCTATAGTTGATTACATCCTCATGGACCCAACAGAGAGAAAAAGACTCTTCATCAAGAACATTCCCCACATGTTTCCTCAAAGAGTGATCCGGGCCCCTGTGCCCTGGCACCACGTCTACAGGAATGCCAAGAAATGGAATGAGGAGCATCTGCACACGGTGAACCCCATGATGCTCAGCCTGAAAGAACTGTGGTTTAAAGAGTAAGACATTCCTCCCTTCCCTTTTCTTTCCCTTCTCGATGGTTTGCCCACAAAAGACAGTATCTTATGCTGGGCACAGTGGGGGTAGCCTTGCCCTTGAAGGGAAATGACGAACATCCTAGACCCAAAGTGCGTGGAAACTCTAAGTGACAGCTCTCCACGCAGTGAAGTGACCCTGCTTTGTGTTCCCGTGACACCCCGACCCTGTCGCTAAGCCCTGGCGTGTACTGGTGAAGAGCTCAGTCTTGGAGCCAGCCCACTTGAGGCCAGATCTTAGCCCAGCTGCTTCCTAGGTAACATTGGTGTGTTAGATCATCTGTCTGTGTCTTGCTTTCCTTACCCCTAAATTTGGGAAAAGAGTTCCTGCTTCATAGGGTTGGTAGGAGGAATAAAAACTTAAAATAAATAAAAATAAATAAAAAACTTAATGCATTCAAAGTACTTAGAACAGTGCCCAGCAAACTGTAAGTACCTATTAAGTGTGAATGAGCCATTACCTCCATGAGGACATGTATCGCACTGAATTACAATCGTGTGTGTGCCAGTTTGACTCTAGCTTCCAAGACATATGGAGGATTGGGTCTTATTCCTGAGGTAACTCAGTGCCAGCCCAGGGATGGCAAGCAGGGGTCTTGGTTATGTTCATCAATGACTAAATTGGCCACAGCAAGTGAAGAAGTTCAGAGAATATAGGAGCCGCTCTTTTTTCCCTTCTTCACTTTTTCTAAATTGAGATATAATCCACACACCATACAATTTGCCCTTCTGAAGTGCACAGGACCATTGTTTTTAGTGCACTCCCATATTTGTCCAACTCTGACCACTCTGTCCTTCAAAAATATTTCCATCATCCCGAAAAGAAATGCAGTATCCATTAGCAGTCCCACATTCCCACCCCTTTTTCCTTCCCTGGCAAACATTAATCTGTTTTCTGTCTCTACAGATTTAACCTATTCCAGACACTTCGTATAAATGGAATCACACAATATGTGACCTTTCGTGTCTGGCTGCTTTTTACTTAGCACATGTTTTCCAGGTTCATCTGACATTGAATGATGTATCAGTATTTCATTCCATTCTCCAGCCGAATATTACCCCACTGCATGGCTGCCCCATGTTTAGTTTATCCATTCATCAGCTGCAGAGAAAGACTGTTTTTTGGGGGGGGGGGGGTCCGTTAAGGGAGGTGTAAATCCTGGTGGGAGAATGAGGCCACCAGAGTTCACTGAAAGGTCAGGCTGATGACATGATGAGTTGCCACCATCTGAGTTTTTATTAGAAAAACTGGAGGCAAATATGCTTACTTAATTTTGACTGACCTTACCGGTAACTCAGATATTTTATTTTGGGACGTCTCTGTAGCTTCGAATGTGTTTAGTCTTAAGGGAGACCTGTTACTTGGAGAACTCACTTGTTTATCACATTCTTAGCTGTCCCTATATTTCCAAAGATAATTGAGGGGGAGGTCAAGCTGGCATGGAGCCCACCAATGGTAAGAAATAAGCACATTCCCTTCTTTGGACTGAATTTAGTTTTCTAAGTCATTGGAGGTGTCAGTCAGGACACTGAAAAAAAAATTCACTTTCTAATGAGGCAGAAGTGTTTAAGGTAATAATTTATAGAATGGGCTCCCAAACTACACTGCATAGGTTCTGGTTCTTGCTTTGTCAGTAACAGATGGTGTGATTTTGGGGAAGCTAATCTCTCTAAGCCACCGTCTATTTATATGTAAAATGGGAATAATAATAATACACACCTCATGTGTTTTGTTTGATGAGTTGTTTAGAACAGCTTTGGCATATAGTAATTGTTCAATAAATGAAGGTACTGCTTTAACTATAAGCATGTTTATGACCTCAAAAAATAACCTGGAAATTAACAAAAAAAGATGAGTCTCAGGGATGGTAAAATTTGCCAGATACTCACTGCCAAGGAGATGTACAGATGCATTTAATTTTTCATGTAGTAAAGATGGCACATTATTGAATCTATAGCTTCTGAGAAGAAAGGATACTTACTACTTGCTTTTAGGGGTTCCCTAAAGATTATACAGGCAACAAAAGTGAAAGTGAACCAAAATCATTTAGAAGATTTTTGTCAGTTGAACAACAACAAAAAAAATGAGAAAGATTTGTTAAGGAAATGATACAGACAGCTTTTCTCTGTGACCTGCATGATTTAATTTTAAAAATTCTAAGAAGTCACCTAGTGACCAGTGAAAGGTAAGGGGCTTGGGGGCCAGAATGAGAGTTGTGGTCTGAAGAGCCACTGTAGGACGTTCGTTAAGGATTGAATTCAAGATAAGTAACATAATTACCACATGGTAACAAGGGCCATACTTGGTTTGGATATCAAATGTGTGGTGAGGGAGCTCTCAAGTTCTCTCCTTCCTTCCCTAACAATGCTTTGTGGCTGGCCAGACAAGATGGGGACCACGTTCACCACCTCCACCAAGAAGGAATAGAAATATAGGCTGTGGGATTTAGGAAGGATGAGGAAAAGTGCCCAAGAGGTCATTCCAGTGGATGATGAAAATGAGAAGCAAGAAATGAGATGAGTTGAGGGAGTGAACAAAGATCTAACTGGGGAAGTGAAAGACAGTGATGATTTAAAAGAGTGATTTATAAATGGATGGAATAGACGTCAGGAAGAGGTATGTGGCCCTCTGAGCTGAAAGACACCTCTGGGAATATGGTAAAGGACAACACATCCATTGATCTGAAAAAAATAGAAGAGCCTCATAAGAGAAGGTGCAGGGAGTTTCATGTGTTCATTCCGCAGATACCTATTGTGTGCCTGCATTGTGTAAGGCGGTGTGCCAAGGGATAATGTGTGTGTCTTGGTGAACCTGCCAATCAAGTGTAGGTCTATAGGGGGTTTTGTGTTTGTTTAGACCAAAGCAGTCCTCCAAGTTGCTTGAGTAGCTCACCTGGAACCACCCTGAGGATTAGAGGAACCCCCTTGATCATGAAGGTGTTGCTTCTATTGACCTATCTTCTCTGTCCTCACTGTTAAAGAACGTTGATTAGTCCATTTGATATTCCAGTTCCCAGCCAGGCAAATTCCAGGTTGGTTCCAAAGCAGTCCCCAGATAGGTTACCCAGAGGCTCAGCAAACACCAGCTGAGTTGGCTCATCTATCTACCCTTTGCAAGGTTCCTCTGGACTTTCTCCTCCCTCCTCAGACTCTCAGAGTTCTCAGTGATAATTAGTGTTACTCTCCTTGAAAAAAATAAAGATATATGCCCTTTGAACTTAACCTAGGAATTCATTTTTAAGTGTCTTCTCAGCCCAGGACGTTTCTCCCTCTCTTTTGGCAGATTTAGAGACCTCAGGTTTGTTCGAACAGCAGAATTACTGGCAGGAAAACTGCCTCTGCAGCCTCATGAATATCAGGATGTGATCCAGAAACACTGCATGGAAGCGCGCCAAATTCTTCTCAACAAGTCAGTATCTGGCCCCAGAATGGGACGGCATCACAGTATCATAAACCCTGTGGAGAGAAAACTAGTTCCCTGCCGGTCTTTGTGACTCCCCATGTCCACTCTTCTTCAACCCTCTCTGCCTTTCTGAAATTCTCATTACTCTTCTCTGTTGGGGGTACCACTTCTCTTCCCTTCCTCTGAAGTCCATTAGGACTTGCTAGGTTACACAACAATGCATTTGAAAGACCTGTGTTCAGGTGGCCCAGATAAACAACTACAAAGTTTGGGGGTTAGGAAGGTGACAATTCCTTTTTCTTTTGCAAATGCATGAAAGACTGTGTCCAGAGCCAGAGAAATCACCTTTATGCAAAATGATGGCAGTAATACCTACCGCAGGGTTTTTATTATCAGAGATAATGTATATGCAACTGTTGGCACATAGTAGCCGCTCGATAAATATCCTAGTTACTGTCTTTACAACTATGGCTGCTCCTAGTACTTTTCTGGTTATTAGAGGAGTGCTTTTCTAGCAGTCAGAGAGAAGATGGGATAGGATGAAAAGGCCAGTGGTTCCCACTGGGAATTAGAAACTGGGGGAGGTAGGAAGAAAGAACAAGGTGTCCATTTCTTCTTTTGCTTTTCTTATTTCTAGTCCCAACTTCTGAGCAGAAGCTGCTGTCATACTGGAGTTTCTCTTCTTAGGTTTTCTTCTTTTTCTCCTCTTTCTCTCTTTCCCCCTATAAAATCTGAACAGAGGCCAGGCATTTGCCGGAGAGAGAAGTTGCATGGAACATTCCAGTTCCTTAGGCCCCTTCACCACAATCTCTGATTATAGTGAAGAAATTAGAGACTCTTGGAGGAGGACACACCACCAGCATTGCTTGTATATTTGGGCATTACCACTGGAAGAGTAGTCTCGCAATTCAGATCTTACTACTTTCTTCTCTGGAAAGGGATGTTGGCAGGTTAGATGGCCAGGGATATGAAAATACCGATTTGGAACGGTGCTTAGCTGGGAAGTGAGCCATCTGCCTGGTCACAGAGTGTGGGGACTGTCTGATCAGACTTCTCTGAGCTCAGAAGAGCTTGTAACTTGGGTACCCTCCTGTCTTTACAGGTGGATCCCAACCTGTGCCCAGCTTTTCATCTCACAGAAGGAGCATTGGGTCCATTTTGCTCCCAAAAGTGACTATGACTCCTCTCATAACATTGAGGAATATTTTGCTTCTGTTGCTTCCTTCATGTCACTCCAGCTGAGGGACTTGGTCATTAAGTCTCTCGAGGACCTGGTCTCCTTTTTCATGATACACAAGGTATGTAGGGGATCAGCAGTAGGCCCTTTTGCGGGGAAACAACTGAGACAATCAGAATTCCATCACGTAGGTTCTCAGCTGTGAGGGAAGGACAAAAAGTAAAACATTTCTTGATTGCCACACACATCGGATCATTATCAGCTCATGAAATCTTTCCTGAGATAATTACTACTAAATTGGCCAAGTTCTCCGGAAGTGGAGAAATTGTTAAAATTATTTAAGGAAAGATTGAGTAAAATGGAATTCATACCCCTTATAGGAGGGAAATAGTTCACTTTTTGATCCTCTCTGTTAAAGGAAGGAATTGAAAAAGTTTTATTATAAATCTTTGGCTTGATATTTAGGGAGTGTTATGTGTATTGTTGCAGATGTTGACTTTTTGTTCTTTGATCTTTGAAAGGGGCATCTCTGATAACAAAAGGCTTTGTTGACCTAATTAGTAACTTTCTTCATGAAACTCCAGTGAAGTCAAAATAAAAGCTAAAAGCACCGTGTCCTGGTTTTCAAAACATCATTGCATCCCCTAAACTTAGATAGCCTGAGGATTAAGGAAGATTCATTTGGATTTCATACCACATGCACATTTTACCTTTAAAAAGGAGTAATAAAAATATAAAATTGCCTGGTTACAAAAGGTTAAATTCTAAGTATTTTTCCAAATGAAGTCAAGATGAACAACTGACCTTATGCTCAAAAAAATGTAGACACCAATGCTGCTGAATTTAGACTGTGATGTTAACTGTCTGACAAGAACCCATCTATAGATGTCACTGTAATCATCTACTTTGCTAAGCAGAAGAGACTGAGATGTGGGAACAAATCCCATTCTAAAATTCCACACAAAGGGAAAAGTAAAATCTTTGTATGTCTGAAAGAAGGGGAGATTTATGGGTATTTGATGCATGATAGCTATTCAACAAATGTTTATCAGTCATCCTTAAACAGATCTGGAAATGTCTAACATCATTGGCTTAGACAAGTACTTTGCAAGCTGCACTATGAACAGTTTCTTTAGGCAGTGCAGTTGATGAGAGGTAACTTATATTAACAGCCTGATAGGGAATTCTAGATATCTCCCTGCCAATATTTCTGTTGTAGGAAGGCAGACATTTTGAGTATGTAAAATAGACTATTCACTCATTAGCAAGCTCCATTTGAGGCATTCAGATAACTATTTATACTTTTGGATTCTGTCAACAAATTTTTATTGAGCACCAACTATGGGCTAAATACTGCCTCAGATATTTTGGAGGAAGTACAGGGTTCAGACATGGATCCTGCCCTCAAGGTTAGAGTAGAGAAGATAAAATGTATGTATATATATATATATATATATATATATATATATATATATATATATACACACACATATATATATATACACACACACATATATATATATATACACACACACACACACACACACACACACACACATATATATATATATATAATCTCTGCAAGATAGAAAGAGAAAGTCCCGTGAAGGAAGTGGAAATTTAGAAGTTAAGAAGTGGAAGAGATTGTATCTTGCTGAAGAACAGGGAGGCTTCCCCAGGGGGGGATTTTGAGCTGAATTTTGAAGGATAGGAAGAATTTGGAAATACTAACGCAGGAATTTCTAAGCAAAGTAAGCATTCCGAATAAAAGCTTTGGGAAAGGGCGAGTAGGTGAGCTCAGGGTGGGCTATGCCATACTTAGCCCTTCTTTGAACACGAATAGTGTGTGAGACTCTGCATTTCTTTTTCTGGTGTTTGTTTTGTACTGTGAATGGGTAAAATTCACTCCTTTGATTCTGGAAGGCCTTACCTTGTGAAAGCTGCCATATCTTATGTCTCCTAAAGGCTGGGAATGATTTTGAGGAGCCTTACCAAGAGATGGAGTTCTTCATGCCTCAGCTCATCATGATCAAACTTGAAGTCAATGATCCCGTTATCGTCTTTAATCCATCTTTTGATGACTGCTGGGAATTAATACGCAACTCTTTCTTGGAAATTATTAAGAACTCTAGGGAGATCCCCAAGGTATAGTATCAACTTAATCATTTGTTTTGCTTTTACTTACTTATTGAATAAAATAAATTTTAAACAGCTGTTTGCACAAGGTATTCAGTTAAAGGAGTTTTACTTTGGGAGAGAAATACCAAACAAATAAATCTTAAAAAAAAAAAAAGTAGGAGCCACCCAGGTGCTCCTACTTTTTTTTTTTTTTTTTTTTGTTAAGATTTATTTGTTTATTTGAGAAGGAGAATGCTTGTGCACACAAGCAGGAGAAGGGCAGAGGGAGAGGGAGAAAATCTCAAATTGACTCATTACTGATGTGGAGCCTGGCATAGGCCTTGATCCCAGGACCCTGAGATCATGACCTTAGCCAAAATCAAGAGTCAGACGCTTAACCAACTGAGTCACCCAGGTGTCCCAAGAATTGTACTTTTAATAAGAGCATTAGGAGTGACCAAGTAGAGTCCCCCCCCACACCCCTGTCCAGCCCACCATGATCCAAATTCAAAGGAGCAGATATGTCCCAAGTCATATCCAACTTGGGTTGATTCACGATGGAACAATGCCATGAACCCACCAGAACCTTGATAAAACGATATCTAATTTAGTTCTTGACATTTCATGTGTGTGTTTGTTTCTTTGTTTGTTTAACCACTACAGGCATCAAAGGGAAAGATTGAAGCTTACCTTCCTGGTTCAAGCCCCTTCCAGTTTCCTTCCCAGGGTGGCATTGCCAATCATGTTCCAGACGCTTAGCAGACTTTTAGAGCTGGGCAGGATCACCCAGATGAGTGTGACTCTTTTGTGATCTGTCTTCTGTTTCCCTCTGTGTGGTTGATGTGGCAAGACCAGTGTCTAGCCCCACATGGGGAAGGAAACTGGGGAGTGTTTTTCTCTCTCTCTCTTCTCTCCTACCCTCCCTCCCCAGGAATTATGTGTGATGTACTCTTAAGTACTCTTAAGTACTCTTCTCTTTGCAGTCATGTACTTAGAGGATTCTAAGAGCTCAAGATTAGAGTTGGGGGCTATAGGCCAAATGCTCCAGTTGATTTCACCAGATAACTCTAAATTTGGGGTCTCAAGCCCAACCAAGCCTGGTTAACAAGAAAACTGGGTGTGCAGAGGGGGAAGAAACAGTGGGCTACTCTCCTACCCATCCATATTCCTAGGAAGGAAATGAAAGAGAGGACCGTGTAATTTGGAAGGATAAGTGTGGGGCTTGGGGACAGATTAAGTACATACCAGTCAAGTTCTCTTTCACTGCTGTTGATTAGCAGTGCTTGCGAGCAGCTGGGCTAGGAGAGCCCAGGGCTCATGTGGCTGCTCCAGCAAACACCCAGCAAGGATGGTAGTAGATTTAGTGGATTGTCATGGCAAGAAGATAACAGTCACAGGTCAAAGTGTGTACTGGGGTTGAAAACTAGACCCAGGTGAATGCCAATGGGACTTTATCAGGCTGTGAGGAAAAGCAACCCAGGCTCAACATTCTCCATCTAGAATGCCCACAGCACTGCCTCCTGCCTCAAACCCCTCACACTGTTTTATCTCTGAACTGGGTATTATAACTTTAAAATAATAACCCCTCAGGTTGAATATCTAATAAGATCTAAGATCAACAACGGGTGGACAGTATCCCCAACCCTTGCCAGACTTGCCTTTTTTAAGGTTAAATATAAATTTTGTTTTATTTAATTAATTTTTTAAGATTTTATTTATTTATTTGAGAGAGAGTAAGGGAGAGAGCACAGTGGGAGTAAGGGCAGAGGGAGAGGGAAAGGGAGAAGCAGACATCATGCTGAGCAGGGAGCCTGAGGCAGGCCTCGACACAGGACCCTGAGATCATGACCAGAGCTGAAGTCAGATGCTTAACCAACTGAGCCACCCAGGCACCCCTTTTTTTATTTTATTTTCTTAAGATCTTATATTTACGTAATCTCCATGCCCAGTGTGGTGCTCGAACTCCATCCCGAGATCAGGAGTCCCATGCTCCACTAACTGTGGAGCCACTAACTGTGGCAGTCAGGTGCCCCCTAAATTTAAACATAAATTTTGAAAGTTGGAAAAAAATGTTAACATGAGGCTTTGAAAATAACTGTTTTTTTTTTAAGATTTTTTTTAATTATTTATTTGACAGATGACAAGTAGGCAGAGAGGCAGGCAGAGAGTGAGAGAGGAGGAAGCAGGCTCCCTGCTGAGCAGAGAGCCCGATGTGGGGCTCGATGTGGGACTCGATCCCAGGACCCTGGGATCATGACCTGAGCCGAAGGCAGAGGCTTTTACCCACTGAGCCACCAAGGCGCCCCTGAAAATAACTGTTTCAAAGTGCAAAGAGAAGCCTATTTATGAGAAGGTTACTAAAGGAAACCAAAGTAAATATTAGAAAATAGTTGTCTTAGCAAAAAAAAAAAAAAGAAAGAAACATAAATGCTATAATACTGATTGAAATGAGGAGGGGAATGAGAGGCATAAATAAAATGCGGTGGGGTGAAATAAGGAAGGGTTTTCTAAAACTAAAAATGCAATAAGGAAAATTTAAATCAGGGGTGCCTGGGTGGCTCAATGGGTTAAACATCTGTCTTCAATTCAGCTCATATTCCCAGGGTCCAGGAATTGAATCCTGCATGGGGCTCCCTGCTCAGTACAAAGCCTGCTTTTCCCTCTTGATTTGCTACTCCCCCTGCTTATGCCCTCTTCTGCTCTCTCTGTCCAATAAATAAATAAAATCTTTAAAAAAAATTTTTAAATCCGCATTAGCAACCATGTTAACATATTACTTTCATAATCAGAAATACACACTCTCTCTTTCTCTCTCACACACACACACACACACTACTGTGGAAAGGGTCTCCTTGGGCCAGTGCCTCTCTTGATGGGAGAATTTTCTCACTCCAAGTGCCAGGGAAATCCCAAACTTGGGCAAGGGTGTAGGCGTAAGCTCTGAGGGTGACCACAAGACCGGGAAGTCAGGGACCGGAGAGTCAGGGAGATCTGCAGATCGTAACCATGATTATCTGGAGAAGACACCACTGATCTCAGCTTAGTTTTACAGACTGCCCGATTTCTGCCCGATTTAAAGGGCAATAAAAGGTGTTACTTCCTCTTTCAACTGAAGACCTCTTCCGAAGAAACAATCCCTTATGCTGCCCATATGTAATCTCTTACATGGCCTAAATGCGCCAGTCGTGTGTCTTTAAACCATTTCATCCGTATGCTTGACCAAGGCCGGATCCTTCATCTCTTTGCTTTCAACTGCTGTCTTCAGTATGGCCACAGCCAAGAAGTTGTTCCTCCACTGGCTTAGAAACTTTTGGGTTGTCCAAAGAAGGAACACAGACTATTTGCACTAGCCTTTCCCCCTTTCTAAATCAGTGCATTCCTATCTGCTGTATGTAATGGCTGTCACCAAGTAGAGCTCTCTGACAGTCTTTTCTGGGACCAATCACTGTTAGCTTTCTTAGAGGGTAGGGCACCAGATCCCCAGCAGGGACTTGGCCATCTTCATGAGTCATGCAAGTGAGAACATTTCTCAGGGACACACACATACCATGAAGAAGTTAGAGAACTTGAATTATCAGAAAAGATACTGTTCTAGCTTCAAGACCATAAAGCCATGGATTTTTTTCCAACCCCAAGCTGAGAGAAGCGCCGAGAATCTCTCCTTTTCCTCAGATGAGAAAATGGAAGTTCAGAGAGGAGAAGTAGCTTAGCTAAGGTTGCATGGTTAGATAGTGGCAGAATCAGGATTAGAACTCATGTCTCTAGTAGTTTTTCATTAGGAAAAGCTGAAGTGGGCAGGGGACAAGGAGCATCGCTATACTATTCATTCAGTCACACAGTGTTTATTAAGCACTTAACTATGTGCCAAGCACTTGTTGAACCCTTCACAATACTCATAAAGTGAGATAGGATCCAGGCCTTCATGGTATTTAATCCCATGACAAACGCAGAGAAGCTCATTACACATTATTTAATTATGATCGTGCTGAGTGGAAAAAGTTCAGAATGTGAACCTTAAGCAGGGACACCTAACATCCTAACTGGACGCACAGGGTGATTCTTCATGGACCGGAGACTTACAAGGATGAGGAAAAGACGAGTAACCCAAAACCAGGGAGAAGAAAGTAGAGGATCGTTCTGGCATTATCCAAGAGGAAAAAGAGTGAAAATGTATCTGGTGTCCCTGAAAATGTGTCTGCTGCAAAAGGTTTTACATTTTGGTGCCATTCCCTTCTTGTGTCTCGTGGATGTCCTGTGACATCAGAGGTGGTTTCTGTTCTTCAGGTGGAATCTATCCTGTTCCCGGAGCTGAAAGGCTATAACTTGATTCTTGGAACTGTGAACACTGAAGAAAAACTAGTTTCTGATTTTGTGGATCAAACCTTTGAGGTGTATCAGAAAAATCAAGTTGGCCCCCACAAGTAAGTTGGTTTACTTGTAACTTAGCCATTTTCATATTGGTTTGCTTGTCATCAAATACATGGTCACTATTCCCACACATCAGAAACACATTCATAGTAATAATAGCCAATGCTTACAATGGTATTACTGCTTATCCCCATTTTACAGATGAGGAAGCTTTCCCAATATTACACTGCAAATAAATAGAAGAGCCAGAATTCAAATTCAATTTACAGGTCCACCTCTATTATCTGAAAGCTATGAGGCCAGACAGGTTTTGGCCTTTAGAAATTTCTGGATTTTAGAAAAGTAACATAATGATTATATTTTATACAATGATGCAGCCTCAGTGGCATCTCAGGAAGCATCCCTTAATGAAACATGTTGATACTTCTATAGTGAAAAATATGAATATTCCCCCAAGTAACCTCACATTGGTTTAGGCCAGCTTTTGCCATCCAATAACATTTTGAAGAAGCTTTCTGTTTTTAGAGGTTTTTGGATTTAGGAATTAAAGGAAGGGGATTGAGGACAAGTTATCTGAATGCTCTTTAATCATCGTACTGTAAAATGTCTCACAGTTGCTCATGTGAGCAGTCCCTAGTTCAGGGGCTCGTATAATACAGCTTCCAAAAGGAGATACTTTGAGAAGGAAGAGGGCTTTATTAACAATTGCTGTGGGACAACAAGTGTAAATCTGGGCTCTCCCAGTCAAACCAGAATACATGGCTCTTGACTGTGGCTCTGTCAACATTTTAGACCAGAAAACTCTAACTGTGAGGAGCTGTTGTGCCATGGTAGGATGTTTAGCAGAATCCCTGACCTATACCTATAGGTATAGGTATAGCCAGCAGGATTCCCCTGTGGTCATTACAACCAAAATCATCCCCAGACATGGCCGAATGTCCCCTGAGTGGTCAGATCACCCCCAGTTAAGAACTACTTCTGGTCTGAAAATCATAGAGTCAATTTGGAATCTCTGTCCTTATTAATTTGATTTGGAGACATCTATCTGAAAGCTCTGTTTGCCCTGTTCTTGGAGTCTAACACACAGTTTGTTTTTTTTGTTTTTTTGGACTGACTGATCCTCATATTATATCTCAGCTTTAGACTCTCTGAAGTATTGGCCAACTCCTGGGCCCGACAAAACTAATTCTGCTTACTCCATTATCATTTTTATTTTATTTCACTATTATTTTATTTTATTTTATTATTTTTATTATTTAAAGTAGGCTCCATGCCCAGCGTGGGGCTTGAACTCATGACCACAAGATCGAGAGTCACATGGTCCACTGACTGAGCCAGCCCGGCGTCCCTAATTCAAACTTAAAGTCACAGCATCCCAAATACAACCTCCAATTTGAGAGAAATCTGTGCAGCCATTTTTGCGTGATCTTTTAAGAGAGGAAAACTTAATTTTATCCAATAGATTTTAGGTTTGTCAGTTCCAAATTTTCATCTTAAAATTTAGACATAGAATTTTAGAGCTGAATGAAGGGATAGGAACCAATGTTTATTACATTTTTACTGTATATCAGGCATTGTACCAGATGCTTTATATGCACATTATTATAGGTAAGCCTTAAAACAATACTACGAGGTGTCATCATTTCCACTTAAAACTAAAGACACTGATTTTTGGAAAACAGAAATATCTTGTCTAAGTTCATGCAGCTAGGAAGTGGCAAAATTGGAATTTGAAGCCAACGGTCTGAATTCCCAGTTCACTACACTTTTTGCCACATTCTGTTTCCCTTTCCTGGTGTGGGCTAATTTTTATGATCTTATGTCTTCATTTGCCACTCTTCGTAATCTGACTTGGTGACCCGTATTTGCATGTCTGATGTTATGCTCTTCGATTATGGCAGATACTTAAATGTCTACAAAAAGTATGATGACTTATTGGATAACATGGCAGAACAAAACATCACCGCGTTCCTGAAAGAAAACCATGAAATTGAGGATTTTGTGGTGGTAGGACATATCATTTGATATTTTATACCTTGGTGACACATGCTGCACACAATCCAAGACAGTCAGTGTGTTTGTTAGTATACATGTTGTGCTCAGCATTGGACTAGGTTGGCTGGTGGGGGGGTGCTGGGGTCAGGTGCACAGAGGCTAAAGGCAAATCAAGCTACCAACTGTGCTCCTTTCTACAGAGGATCCGTAGCATAAAAAGGCGGAGAAATGAAATTGCATCCATGCACATTACCGTGCCTTTGGCCATGTTCTGCCTTGACACTATGAGCCTAAATTATGACCTCTGTGAGCGAGCCCAAAATCTTAAAGACCGTCTGATCCAATTTCAAGTGGACGTAAACCGGAACATGAATACCAGGTACTGTTACTGTGGACAGAGAGACAACAACATGGGGTGTGAACGGGACAATGAAAATGTGGCCAGAACTTGCACCTCCCAGCCATGACCAGACAGAACTTCTGGCTCAAGTTGTTTCTGCCCCAGAGTGAGGGTGGCAGGGAATTCAGGTTCAGGCTAGAAGGTGAACTTGGGGCTTGGAGCAGGCAGGTGGGAGGCCTCCTGCAGCTGTCCATCTCTGATCCCTCAGCCTTGGCTTTCTTGGAGACATCTTCAGGGAGATGCTGCCCCATGGGCTTTGCTGTCTGAGGTCAGAGGCCCTCTCCCCGGCCATCTAGCATATATTCAGAGATAGAGGGTGCTTACTGGCTCCCCCCTGGAATCACTCCTGTGCAGGTGTCTGCTGTATAGGTCTGAGGATTCTGTTGGCCAATCTTAAGCTCTATGCGGTAGCTTCATTTCACTGGTGACTATATATTTGTCAAGATATCTTGGTTTCTAAGGAATAGAAGCTCAGATAGACTGGCTAAAATGAAAAAGGGAATTTGGAGCTCACATATTGAAAAGTTCGGGAATTGCTAGCTTCAGGCCCTCAAACCTGCAGGTAGGATGCAGCATCTCTCCCTCTACTCAGCTTTCATCTCTAACAGGCGCTGTCCTGTTTGTGGGCCCAGAAGCTCCAGGCTCATATCCTCTCAGAATCCCATCCAGAGGGGAAAATGGTTTCTCTCTTTCCAGTTGCCTCAGAAAGTCCTGGCGTGTGTGACACCAGGCTGATGTGGGTCTTTTGGGCAGCACTGAACCAAACACCATGGTGAACTATTTGAAACTTACAAAATGATTAATCCACGTCTTTTTAGCTCTCTTCTTCAGAGTGCTTTTAGCTCTAGACTAAGATGATTTAGTAAACACTACCACTACCAACAGTGTTATATGTTGTATTATTCTTATTACATATACATATATAAAAATGTAGAGAGAGAATTTTAACATTATGTAGCACCTTAAGTTTACAAAATACTTTTCAGAAACTCATGAGCAAATTTTGGATAATAGTAAGCTACCGTTTTTCCAGCACATGTTATAGTCCAGGCACTGTGTAAGCATTCCGAACAGTATAGATCTAATCAAGTCTTTAGAACAACCCTAGGGGCACCTGGGTGGCTCAGTGGGTTAAGCCTCTGCCTTCAGTTCAGGTCATGATCTCAGGGTCCTGGGATCGGGTCCCGCATCAGGCTCTCTGCTCAGCAGGGGGCCTGCTTCCCTCTCTCTCTCTGCCTACTTGTGATCACTCTCTATCAAATAAATAAATAAAATCTTTAGGGGCGCCTGGGTGGCTCAGTGGATTAAGCCGCTGCCTTCGGCTCAGGTCATGATCTCAGTGTCCTGGGATCGAGCCCCGCATCGGGCTCTTTGCTCAGCGGGAGCCTGCTTCTCTCTCTCTCTCTCTCTGCCTGACTCTCCGCCAACTTGTGATCTCTCTGTCAAATAAATAAATAAAATCTTTAAAAAAAAAAATAAAATAAAATCTTTAAAAAAAATAGAACAACCCTAAAAGGTTGTTCACTGGTCTGTTCATTATGTTGATGAAGGAACTGAGACTTCCCAGAGGTTAGCAAGTAGCACATACAGGGCTTCACCTAGTTTATTTTGACCCCAGAGTCCTTGCTGCCAACCACCGCACTTACCACACTCAGCTTTTTCACAGAGTGATGAAATGGTAAGGTTCCTGGTTTAGGAGCCAGAAGATTTGGTTTTGAATCTAAGACCTTCTGTTGTGTGTCCTCTGGCTTTACCTACTAGATCTTCAGTGTCTTTGCCTATAGAATTAAGGTTTGAGGACCAGGACAATAGAAATACTTCAAACTAGTAGGATGCTTTCTTTGGGAAGTTTGAGCATCAAAGAAAATTTATTTTGTAAGAAGTAGTCCATTTTTTCATGTTAAATTAAAGCAACATGGTACTTTGGCCGGTCAGAGTATCCATCCTCATCAAAATAAGTGGTGTAATTAGGCCTTTTAGATGTAAGTGAAAATAAAAGTCTCCTTGTGACCCCAAGGATTTCTAAGGATGCAGAAACCCCAAGGTGGTGGCTAAGATTCTTTCTTTCTGCCTTAAAAATAAATAATGACTCTGACTCACTGAACTCTCTCAACAACCCCAAGAGTAGGTAAGACAGATACAAGTAAGATCCCTTACTGAATGGAGGAGAAAATGAGGCCCAGGAAGAAAACCTTACTTGCCCAAGTAAGTGGTTTTGAATTTGAGTCTTCTCATCCCAAACCCTGTCCTTGCCACTTCATTGTCCTGCCATTGCTGGGAGTGGGGTGCCTTTCTGTTGGCAGTGACTAGGTGCACCCTAGAATGGGGGTGCTCTGCCCATAAAGGCAGGGAGGGCACTTTGGAGTGCACTGGTAGAAAAGTGGGCATGCCATTCATACCCACTGCAGGTACGTTGGTTTAAAGCTGCTAAAGCAGAGACCTGAAATACTGATGAAAAATTCAAGGACCTGCATAGAGATAAATAGTTATCCCTGTGGTCCAGCTGCCTGTTTCCTTCAGTGTGAGAGCTCTTAGAGAGACCACAGACTGATGCAGGATTAATTGGTCTCCCTTATGTTATCTCCTACACCAGAGAATAGCCCTGTGCTTGTGGAACCTCTGGCCTTTTAGATTTTAAATACCATCATCTGTCTATGTAGAAAGCAATGTTTTCTGTCCTCACCTTATCCCTGGATATTGGTAAGGTATTGTGTTGGTCAGATAGATGCCTCATATCAATGACCCATACCAAGGACTTTTTGGAGAGTTTAATGGGTAGTGGTTTTCTGCCACCCTTCTGGGCCTTTGCAAGAAGCTGATAACTAGTAGCCACATAATATTTATCCTCTGAATTCTCATACAAAAGGGAGGAAGGATGAATTCTCATCAAGTAAGAGTCTGTCACACTGAGAGGACCTATCTGTATTGGGCTAGGCTAGATGCTGTAACAAATAAATTGAAGATGCCATGACTGAACACTATAGAAGTTTTTTCTTCTCGGGGTAGCTCCAGATTGGTGGGGGTGACCTACTATGGTACACCCAGAAATTCAAGCAGATGATGACTTTACCTCTTTAAGATGTAGCTTTCAGGGCCATTCTAAGTGCTGACATGCTAGACAGTTGGAAGGAGGAAAGAGCGTGAAGGGATATGCAAGGACAGTTTTATGTGCTGCCCCTAAAGGTGATACTCATCCCTGCTTCCCATTTCATACTGACTGCAACTCAGTCACGTGACCATACCTGCCATGGACTGAACTGTCCCCTTCTCCAAATTCATGTGTTGAATTCTGTCTCAGTCTGTTTGGGATACCACAACAGACTACCATGGGCTGAATGGCTCATAAACAACAGAAATTCATTCTCTCAACAAAACATCCATTCATTCATTCATGTCTCTCAGTTCTGGAGGCTATGAAGTCCAAGATAAAGTCTCTGACAGATATGGTATCTATTGAGAGCCTGCTTCCTGGTTCTATGTACATGGTCCTCTTCTTCCTGTGTCCTCACATGGAAAAATGAGTGAGGGGGTCTCTCTCTTATAAAAGCTCTAAACCCCTTTATGAGGGGAAGCTCTCATGAGCTACTTACCTTCCAGAGGCCACCTCCAAACACCATTACATTGAGGATTAGGTTTTAACATTAAAAATTTGGGGGTGCCCATGCATTCAGTCTACCGCAAAACTCTAGTGCCCGGTGTGTGACTACATTTGAAGCCAAGACCTATGAGGAGATGATGAGGTTAAATGAGGTCACAAGGATGGGTCCCTAATCTAATAAGGCTAGTGCCCCAATAAGAAGAGGAAGAGACACCAGAACTGTTTCCCCGTCCACCACATGAGGTCACAGTGAGAAGGCAGCTGTCTGCAAGGAGAGAAGAAAGCCCTCACCAGGAACCAAATCAGTCAGTACCTTGACCTTGGACTTCGCCACCTCCAGAACTGTGAGAAAATAATTTTCTGTTGTTTAGGCCACCCAGTCTGTGATATTTTGTTATGGCAGCCCAAGGTGACAAGTAAGATATCCAGCTAAAAATACAAAGGAGCCTGGATGTGTCTTCTAGGTCTGAAGTGGAGAATACCATGTAGTAGTGCAGTAGGTAATGTTTCTCTGCAGAAAGTTTCTAAGTTGTATAAAAATTCATTTCTAAAATCCTGGAAGCATCTGCAAAGATGGCTTAATTATTTTTTTCTTCAGTTCGGTACATACAATTAGCTTCACAATGGGGGTGTCTCCTTACTTTAAGAATTAATATAGAGTGTCACTTATAATTAAATTTTTTAAAAAGCGGGGGGGCACCTGAGTGGCTCAGTGAGTTAAAGCCTCTGCCTTCAGCTCAGGTCAGGATCCCAGGGTCATGAGATCAAGCCCTGCATCAGACTCTCTGCTCAGCAGGGAGCCTGCTTCCTTCCCCCCACCAATCCCGCTTCTCTGCCTACTTGTGATCTCTGTCAAATAAATAAATAAAATCTTAAAAAAAAAAAAAAGGAATATTGAGGACTGAAAATACTGAGAGAAATAGGTTTTTTTAAATTATGTTGTTAGTCACCATACAGTATGTCATTAGTTTTTGATGTATTTTTTATCTATAATGTGTGAATGTCAACATATAATGATTATTTACTAATGACAAAAACTGTGGTAGCTATCGCTAATCTTTCTTGAGGGCCACTCTGTTAGGAATGGATGTATTGCAGATCATTTGTTCCTAATGATAATTAAAATATGGATGAAAATCATCATTTTTTAAGATTTTATTTATTTATTTGAGAGAGTGTGGGAGAGAGGGAGAGCATAAACAGAGGGAGCTACAGAAGGGGAGGGAAAGCAGATTCCCTGCTCAGCAGGGACCCTGGGATCATGACCCAAGCTGAAGGCAGATGCTTAACCAACTGAGCCCCCCAGGCGTCCCTCCTCATTGGTTTTTGCATAAATTAGAGCGTGTTTGAATTATACTGAGTAGCATCCTTTTCTCATAGTCTCCTGTCTGGGAAGTGGGCAGTTCGATTTAGTGGTCCCAGTGGCTGAATGTCAATTTCTCTTTGCCATCCAGGAACTACCTCCAGCACACGAGGATAAGTTTGCTGCCGCACTTTGAAGCGTAGTGATTACCAATTAACTTAGTGCTCTACTTCAGCCTAAAAGTCGAGGAGTCGCTATTGGTGGTGGTGGTGCTATTCATATTGTTGTGGTCTAAATCTGGGTTCTACCCATGGTGCATTTGTTAAGAGAACAAGCTTTGGAATCGATTGAACCAAGTTCACATCTTGTCTCTGACTCCTCCACACCATGTTGCTTTGGATAAAGTGACTCAGCCTCACTTTCTTCCATCCTAAAATGTTGGTTGTGATAGTCCCTACACCTAAGAATTGATGTGGAGCTTACATGAGCTAATCTATATCCAGTGATTAGAATGGGGCATGGCACATAGTAAACCCATGAGTTATTATTTCTTTTATTACTGTTTTTTGGTTTTTTGGGGTTTTTTTTGCTTGAAGAGTAGCGTGCATGTAAATATTACCCATCACCGATCTGCAGGTAGTGAAAAGTTAGAAACCATTTTTCTAGTCTCCAAATAAGAATCATGCCTATTTAGCATAATGGATCTTATAAGAATGTGATTTTAGAGGATAATGGTGAGAGTAGCTTTTTCTTTCTCTGTAGCATTTGTAATCAGTATAACACCATCGCAGACAAAGTCAGTGAGATTCCTGCCAACACGGAGGAGCTGGTATCCCTCATTGAATTCTTGAAGAAATCCAGTGATGTCACCGTGTTCAAACTCAGGAGGCAACTTCGAGATGCGATTGAACGGTTGGAGTTTCTGATGGACTATGCAGTCTTGCCCCGTAAGTCCAACACCCTAAAGATTTATATGCAAATGTATAGGTATATCTATATTTTTTGAGATAAGGAGTTAAGAAGGGGAGTTAGCAGTCCTACCATTTCAATGTCAATATCGGGAGAGCTGCTTTTCAAGCGTCCCCAGAATGTTAGAGGCACGAATTCCATGCTCTTATCCATAGGAATTCTAATCAAGCCAAGGGGATCTTATTGTTAGACCATGAGAAGTATCTAAGGATTTCATGAGTTCTTAGTTGCCTCTCTTGATATCTTTTGGCTGGTGTTTCTGAAAAAGTCACTTCCAAATGCAGAGTCCTTTTATAAATGGATAGATTTCATTCATCTACAGTCTTAATACAGTCCTGCCTTTGAGGAGAGGCCAGGACACTTCCCTTCATGCTCCTGCATATCTTAAAAGGAAAGAAATGGCCAGAGCCCTGTAAGGCTTACTGGTAGAGTTTTGTAGGGATCAGGTTCTGAAGGAAAAACTGAGACACTATCCACAAGCCAAGTTTTCAGATCCTTCTTCCATCTCAAAATATCTGTGAATTACCTAGTGTTCATGGTGTTTGGGGGCAAGGGTGATGGGAGGGAGAGATAGGGACTGGGAGTGGAAAACAGTGCCCTAAACTGCACATTCATGAGCTGTGCCCTTGACCTTATGAACACACACTGGACCTCTGCTTCCTAAGTTCGCAAGGGCACAGAGGGAACCTAGGACATTTCAGCTGACCAGAGCCTTAGGATGCGTGGGGCATCTGGCACCGATTTTATTACTGACATTTAACCAAAAGGGAGACTGGGACTCAGAAGAGGTGACAGTTTTTAAAGAGGAGAACTGGAACTTGAGCCCAAGGCTACCCTGCTCAGACCCAGCCTGGGAAAGCAGTGAGTATAGTGGCTAGAACATTCGGCGTTGGTTAGGCTGGGTCTAAAATGGTCTCTGCTACCTTCTAGCTGTCTTCTAGCAGTGACTACTTGGCTTGACTACCTGGCTCAATTTTGTTTTCCCATCTGTGAAAGCAAGGATGCTCTTGTCCTTCTAGCCTGACACTTGGAAAGTGCTCAGTAAATGTTGGCTATCACTAATCCATAATGGCCCCATATTTCATAGCCACGCCCTCACGCACTTCCGTTAACCTCTCGTTCTGCCGAATTAATTCCCTGCATGCTGACCTATGATGAGCAGTGTCCTGGAGCAGACTGTATGTGTTTTGCAGAAGAGGATATCAAACTGAACAGCACTCTGTTCCTCTGGCCAGACCAGATCGAAGATATCTTTGAAAACAGCCGAAACCTGCTCCTTAACAAGAGGGATCAGGCCGAGATGGACCTCATTAAAAGGTACAGAGAGAGTGTGAGGTTGTTTCAGAAACGATACCCAGCTTGATAACACGCTGCGGGTTTCTGGTTCTGCTCAGAGCCCCCACGGCAAGGCGTGGGTGAAGGCTGAAGACAACTGGTGGAGAGAGGATTTCCTTTTGTTTCCCACTGAGAGATGCTCTCTTTAAGCCTGCTTCACTGTAGTGACCCTGCCAGTGCCTTCCCTCCCTGCCTGGAACAACTGGAATTCGGCGGTGCAGGGAGAAAAGGACAAAAATAGTGGCACAGAATAATGGCCTCGCAGTAAGAATAGCAAAATCGTCAGCCTTACACTGCAGACCGCAGATCTGGGAGACAGCAAGATGGGGATAATAGAGGCGTGGTAGGAGGCTGAGAAATGGCCCGTTCGGCAGCTGGGGTTTTATTCAGTGCTCATGTGGCCGTATCATTTATTCATCCATTATTTGTCAATACAACCGGTATTTATTATGGATTTTTATTATGTGCTGTGCTGTATTCTGGACAGGTAAGTGTGTTTGGCTGCTAAATAAAGATTTCAGTCCAGTGGCAGAGAAAATACAGACCTACTGAAAAATCAAACAATGTTCAAGTGAAGAGGGCCAAGTACCATGTGGGTGGGGAAGTCACACACGCACGCCTGGCCGTCCCAGCTTGGGACGCTTGGTTTGTAACTGTGGAGTCATTCCCATTATTATCCCCTTCACACATGAGACACTCCCCACCCCCACCCATCCAGCCCTAGGTCCTATAATCCCAGCAAATACTCCCAAGAAAGGAAAAGAGTAGATAAAAGCCAGGATGGATAAAAGCAGGATTTCTACCCAGAATTGGAGTTTGGGCTGAAGGAGAAAACTCTTTATTCACCGCCTTCAGAATATGGCCTAGGTCTGCCATCCAGAAAAAACAGTAACAACAACAAAAATTTGTGTGTGTGTGTGTGTATGTATACACAATTTCCTGCACACAATTTTTTTTTCTTCCAGCAGCCTTCTCTCTCTCTACCCAGAACTTTAGGCCAAATGGATGCTACTGATATTTTTTAATTAATAGACTTCATTTCTTGGGACAGTTTTAAATTCACAGGAAAATTAAGAAAGTACAGCATTCCCATTTACCCCATGTCCCCTTATGAAGAGCCCCCACCATGGAACCTATCTGTAGGTTAGATGAACAGGAGCAAGTTTTTCTTCATTTTTTTGAGCTTCCGTATCCTCATCCAGAAAATGAGTTAACAGAGCCCATCTCAAATCATCTCATTATGTAAGGGGCTGTCATTGTGCAGAAGGACGAAATGAGATGACCTGAGATTGTGCCTGAGTGCTACCCAGCACCTGGTAGGCATTCAGAATCTGTCTACTTCCTTCATCCTTTGGGTAATAACTTCTTTGGGGAGAAAGCATTTTTTTAATGCTTCACTTCTAAACCACGACCTTGCAAGCATACTTTTGGAACAATGCTGCAAGACTGCTTAGAGGCAGTAAGTGCTGTTAAAGTTCGGAGGAGTGAGGAGAGACCCTGGGAGAAATGAGTACTGGCACTTACAATGAGAGGAGAAGGGCACTGGCCATCCCCTCTTGGAGGGGTGACTCTCACCAATGGCCCAGCTTGTTCCTAGGCTCTCCACAGCAGATTCATTCAGCGCTGGAGGAACTCCAAGAATAACCTGAAACCCTGGCCTCAGCCTTCTCTTTGGTGAACATTTAAACCTCACATCCATCATTTTTGCGTTAATCCTGAGAATGACTTGTGAGGGGGGCTGAGAAGTATTCATTTATTCATTCATTTTCTATGAAGCCAACCTCATTCCCTCTCCAAGAAATTTGACCTATTTTACAAGCCCACATTAATTTTTGGCTTCAACACTACTCTCCACTTGCTGTCCCCCACCACACCCCACCCAATTCCTTCTTGCACCTCTTTCTCCTCTGTCTACACAGTGCCTGGTTGATTAAAACCCAAGCCACTGGCTCCCTTGACTGTTGGATCCAGGCAGGGTTCCCCCAGTGGAGAGCCCTCAGGAGTTTGGACAGTGATCACTTTTTCCCCTCTTCTTCCCCGTTTGGCCCTGGTGCTCCGGTAGGAGCTTCATCCCTCCTGAATGACAATTCTTGCTTCTCCGTGGTTTCAGTTCCCACTGTTCTCTTGGCCCTATGGGTCATGATAGCTTCCTTTTGAGGCTACCCATATCTTACCTGTGTAGGTAGTCCCTTCATTAAAAACTCTCTCTTTGAACATTGGAGTGAATTCCATTTCATGCCAGAATTCTGACCTACCATTTTTAAATCCCTAAATTATCCTCCCTTAGAATCCAGGTAGTCCCACAAATACAACTCATTTACTCAGCCTGAGTGCCTGCTATTTACTGATGACTGTACTGTTGTATGAAATATATACATATGTATACATTATGGACATGAAAGTACTTCAGAAACTACTGTGTGCTAAGCAATTACAACTTAACACTGTGTAATATATTCTACTCTGTTAGAAAAAGGGAGAAGTAATTGTGCAACTTGCTTTGTTGCTAAAATTTCTTCCCTGATCATTCTAGCTAAAGTAGCCCTCTGTTTCCATCCACTAGGCCCTCTGCCCTGTTTTATTTTCTTCAGAGCCTTTATGCTTATCAGGAATAACTCATTTTATCTTTATCTATGTATAAATTTATCCATCTATCCATCCACACACCTACCCATCCATTAATCCATGTGTTTCTTATCTAGGTCTCCCCACACTAAAATACAAGCTCCATGAAGATAGAGAGCTTAATAACATATATCACAAATGTATCCCTGATGCCTAGACCAGTCCTTGGAATGTATCAAGCCCTTAATAATAAATACCTAATGGATGACTGAATAGCATGTATATATATACATTTTGTATAGGATAAGTATTATATAGATTTCATATATACACACACACATATATATATATTTACTCATACAGGTAAATATGTGGAAATGTTTAATCATCAATAGGGTCACAGCAGACATCTCTGGGAAGTAGGATTTTAAGTAATATATATATATTAGTCTATATGATATATAGAAGGTCAGAGGATCAGATTCTCCCCAGGCTTGAATATGGGTGAGCAATTGCTGATATTTTGAATATCAAAAGTGGAAAGTCCAAATGTGATTGGTCTGTCCTTTGCTTTTAGGTGCTCAGAATTTGAGGTGAAACTTGAAAGCTACAACAAGGAACTGGATGGGTTTAGGAAACGTGAAGTGATGAGCACAGAAGAAATGAAGAACAATGTTGAAAAGCTCAGCGAGCTTTCAAAGAACCTAGATCAAGCCCTGATGGAATTTGAGGTTTGGGGTCTTGGGGTCTGGGGTTGGAGACTTATGACTGTCCTGCCCTGTTGGTTCTGCTTCTTGATTTTGTGTTTTCCTAACATCACCTGTCAGGTGGATAGTGTCGATGGGTGAATTAACCAATTCTTTTCATTGGTGCTTTCAACTACGTTTTCCTGCAACCCTACATTATATCAGCTTTTTTGTTAGTCATTGGGTACGCAAAGAAGAAATGACAGTAGAATAATTGCTCACATACACTGAGTATTTATTATGTGCTCAGCAATGTACAAAGGGCCTCTTGTGTGATATATCCCTAAATACCCCTAACAGACCTTTGAAGTAGGTACTGTTATTGTCCCCACTTATCCCTGTTTAAAATAAGAGAACTAAGGCTTGGAGAAGCTGAGTAAATTGCCCTGAAGGTCAACTAGTAAGTTCTTTAACCATTAAAGTTCTTATCTTTGAGGCAAGTCATCATAAGAAGGGGCAGCATCATGTAAACAACTAAAGTACATATATGAAAATTGCAAAAATGGGGATACGGATATGGTAGAGGAGGATTAAAGATGATGGAGCAAGTAGAAAATTATCCTAGAGCTTCGTCCTGCTAGATCTTAGCAATCCCAGCCCTCAGAGGTAGCGGAGGGACTTTCTGACTTGAGTCCATGTCTTGCTTTCCTCTCTTGCTCTCCAAATGAATGAACGTCTTCCTCAACTTGGTTTTCAAAGCACTGAGGGTTTTGCCATGGGGGCTTCTAGGGTTCAGAAAACCACCCACCCAATAAAGAGCAACCCTTTTGCCCTGCAGTTGATCAATAAGGAGGAAGAGCTGTTGGAAAAGGAGAAGAGTACCTTCCCTCTCCTGCAAGCCTTGATCAGCAACAAAGTGCCTTATGAGCAGCTGTGGCTGACAACCTACGAGTTTAGCATCAAGTCAGAGGAGTGGATGAACGGTACGGTACGCTCGGGCTCAGTCTACTGGGACATGGTGGCTGCTGGGGCAATGGGTCCAACCCAGCCTGTTCTGGAATAGGGTTTAAACTTCAGATTTAAGCTAGATTTTTTTTTATCATATTCTTTTTTTTTTTTTTAGATTTTATTTATTTATTTGACAGAGAGATCACAAGTAGGTAGGGCAGGCAGAGAGAGAGAGAGAGAGAGAGAGGGAAGCAGGCTCCCCGCTGAGCAGAGAGCCTGATGCGGGACTCGATCCCAGGACCCTGAGATCATGACCTGAGCCAAAGGCAGCGGCTTAACCCACTGAGCCACCCAGGCACCCATTTTTATCATATTCTTATAGTCTGGTTTAATGCAGTCCCACAGTCAAATTTTTCTAACGTGATAATGATGGAAAGTGGGGATTGAAGAGCCAGACCTATTGCCAGGGTATAACAGAAGAGGAAGCCGCCCAGGACCATGGATTGTAGAGAGGGGGGCATAATAAGATAGCATTTCCATCACTGTGCTGTTCCACGAAGGGCCAGAGTGCCAGAGACATCTATCTGTAAACTACTCCTTTTTTCTCTAGATCCTGGAGGCTAGAAAGAAAAGGAGGTTGGAGGCAGTGGGGCGGTGGGGAGGTGGGGGGAGAGTCAACAGGACTTAATGACTGATCTGATAGGGGGCAGGTGTCAGGGAGGGAAAAGGAAGAACCTAGGGTGACTTTCAGATTATTGGCCCAGGTAATTTGGTGGATATTGCCATCACTGAATAAGAGAAATGACAAATTTGTTAGGAAAAAAGACCCATCAGCTTGAATATACCAAGTTCAAGGTGTCTGCAAACACCCACTGGGAATATGAGGATATCAGCCTGAAGTTAAGTTGTATGTTTTGGGGGGAAACTTATATTGGGGAATAATTGAGTGTAGATTACAATTAAAAGCCATGGATGATGTCTCCTGGGGAGAGTGTATATGAGCAGAGGACCAACTCTTGAGACATGTAAAGCTGAGCCTGAAGTTTTTTGCACCACTTCAGTGTTACAATAAGCACAACTATGGTGAACATCTTTGTCACCAGTGTAATGGGTACAATTATGATCATTTTCTTAAGGTAAATTCCTAAAAAGTGAAATGGCTAGATCAAAGATCATGGGATGAAAATTAATTAGAATTTTAAAAACTTTTTGTTATTAACTATCTTCTAGAAAAGTTATGTTTTAATTTATTGCCCTTCTAGCAGTATCTAAGAGTACCCATTCTTCACACCCTTAACAAACCTAGGAGTAATAGCTTTGAAAATGGTTTTTGCCAATTTATTTTTATTTATTTATTGCTGATTTGATATTTAAATTTTCTTTTTCTTTTTCTTTTTTTTTTAAAAGATTTTATTTATTTGTCAGAGAGAGAGAGAATGAGAGCGAGCACAGGCAGACAGAGTGGCAGGCAGGGTCCGAGGGAGAAGCAGGCTCCCTGCTGAGCAAGGAGCCCGATGTGGGACTCGATCCCAGGACGCTGGGATCATGACCTGAGCCGAAGGCAGCTGCTTAACCAACTGAGCCACTCAGGCGTCCCTAATTTTTATTTTTCTTAAAAAAAATTTTCATTTTCACTAATGCCTTTTTTGGTATTATTTCTTTTTTTAATTTATTTTATTTTTTCAGTGTTCCAAGATTCATTGCTTATGCACCACACCCAGCACTCCATGCAATACGTGCCCTCTTCACTAGCACTCTTAATTTTCCCAAGTAATCAGCCATATCTATGCAATTATATTACTTTACCTTATTTATTTGTTTGTATACCCTTTTTTTAATTCACTCTTCTGTGTTGACTAGCACTTCCAAAGTAAACAGTGGTACTAATGGACACCCTCATCTTATTCTTTATTATTTTTTTAAGATTTTATTTATTTATTTGACAGAGAAAGATCACAAGTAGGCAGAGAGGCAGGCAGAGAGAGAGGAGGAAGCAGGCTCCCTGTTGAGCAGAGAGCTCGATGCGGGACTAGATCCCAGGACCCTGAGATCATGACCTGAGCCGAAGGCAGAGGCTTTAACCCACTGAGCCACCCAGGTGTCCTTATTCTTTATTTTAATGGGAGCTCTTGCAGAGTGTCACCTTTAAACATGCTGCTTTTTTTGGTTTGAGATACAAAATTTTTATGGTGTTAGGGAAATATTTTGTAGTTTACCAAGTCTTTTTATTAGAAAGTGATATTGTATTAAAAATTGTTTTGGGGGCGCCTGGGTGGCTCAGTGGGTTGGGCCGCTGCCTTCGGCTCAGGTCATGATCTCAGGGTGCTGGGATCGAGTCCCGCATCGGGCTCTCTGCTCAGCGGGGAGCCTGCTTCCCTCTGTCTCTCTCTGCCTGCCTCTCCATCTACTTGTAATTTCTCTCTGTCAAATAAATAAATAAATAAAATCTTAAAAAAAAAAATTGTTTTGGATTTAATTTTTTAATTTTAAATTCATACACAGCAGAAAGCACATTTTTGGCATACAGTTCTATAACTGTTAACACATACATAGATTCACCACAATCAAGAGCCAGAAGTTTCATCACTTCAGCAAAATTCCTTGTACTGCCCACTTTGTAGTCACACTCTACCCCCAGCCAGAGTGCCTGGTATTGTTGGGCTCTTCATTGTTACAATGGTTTCCTCTTTTTGAGATTGTTATACAAATGGAATGATATAGTATGTAACTTTTTGACAGTGCTTGCTTCACACAGCACACTACTTAGAAATCCATCCCAGTTATTGGTTATAAGCATCGGTCCTTCCCTTTTATGCTGGATAGTATTCCATCGTATGGATATACCAGTTTTTTGTTTTGTTTTGTTTTGTTTTAAAGATTTTATTTATTTATTTGACAGAGAGAGATCACAAGTAGGCAGAGAGGCAGGCAGAGAGAGAGGGGGAAGCAGGCTTCCTGCTGAGCAGAGAGCCCAATATGGGACTCGATCCCAGGACCCTGAGATCATGACCTGAGCCAAAGACAGAGGCCTAACCCACTGAGCCACCCAGGTGCCCCAGATATACCAGTTTGTTTACCCATTGCCCCATTGGCGGATATTTGGGTTGTCTCCAGTTTTAGGCTGTCATGAATACAGCTGCTGTAAACATTCATACATGAGTTTTCATGTTGACATTAAGTTTTCATTCCTCTGGGGTACATGCCCAGGAGTAGATTGCTGGACTCTATTTAAGGTTTATATATAACTTTATTTCAAAAATGTCTTGTAATAGTAAAGCATCCCTAATTCCTCCCTTCCATCTGTTGTGTCATTTCTGGTATTTATGTCATCTGTATATAAACTGTAATCATCAAATATATTGTTGCTATTATTATTTTGAACAAACTGTTACTGTTAGATCAGCTAAGAATAAGAAAAATTAAAGTATCTCTAATACTGTTTCTTTCCTTACCTAAGTCTGAGTTTCTGACAAATCCTCTTCCTTCTTTTAAGAACTTCTTTTAACATTTCTTACAAGGTAGGTCCCTGGCAACAAATTCCCTCAGTTTGTTTGTCTGAGAAAGTATCTCTTGCTCCTTCACTTTAGAAGGATAATTTCTCAGGATAGAGAATTTTAAGGTTGGTGGGATTTTTCTCCCAATACTTTAATTTCATTCCACTCTCTTCTTTTTTTTTTTTATTTTAAAGATTTTACTTATTTATTTGACAGAGAGAGAGAGTGGGAGAGGGAACACGAGCAGGGGGAGTGGGAGAGGGAGAAGCAGGCTTCCCACTGAGCAGGGAGCCCAACATGGGGCTGGATCCCAGGACCCTGGGATCATGACCTGAGCTGAAGGCAGACCACCTAGGTGCCCCCTCTCTCTTCTTGTTTGTGTGGTTTCTGAGGAGAAGGGGAATGTAATGGCGTATCTTTGCTCCTCCAAAGTTATGGTGCTTTTCCCCCTCCCTCTGGCTTTTTTCAAGTTTTCCTCTTTAACTTTGATTTCCTACATTTTGAATATAGTATGTTTAGATATGGTTTTTGGCATTTATCCTGGATCTGTGGTTTGGTATCTGAAATTAATTTGCAGGAAATTCTCAGTCATTGGGTCAGATATTTTCTTTGTCCTTTCTCTTTATTCTCCGTCTGGTATTTCCATTACTTGTGTGTTGCACATTTTGTAGTTATCCCATAGTTCTTAGTCATTCTGTTCCATTTTTTCCCCCATCTAATTTTTGCTTTAATTTTAGAAGTTTCTGACAATATATCCTCAAGCTCAAAGATTCTTTCCTCAGCTGTGCCCAGTCTACTAATGGAGCCTTCAGATGTCTTCTCATTTCTGTTACAATGTTTTGTTCCCTTGCAAAGATTTTGTTATTGCTGTCCTTTGCTTTTTAAAAATATTTATTTAAGATAGAGAGCATGCACATGTGAGAGCAGGGATGAGCAGAGAGAGAGAGGGAGAGAATCCTCAAGCAGACTCCCTGCTGAGAGCAGAGCCCAACATGGGGCTCAATCCCATGACCTCAAGGTCATGGCCTGAGCAGATATCAAGAGTGTGAGGCTCAGGTGCCCCATTATTGCTATTCTTTAGATTTCTTGGATCATCTATATAAACAGTCAGGACATCCGGAAAACTAAGACATTTTATTTCTTCCTTTCCAATCTGTATGCCTCCGATTTCTTTCTCATGCCTCATTGCATTGTCTAGGACTTTAAGTATGATGTTGATTAGGAGTTATGAGAGTGAAAATCTTTGCCCTGTTCCTGATCTTAGGGAAAAAGTATTCCATCTTTCACCATTAACTATTAGGGATTTGTTTTCTTTGGGTTTGGTTTGTGGTATGATTGATGTGTAAAAAGCTGTGTGTATTTCCAGTATACAAAGGTATAAAGGTAGTATAGGCTTTACATAGATGCCCTTTATCAAGCTGAGTAATCTCCTTTCTATCCTTAGTTGGTTTAGAGGTTTTCATCAGAAATGGATACTGAATTGTTTCAAATGCTTTTTCTGCATTAATTGTTATTGTCATGTGATTTTCTTTTTTTAGATTGCTTATTCCATTGTTTGATTTTTTTCAAATATTAAGCCAGCCTTGCATTCCCATGAAAAACCCAAACTGGACATGATGTGTTATTATTTTAATATATTGCCCAGACACTACATACATTTCTTTTTTTCTTTTCAAAAAGTTTTAAATTTTGATTACTCGCCTCAAAAACGTCAGGCTGATGAAGCATGTGAAATTAACAAGGCTTTATTTAGTCTCAGTAGCCATGAAAGAAAAGTGTTTCTGAATCAATTTGCAACATCATGATGCAAGACTTAATGCCGATTTGAAATGCCCAAGGGGAAGAAAGCAGCAGCATGGAAGGATTTTGACTGACTGTGGAAACCCACACTCTAGAAGATCCCTATGAAGAAAAGGAGGAGAAGGAAATTAACATTTTAGAGTACTTTTTTTAAATGAGGGGTCCTTGTTTTTTAAAAATTATCTTAAGATAATTTCAAGCTTACAGAAAAATTGCCAGATCTGTACAAAGAACTCCCCCACCCGCCGCTCGTTGATATTTCACAGGATTTGTAGAGCATTTTTACTGCTTCTATAATAGCATCTGTAACCACCGCTAATAGTTAATTCCCTAATTGCACTTGCATTACATGCCAGGCATTGTGTTTGCCACTTAGCTCACTTAATGTTCACGATCACCTGCCAGGCTGTCCATTATCACCCCTGTGTCATAGGTGACCCTGTTGAGGCTTAGAAAAGTTCCAGGAAAACACCCCTAGGGTTTTATCAGCCAAGGAGAGGTTTCAGATCCAGACCCAACTCCACAGCCTGTGCCTGTTCCAATATCCATACCATAGGCACCATTCTAACTTAAAAGTACACAGGACTAACCTCCACTTGGTGGGTCTGAACCCTTCCCTCATCCCATGTTTTCTATTTCAGGACCCCTCTTCTTGCTGAATGCTGAGGAGATCTCAGAAGAAATAGGGAATATGTGGAGAACGATATATAAATTGACCAAGACCCTAGCTGATGTCCCCGCACCCAGACGGTTAGCCGAGAATGTGAAAGTCAAGATTGATAAATTCAAACAGCACATCCCTATCCTCAGCATCTCCTGCAATCCAGGAATGAAGGAGCGGCACTGGCAACAGGTCCCTGTCACCCCCTACCCAGCCCAATCCATACCCAACCTATACGTAGTCCTGGTAGCCCTTTGGAAGACAGGAACCAATACTGGGTCAAGCTTCTCCTTTCTGAGTGGGAGATTCCACTTGAGGCTAAAGGGGAAGTAATGGGGAGAGGAAGGGAACAGGCAGAAGTGCCTGCCTCTTCATGTGAGCAGGTTGACCCTTTCCTTTGGGGACCCTGTTGCTGATGGTTAAGCATGCTCCAGCCAGTGACCACAAAGTCTTTCCTTATCTGCCTTCCTCAGCAAACGGCTGCTCAGGGTCCTAAAGGGCGATAAGGGCACTGAATTACAGTGGGAGGGACCTTGATTTGTCCTTTGACCTAGGACAGACAAAATAGAGAGCCACACCTTTTCTGGGGGCCTCCTGAGGGTGCCAGATGGTTTCTGCTGGGGCAGACTCTACTGTAGAGCCTCAGTGTCCAACAGGCTATGTTCAGAAATAACATTTCACTCTTCTTTCAGCCCTTTGAGTCTATAAATGAGAATAATAAATATTCTCCCTAAAAATAGTTGGGACTTTTATAAGCAACCAAGTGTGAGGGTGATAAGTGCGGTGTGAACACTAAGCAGAAAAAAGAAAACTCGCTGTGTTTCTAAAATAATCACCACGTTCAAGGGCTAGCAATGGCCTTGAAACGTCCTCTACTGCGAAGTTGCTCTGTGTGGAGGTGGAGATGAGACTGGCTCTCCGTAGGCAGTTTTCTCTATGATTTGGCCTGGAATTCCTCTCTGGGAGCCACGCACATGACTGAGGTCATCATTGGGAAGGACCCAAGCTGACAGCACACCCATTACCTTTCAGAGAATGAAGTCTGAGCTAGGAGCATTTTGATCTCTCTGGGAATACAGAGATCTTGATACGTGAGAGATTCTGAAGTTTTCTGTTAAAGGGAATTGCTTTTAATTTCCCAGGAAGTCTTGAAATGCAACACCTAAGCAAAGGGTGTAATGGAGGACAAGGGAGGGTTCATCTGAGCAGACTTCTGGTCGTGCCTTGCCCCAGCGGAAGTGCTCCCACTTAAAGGTGCTCCTAGGGTGCCTCTCCCCATGAACCTAGCCCAACTAGAACTTTGACCCATTTGGAGGGCTGGGGAGATTGGATAGACCAGTTGCTTTTGGTAATGCTGGGTTCTCTCCATGAGATGACACTACAGAAAGTGCCCTCATCAGTGGCACATTTAAACAACCATCCCAGGAAACTCCTCGGCCTGGTGCTTTCCCTGTAATGATGCTCTTCTCACATGTGGGCACTTTTAAAAATCCCAACCATTCCTAGACATTCATAATTCTCATTTATAGATCACTTAGTTGAACAGATTGGAAAAACTCGAGAATTAAAAAAGCAGTAACAGTAATAGTTCAAACATACTGAACACCAACAATGAACTAGGTTCTGTGTTATATACTTTGTGTGGATTCCCTCATTTTATCCTCCCAACAGCCCTTTGAAGCAGGAAATATCGTTGTCTGATTTCACAGATTTTAAGAAAACTGAGGCTTAGAGAGAATAAGTAAATTATCACAAAGCTAGTAAGTGGTGAGAGAGGGAATTGCAATCTAGGTCTGTTTGACTGGGGGAAATGGGGCAAGAGATATCAGGTTAAAGGGATTAGTAGATAAGAGCAGAGTATTGGACCCAGGGTGGAGGCCCCTGAGTAATGAGCCCCTAAAGTGGAAACCCAGGGCCTGAACAATTAAAAGTGAGCTCAGAAAGGAGAGAGATCACCAAATACACAAAGAGCCCTTCCTGCCTGCACTGTAGGTCAAACCACACACCATCCCATTGATAGCCACCAGCCTGGGGAAGCCATTCTCTGCCCTCATGCCTAACTCAGGAGATCTATACGCACCAATTCTAGCTGTGGCAGGGGACTGTGAAGGTTAAACCACCTCTAGTTCTTAAGGCTACAGGATCTTCCGGGGACATGGGGTGTGGGGCGGCTGTGCTGTGGTTTCTGATCATTTCCCAGAACTTAAGCAGGAAGGGCTAGTCCCTTGGGTTAGGGCACAAATTTCAGCAAAGTGGTTGTTACTGTGGTTTAAAACAAGATGAACAGGGTGACATTTGACCTTAAGAGGAAAGCACACTGATGTGTACCAAGGCTGGCTCTCTAGGACAGTGCTGCCCAATGGAAATGATAGGAGCCATATGTCTAATTTTAGAGTTTCTTGTAGCCGCATTAAAAAAAAAAAAAAGGCACAAACAGGTGAAATAAATTTTATGAATATATTTCCTTTAACCAAACATATGCAAAATATTATTCAATAGGTAATCAATATAAAAATGTTAATGTGTTCTCCCACATATTTCATACTAAGTCCTTGAAATGTGGTATGCTTTTACACTTAGAGCACATCTCAGTTTGGGCTAATCACATTTCAAGTTCTCAATAGCCACAAGAAGCTGATGGCTCCATATTGGACAGGGCAGCTGTAGGCTTTTAGAATTAGAGAAACATGCTTTGTTAGTCTCCGTAATTAACAAAAGGAATTTTTTAAAAACCTCTAATCTCTGAGTCTTTCCTATGGGCCAAGTATTATGCCTAGTGCTTCACATAGTTAATGTGAATTCTAGAGAGAGCACTTTCAAGTATTAGAGAATAAACCAAAGTCCAGGGCCACCAGGGACAGTTGTGCAGGTTGTGCACTCCGCAACTCGGGGAAATGCGGTTTTTGTGAACTACACTGTGAATTGTACTTTTTAGAGTTATGCAGTGTATAACTTTCACAACTGTACATAGACAACCTGAGAGACTCACTAGATGTGATGGAGAAGAACTTAATTTTAGGCAGAACTGGGTCCAAGTTACAATTCTGCCATTTATTAGCTGGACAAGATACTTATTTTGTCTCCGTGTCCTTATATGTAAACAGGAATAATAATACATTTGTATCTTCCTCATCATATTGGGGGAATGAAATAAGTGCATAAAGGTCTTAAAACACTGCCTACTTCCTAGTAAGCCCTCAATAAATGTTAATTACTTCTATGATTTCTATCATCTTGGTGGTCCTCCAGGTGTCCTCAGGACCCGATTGATAAGCCATTTGAATTAGCTGGTTCACGCATGCTTTCACTCCATAAACACTTACTGATTCTTACTAAATGCCAGGCCTCAGGGACACATGGCTAAATGAGATAGAACAGGACCCAGCTCTCATATTCCTTCCCCCTCTGACATCTTATAATCCTCCTGGGACTGGACAGAGACAGGTGGGCAGCAGGTGAGGTTTCTCCTAGAGCCTCATTATCCTTCAGGACCTCCTACTCTTGAGCACATGGAACCCTCATCCAGATCTCTCAGTCCTTGAGAAAAGTGTTCAAAGCCGTTAGGTGACTTCATGTGAGACCTCCTTCCGGGATATTTTCAGTTAAAATACATGCCCGAGGCAGTATTTGCACCATGGGAATGGGCACAACGAGTGCTAACCATTCCAGCAAGTTAGCACGCTGAGGTGGAAAGGAAGATATTTGGGCAGAGGGGGTTTCTTCTTCCTTCCCAGCATCCTCAGATTGTAGAATTGGGGGATCTGCTCATAACTTCCTCCTTTGACTCAGCAAACACTTACTGTAGCTTTTGTCATAGACCAGGCTTTGCACTATGCTCTGGGAGCACAGAAACAAACCAGGATCCAGTTTCACCCCCCTGGGTACTCACAAGTGGGCACTAGGCAAGTGTTGATAGGCAGTGATCCCCAGTAAGCCAGATAAATTCAGTGTGGGCCCTAGGCTGCCTCCCACTTTTTTTTAGACCTACACCATCCAGTTCAATAGCTACTAGCTCTGTACAACTATTTAAATTTAAGGTAGGTAAAACTAAATAAAAGTTAAAAATCAGTTCCTCAGTCACACTGGCCACATTTCCAGGGCTCAATGGCCAAATGTGACAGGCAGCTACTATAAGGCACCGTGGGGATAGAACACATCTCTCATCATCAATCTACTGGCCAGTGCTACTACCTTGGACAATACGCATTTGTTTTCCTCTCTTTTCTGCAGATCAGTGAGATTGTCGGCTATGAAATAAAGCCCACAGAAACAACTTGCCTCTCGAATATGCTGGAATACGGGTTCGGCAAATTCGTTGACAAGTAAGACTCCTCCTCCCCGCTCCAGGAAGCTTTTCAGTCCAAGTATCTGAATCCCCACAAGAGATGACTGGCCTCCTACTGGGCTGTTTTTCTCCTTCTGGTTCAGGGTGACTTAAGTTCCTGGTGAAACTCACTTTCAGTTGCCGAGTGGATGACAGATTGTGACTAGACAATTGTCAGATTTTATTTCAAAGGGGGAAAAAAAAAAGTTCTTGGAAACGGAGCTCCAAGCCCTGGTCTGAGTGACTTCAGGTAAAATCATTCCACCTTCCTGGGCTTCAGTTTCCTCTTTTAAACAAACAGAGTGGCTCTCTGAGCCCTTAGGCGTCTGAAAACACAGTCAAATGATAGAATTCTTCACTTGCTTTCTCCTTTTCTCTGAATGCCCCTGTATGCAGGAGTCTGTATGCAGGAATGGGTGCTATTTGAATTGCTATTTTCAGGACCAGATATTCTGAGGACTCTGATGGTTTGTCTGCACCTTTTTTGGGGCAGAAGATGGGAGGTGCTGTATTACGTGGACTAGAATCCTGTTAGACAGTGGGGTTCAGGTTTAACTCGACACACAACTTCTCTGGGCATGTCCCCAGACCAGCTACATCAGCATCCCATGGGAACGTGTTAGAAATGCACGTTCTCAGGCCCCATCCCAGTCTACTGAATGAGAAATTCTGGGTGTGGACCCTGCAATCTGTGTTTTAACCAGTGTTTCAGGTCAGCACCTTCCAGTGTGGGAGCCACCAGCCACATATCCTACTGAGCCCTTGAAATGAAACTATTCTGAATTAGAGGTGCTGGCAGTATAAATAGGAGCTGGATTTCAAAGGCTTATTAAGGAAAAAAGCAAAATAATAAGTTTTAATATTGATTGCATATTGAAATGGTAATATTTTGGATATACTGAGTTAACTTATTAAAATTAATTTCCCCTGTTTCTCTTTACTTTTTTTTTAAAGATTTTATTTATTTATTTTACAGACAGAGATCACAAGTAGGCAGAGAGGCAGGGAGAGAGAGAGGGAGAAGCAGGCTCCATGCTGAGCAGAGAGCCCGATGTGGGGCTCAATCCCAGGACCCTGGAATCATGACCTGAGCAGAAGGCAGAGACTTTAACCCACTGAGCCACCCAGGTGCCCCTCTCTTTACTTTTTAAAAATATGGCTTCTGGAAACTTTAAAGTGGGGTACTCACCTTTGATCTCAAATGGGCAGCACTGCTCTAGGTGATTCTGATACATGCCATCAGAATGGCATCCATTCCCATGGGAATGATGGGTCTAATCTAATGTGCTCCCAGGACCCCAAATCTCTCTGCTGCCTGAATGCTCTGATGGTCTCCACCCCCTACCCCACCTCCATACCACCATCACAGGCTGTCTTTGAGGAGCAACCTGGAGACAGGTGCCTTTCTACCAGGTGTGAGTTATTTCATTAAAAGGCCACGTTTTCCCCCTTGAAGATGTTTCTAAGTGATACCAGCTATATGCTGGACTAAGAATTTAATAAACATTAACCAATCCCTCACTCTAACCCAAGGTTGTAGCTACTATTGTCACCCTGTTTTACAGATGAGGAAATAAGTTGATCTGAGTTGTTAGGTAACTAGCCAGAGGTCACAGAGGTAACTGAAAGAACCAAGACCTAACTCCAGACTGGCTGACTCCAGAGCCATATTGTACCACCTAAAGAACAAACCCATCTAAGGAGAGGAAAAAAACAAGTAAACACCCAGCAGCTGCGCCACTTTCCATGCCAGTGGGCTCGACAATGACAAACCCAAATGTGGCAACACCTTGGCCAAGTTGTTTACCTCTCTGTATCTCAGTCTCCTTATCTGGTAAAGTGGGAAGAAGACTAGTAGCTGGGTGATTCGAGTTATGGTGGGGATTAGGAGACAAGGCATGTAACCTGCACTGAGTTAACATCGAAATTCTCAGCCACTACCTGTGAGTGAGCTGGGACGTCCCCCTACACCCCCAACCCACAGTTAATGCAGCGTTATCACCTGTGGCACAGAGTTCACCAGATTCTTTAGCCCCTGTGTAAGGTAAACTCTTGATGGGCTTTGAGAACCCCCAAACCCATTAATCCTTCCCCTGTGCAATTATTTGCAAAATTCTAAGTCCTAAAGCATGTTCCAAACATTTTACTTAATTATACCAACAATCCCGGGTGTATGCCGATGGGGGGACCTAAGGACTGTCAGGTGACTTGGGCACAGCCACGCAGCCAGCCTCCTTGTCTCACACCCACCTGGGTTGGCACCTGCTTCTATTAATTATTTCCTACATGCACACTCATTGTGGTCGTCTCCCAAGAAGGCCACATTTAGGATGCCGACCCTGCTGCTGAGGTCTTGATTAGTCATGCTTTGGAATGTGCCTCCTCCCCTGCCCTGAATGAGGCTGGGTTCTCAGCTCTGTTTAGTTGGTCCTATTTGGTTGACCACATTTGAATAATTCTCTTGCTCCTTCTGACAAGGAAAGGGGAAAAGGTACATTGTGGGGGAGGAAGAAACACTGGATAGAAGCCAGAGGAACTGGGGTCTAGACCTGGTTCTGGCACTCCCCAGCTGCATATGTGGCTCTGGGCACATCACTTGCTTCGTCGGGCCTTCAGTTTCCTGGAAAGACCAGATTGTTTCTTCTGCAGTCGGGTTTGCAATGGAAGACAAGGGCTGAGACAGAGAGACTAACCCCTCCTTCTCCTTCCAAGTACTTGGCTTCTGGGTTCTTCCCAATTCCCAGGTCACACCTGAGTTTAGGACCCATCTCCCCGTGTGGAAGCATGAAGAAAGAAACTTGTCTTCCCTCTTTCTGTGGTACAGAAAGTCTATAGATGTGGACCCAGCATATCAGGAAAATTGCAGTGGTTTTTTAAAAAGGTGGGGATGGGGTAAGTGGGTGGCTCTTTTGGTAGAACATGCGACTTGATCTTGGGGTTGTGAGTTCAAGCCCCACGTTGAGTGTAGAGATTATGTAAGAAAAAAAATAATTAGGACAAGAAGTAGAGCAAAGCCATTGTGTAGGGTAACAGAAGTTCTAAGATTCAAACAGGAAGTCAGAATAATAATTCTGGAGTAAGGAGTAAATGCAAATGGGGGGAAAGGAGGTCTTGTTTTAATGGCTTTAAAGGAGTAGTTTTCAACTGGGGACACCTCCCCCCACCCACAACTAGGAGACACTTGAGGATATTTGGAGACATTTTTGGTTGCCACAACTGACAAGAGGTGGGAACAGAGGCAGTCTGCTACTGGTGTCTCCTTTGAGTAGAGCCCAGGGATGCTGCTAAACGTCCTGCAATGTATAAGACAGCCCCCTCTCCAACCCTATATTAATTTATTAGGGCTGCTATAATAAATGCCATAGGCTGTGTGGCTTAAACAACAGAAACTTATTTTCTCCTAGTTCTGAAGACAGAAAGTTCAAGGCGTTGGCAGAATTGTTTTCTTCTGAGGCCTCTCTTTTTGGTTTGCAAAAGGCTGCCTTTTTCCTGTATCCTTGCATGGTCTTCCCTCTGCCTATGTCTATCTTAATCTCCCCTTCTTTTTTTTTTTTTTAAGATTTTTATTTATTTATTTGATAGACAGAGATCACAGGTAGGCAGAGAGGCAGGCGGGGAGATTGGAGGAAGCAGGCTCCCCACTGAGCAGAGAGCCCAATGCGGGCTTGATCCCAGGACCTTGGGATCATGACCTGAGCCGAAGGCAGAGACTTTAGCCCACTGAACCACCCAGGCGCTCCTTAATTTCCCCTTCTTGTAAGGACACAAGTCATATTGGATCAGGAGCCACCCTAATGACCTCATTTTAACTGAACTACCTCTTTTTTAAAATTTTAATTTCAATGTGATGAGTACCAGGCGTTATACACAACTGATAAGTCTTTGAATGCTCCTTCTGAAATGAATGATGTACTCTATGTTGGCTAATTGAACTTAAATAAATTTTATAAAATAAAAAAATTTTAATTCCGTTATAGTTAACATATTAGTTTCAGGTGTACAATATGGTGATCAACAACTCTTTTTGTTACTCAGTAACTGAACTACCTCATTAAAGACACTATCTCAAATAGGGAACCTCGCATTCTAGGATAGTGGGGTTTAGGACTTAAACACATAATTTCAGGGGGGACAGTTCAGCCCATAATATAGCCCACAGGCTGCTAGTGCTGAGGGTAAGAAACCCTGCAAAACATCAGAGCTAGCTGGCGCATCTTAGAGTTGGATAGTAAACATTTTCGTAAAATTAAGGGCCTTTTAAATTTGTCTTCAGGGTGAACCGCAGTTCCTCCTTTGCCGTGTTTTAACTGCCCTCCTCCTGTTGATGTTGCTGTTGCTGTGTTCTCTTTAGACTGGAGCCCATTGGTGCAGCCGCCAGTAAGGAATACTCTCTGGAGAAAAACTTGGAGAAAATGAAGTCAGACTGGGTTAACATGACATTCAACTTCATGAAGTACAGAGACACTGTGAGTGTCAGTTCCACCACCCAGCCCCCGACAGCAGCCCATTTATTATAGCTTACCGAGAGTAGTCATTCAGAATTGCAGCAGAGCTCAGGAAAGAAGGATCCCTAACATCTTTTTTTTTAATTTATTTTTATTGAGCTATAATTGACATGCAACATTGTATAAGTTGAAGGTGTACAAGTGTTGATTTGATACATTTATGTATTGCAATATGATCACCACCCTAGTGTTAGTGAACAGCTCTGTGATGTCACATAATTATCATTTCTTTTTTGTGGTGGGAACAATTAAGATCAGTCTCTTAGCAACTTTGGAGTTTTTAATGCGGTCTTGTCTGTAATCACTATCCTGTGCATTAGATTGTTTCCTCCCATCTGCCTTCATGTGCCAGTCATTCTTCCTTCCAGGCCCCACAGGAAGGGTGCATTTTGTAAATGAGAAAGGGCTTTTGATTCAGAGCAACAAGCTTTCTCAGTGCAAAGGAACTGAACGAGACTGTTGAATTAGCACCTCCCAGGGAGGGCTTACCCACCACTGTCCTTCAGGAACATCCTGGTCAACAACGCTTAAAGCATCTCAAAACAATGTATTTCTTTTCAGGCTGCCCTGTTTTTTCTCACGTGCAGTGCAGGTTGAGAATCTCCCTGTTCTCCAGGCTGCACGTTATCTTTTTGTGCCTTCTCCACTGTTTTGCTTCGAACGGTCACGTCGCCTCGATTTGGTGTGGATAAGAACTATAGCTGAGCCAATGCAAGGGAAAAGAACTGGGGTCTCTCTCAGCAAGACCAGGCACCTGAGGGTGTCAGCAACAACTTGGTGCTGCACCCCCTGATGGGATTAGATACTGCTGGAGGCTGTTGGGCTGGATCAAGGGGTTGAGCTAGGGAACCTGGGAACAGCTCAGTTGCAGTGGGCCCATCTTAAAAGAGTTTTTGAGTGATGCAGCTAATAGACAAGGCTTGACAGTCAAAAGGGACTCGCAGTATCATTTTATTAAAAGCTAGACACACCTTCAAGTGCAGAGCTATTGGTAGAAACTACTGGTAGGTAGATGAGAGAATATATCCTAGCCCCAATTTAACCATCCAGATGTAGGCTTCAAGGAAGTGAAAACAGAGCCAGAGAGGCCAGACCTGCCAGAAGAGGGGCAGACTCCTCTCAGCTGGGCTCACCAAGGTGGCCCAGGAAAAAGAGTGACATTCGTAGGAGCTGACCCTCACGGCACAGTAACCTGTACTACTAGGAAAACCTTAGAGTATAGAGGTGCCTGGGTGGCTCAGTGGGTTACAGCCTCTGCCTTCGGCTCAGGTCATAATCTCGGGGTCCTGGGATCCAGCTCCTGATCGGGCTCTCTGCTCAGCGGGGAGCCTGCTTCCCTTCCCCTCTCTCTCTGCCTGCCTCCCTGCCTACTGTGATCTCTGTCTGTCAAATAAATAAATAAAATCTTTAAAAAACAAACAAACAAACAAACAAACAGAGTATAGGCAGAGGTTCCCAAACTTTTTTCTGTTTGTGGCGCTGTTTGTATCTTAGTACTTTTTTCATAGTTCCCCTCCCTGGGCCAAAAGAAATTCCTAACAGCTTTGTTTATGAAGTAATTAGGTTCAAACAACTCTAGTAAGTAGTTGTATCCTATCCACAACTGCTTTTAAAAAATACATATAAATTAAAAGAAAAAAAATTGTATTTCATTTTTGAATGAAATTTCTGAGTTGTCTGCAGTGCTCAGCAGCCTCTCAGCACATAGTTTGGGAACCACAGGTAAAGGGCCAACCATTGAGGTCAGCAGCTGAGCCCACCTGAGGATCAGCTTGCCAGCAAAGCAAGTGGCCAGGGAAGTAGAACATAGAGAAGATAGAACAATATGCTCTCCCCCTCCCCCACCCTGTCAATCCCCAACAGATAATAATTGCAGATATGGGCTGAGATCATATTTGATTTCTGCAAAAGAAGTTGAGAATAAATGTCTTTAAGAATACTTTCCAGGAAGGGTGGGTGGCTTAGTCTGTTATTAAGTGTCTGCCTCAGGTCTGTGATCCTGAGGTCCTGGGATCCAGCCCCATATAGAGCTCTCTGCTCATTGGGAATCCTATTTCTCCCTCTCCTTCTACCCCTACCCCTACTTGTGTGCTCTCTCTCTCTCTCCCTCTCATAAATAAAATCTTTTTAAAACACACACACACACATACTTTGAAGGAAGAAAATAGAAATTCCATCCTCTGTGAGATAGATTTCTGCCCCACTTGGGTGGACAGCAGAGCTTGGGGCCTTTGGAGATGATCGTGAAAATTGGGGGGGGTCTTGTGGTTTTGACAGCTCAGCAAATCTTTTTTGCAGGATACAAGCATCTTGTGTGCAGTTGATGACATTCAGTTATTACTTGATGATCACGTGATAAAGACCCAGACCATGTGTGGCTCCCCATTCATCAAACCAATCGAAGCAGAATGCCGGGTAAGAGGAAATGAGGTGGAGGGTTTGTGATGTCTCATTATTAGCTCTGGGTTTGTTGGAGGAGGGAGAAGATTTTTAAGTTCAGTTCACAAAGAAGCTCCGTTCTTCCTGATTGGAAAAAATAACACAAGACTGAAAGCCATAACCATCCAAGTAAGCATATGGCACACTGTGTCTTCGCAACAGTCTGCCAAAAGAGAAGATGAGATGATTTTAATGCACTGAATAAAAATACATTTGGAAAGTATTTTATGGGCTAGAGTAATCTAGAATGTAAACTACACAAGGGTACAGGTTTGGCCTCCTCTGCTCATTGTTTATAGAAATGGCATAAGCTAAGGGCAGAGACTCTGGAACCAGACTGCCTGGGTTCAAATTCTTGGCTTCACCCCTTGTTGTGTGGCCTTGGACAAGTTCCTTGAACTGTTGTATGTCCGTTTCTGCATCTGTAAAGTGAGTTTTGTAATAAAATCTCCCTCATAGGAGCCTGGGTGGCTCAGTGGATTAAGCCGCTGCCTTCGGCTCAGGTTATGATCTCAGGGTCCTGGGATCAAGTCCCGCATCGGGCTCCCTGCTGAGCGGAGAGCCTGCTTCCTCCTCTTTCTTTCTCTCTGCCTGCCTCTCTTCCTACTTGTGATCTCTCTCTGTCAAATAAATAAATAAAATCTTAAAAAAAAAAATCTCCCTCATAAATCTGTTGGATTAATTGGTTTCACTTAAAGCACTCAGACCATCACTAGTCACAGAAGATGTATTATGGCTGTTATTATTGTTATTATTCCAGTAGAAAAAGAACTACGTGAGGGCAAGGATGCTTGTCGGTTACTTTCTTTGCTGAATCCACAATGCCTAGAACAATGACCAGAACATAGGGGGCAAATACTCAACAAGTATTTGCTAAACAAGTGAATGAGCAAATGAATGAACGAATCCATCCAATATGTTCAGTCAGTGGGCCTGTGTTGCAAAGTGGCAGATTAATGATTCAGATATGAAATGCTAAATTCACAGAAGTGGGAAGAAAAGCTGGTTCGTGTGCAGGAAATTTTGGATGCCTGGTTGAAATGCCAAGCCACCTGGCTCTACCTGGAACCAATCTTTAGTTCAGAGGACATCATAGCCCAGATGCCAGAAGAGGGCAGGAAATTTTCCATCGTTGATAGTTACTGGAAATCAATCATGTCCCAAGCGGTAAGTTTTTAACTCCCTAGCACATCTCACCATCAGGAATGTGGGATGCCGTACAGATGTTCCTCATTGTGCATCATAACCATGTTCCTTGAAATTTATAAGTAAACCAGATTTTTTTCCAAATTCAAATGTTTTTATAAATTTTTTTCTGATTTTGAAACTTATTGTTACTAAACATTCGAACATAGAGATATGTAATACAGAGAATGGAGGCCTTTTGAAAGCCCACCTCCCTAGAGGCAACTGTTAGCAGTCTGTATAATTTAGCTCTCATTCCTAACAAAGTAGGAGACTTTTGTCACAGGATAATGCAATAAAACTTTTATAGATTGAGAATCATTTTAGAACTCAAATTCTCCTCCATATTCAGTTACTTATTTAACAAATGTTTACTTGACACTCAGCATTGAATTATTTGAAGATGAAAATATTTGAAGATGACAAGAAAATGATTTCTGCCTAGTCACTGTCTTGTGAGGAGAGAGTCTTAGGTAAATAGGAGAGCTATTGTAGGAGTATATACACAAACAGCTTTTAGAACACAGGAGAGTGATTTTGTTGCCTGGCAGTGTCACGGAAGTCCTTCAAAGGGGAGCAACATTGGAAACAAGCCTTGAAGGGTGAGTTCACTGGGTATATGAGGCAATCAGGAGTATCTGTTAAGAGATGGTATCTTTTTCCTTTTTGAAGCCAAATGTGCTCCATTAGGGCTCCCTTGTAGAGAACATATCTCAAGAAAATTTAACCACCCTATTAGGCATTTATATTACCCAGCAAGTAGAGCCAGGATTCATGATATCCTGTTTCCTCCAACTCTGTATTAGTTCAGATTTTTTGGTTGCAAGTATTAAGTAACACAAATTCAATTGATCTTAGTTATTAAAGATCAAATTGGCTGATTTTAAACTTTAAAGAGCAAATTGACTTTATTAAACAATTCCTAAATCGGCAGCATTACATCTAATAAATAAAAGGTCACTCCAAGGAGTTGCACGAAATGGAAGGTTTTTGTAGAAGAAAGAGCCAAACGTGTCCAAAGGAATAGAATCATGTTGTATGAGCATTTCACCCTTATAGGATTAGGAGGCTAAGTTAGCTGGGCCAGGAGGTCAGTGTTTGTTGTACTGGTTGTAGGCTCGCTACAATGGTTGGTGTCAGAATCCGGGACCCCCATGGTGATTCTCACTTTATTTGATGGAACCTAGGTGAAAGATACCAGGGTTCTGGTCGCAGCAGACCAGCCAAGGATGGCTGAGAAGCTTCAAGAAGCCAACCTTCTGTTGGAGGACATCCAGAAGGGGTTGAATGATTACTTGGAGAAGAAGAGACTATTTTTTCCCAGGTATCTGGTACTTTTCTTTCGTTCGGAGTTGCCTTTTTGACCCATCTATAGGTAGAATTACATTTTTTCATCCTGAGAGTTGGCTTCTACCAACCTATTTCATAGTCTTTCTTGGTTCTCTATTCTCCACAAGACCGCTTTCATGGGGAGGGCATATCTTCACGGTCATTACTTAGAATGAAGTTGAATGGACACTGACAGGGGCCAAGTCTACATCGTTGCCAACCATCAGGGTCCAATACCCAACTGAAGGGATACAGTAGTCATTATTAAGAGCCTAGACTTTGAAGTTAAACAGACGTCGGTTTGAGTCCCAGCTCTTGCACTTATTAATCTTGAGATCCTAGCAAGTCTATCTGAGCCTCCACTGTAAAATAGAAATACAATAATGGCTCTTACTCATATATTTATGTAGATCAGTGAAATAATGCATGTAAAGCATTTGGCTGTCTAAACTGTTTAAGAAATGTCAGTTGAATATCTTTTCCATCAAATGTTGTAGTTTCTGTTAGGTATGCTTATAAATATTTGGCTCTTTTTTTCTCCACAAGAACTAGTGTTCTTCTACCTAAAAGTCAAAGTCATTTTAGAGGGTTGGTTCCAGAAAAGAGGGTCCTTGCCCCTGATAATCTGTCCATGTCTAGCTCACCATGGATGGTCATTCCATGTCATTTGGATATAGGTTTGATCCTAATGTGCTTTTAAGAAAAGAGAATTTCATTGTTCCCTTATTTGGAGACAAAGTTAGTTTCTTGCTTTCCACCACAAATTTTTAAAAAGTGATTTGTGTAGGACTCAGAAATGTCCTGGTGTACCTGAGAAAGTGAATTTTTGATTTATTTGATAATAATTTTGTGATGTAGCTAGCCATATATGGCTAATGTCTTCAGGATTGGACAACACAAATACAGCACAAATAGTGGAAGGAACTTCAATTTGGAAGCACAAAACTTAGGAAGAGGAAACCCCTGAGATTTGGGCTTTTAGTCCTATTCCTCCTAGTGTTATTCCTTATAAAAATATGAACAAGAGCCAACACCGCCACAGCATTTACCATATGTCAGGACACTGGCCTAAGTGCCTTACCTGCATTAAGTTATTTAAATTCACAAGAATCCTATGAGGTTAAAAACATTATTATCATCTGCCTTTTACAAACAAGGAAATAGTAACTTGCCAGAAAACATAAGACTGGTAAATGGACAAGCCAGAATTCAATCCAGGCAGTCTACATAAAATACTGAGTTATTTGACATCTCTAAGCCTCATTTGTTCCCTACGTTACACACACACACACATACACACACACATTGTCTCTCTCTCTCAATGTGTGTTTATGCATTTTTACAGAATAAAGTCAAGCACTCTGAGAAAACACTTTGGAAAATGTTATTTAATAATTTCACATATTTGAAATTAATTTTATCTTGAAAATGCAGAGTGCTAAATAACGATTTTATGGTAGGTAATAAGTTTTTTTAATGACTCTTATGGCCATTGAGCCATATGCTTTATCACATATGATAAATCCATAGAGACCATCTGTTTTGAATTTTACTTGGCAGTGGGAGAAATGGATATCATTAATTATTGGTAAGTTAGTCAGTCAACAAATAATGATTGAGCTCTTTCTACCTGCTCAACACTGCAGCTATAATGCATTAGTTTTCTTTACTGTGTAACAAACCTCCCCAAAACATAGAAGCTTGAAACAGCAACTATTTATTTAGCTCACAGTTCTGTGGGTTTGCAAATAGGGCTGGGCTCAGCTGGATCGTTCTTCTGGTCTAGCCAGGCAGTTCCTTTGATCTGAGCTGGTTCCAAAGGTCTCATGAGGGCTCATTCATATGACTTTTGCCAGCTGGTAGTTGATGGCAAAATCAGTCACTGGTCTAGTGGTTGGCTTCCTTTTGGCTGGGGCAACCAGGATAGTTGGGCCAGAAAGCTAGCCTGGATTTATCCACATAGTGGTGGTAGTGGGATTTCCAAGGCCAGCTAGATCTAGGCTTGGAACTTACATGAGTTCATGTTTACTACAGTCTGTTGGCCAAAGCAGGACAAAGAGCCAGGCCAAATATGAGACATGTGAAAACAGACTCTACCTCTTGTAGAAAGGAGCCATAAATATTGTGGTCATTTTTATAATCCACCATAATCAGTGAAGACCATAATCGCGTGGTCCCTCCATTATGGGACTTTCAGTTTGGTGGTTACAATAAAGGTTTATACACCTTTAGTATTTCCTAATGGTTTGTGGTTGCTGCTTGAAGGGTCTGAGCAAGAGAATGAGTTTATCATTTCTAACTTAAAACATGGTCAGAGCCTCTGCATGTATAGTGATGTGATGTGTTGTGGGGTCCAGGAGCAAACAGTCAAGAAAGAATTCTTGGGATGTTTTCAGTGCAAAAAGGTGGTTTTATTAAAGCACAGAGACAGGACCCATGGGCAGAAAGAGCTGCCCCAGGATTATGAGGAACAATTGATTGTATTCTTGTAAATTTGGGGGAGCAGGTAGAGACAAAGCAAGCTTCCAAAAGGATTGTCATATGTTAAGACTTACAGGATCCTGGAGGTCTGGCTATTGTCAAGCAAAGGTTGTTTTTTGCCTTTAGCAAAGCATTAACATTAAGACAGTTGTGAGTTCCTGGAGGAGTGTCACACTCTGCCTGTCTCAAGTATTTGTCAATGGGCTATAAAATGTAAGGAAATTTAATTCTACCTACATTTCCTTTTGCCTTTGTTGTACACATCAGATAGGTTCATTAATAACATACTTCTTATTTCACACCTGTGACATATCATACTTTGAGATAAGGAAAAATAAGGAGGTCTTCTCTCTCCTTCTCAGTACTGACTGTATATTAGAATTACCTTGGATTTTAAAAATATAAATCCCCACGGGCGCCTGTGTGGCTCAGTCGTGGGGTGCCTGGGTGGCTCAGTGGTTGAGCGTCCGCCTTCGGCTCAGGTCATGATCCTAGGGTCCTGGGATCGAGCACTGCATTGGGCTCCCTGCTCATCAGGAAGCCTGCTTTTCCTTCTCCCACTCTCCCTGCTTGTGTTCTGTCTCTCACTGTGTCTGTCTCTGTCAAATAAATAAATAAAATCTTTCAAATCAATCTATCTATCTGTCAATCCCCAGACCCAACCCCAAATCAATTATATTAGAAACTCTGGGCAGTGCAACCTTGGCATTGAAGTTTTTTAAAAAAGCTTCACAGGTGATTCTAAAGTACAGCCAAAGTTCAGAACCACTGTCCCAAAAGGTAGTATCCTACGCCCAAACCATATTAAATTCATATATACCAGCTTTTTCACTTTCTCTTGCTCTGAGTCCAAACTGTGTCCACGCTCTATGCCCCAGATGAAAAATGGTGAAAAGGAATGTGCCTTAAAAAGACTCTAGAACATGGCTGGTGTTCCTGGGGTGTCCTCTCCCTTTAGAGAATATCACCTTGTTGGGAAAAGAAGTTCTCAAAAGAGACTCCAGTTGCCATCTTCTTTTGCTTTGAAATAGGTTCTTCTTCCTGTCAAACGATGAGCTGCTGGAGATCTTGTCAGAGACGAAGGACCCGCTCCGTGTGCAACCACATTTGAAGAAGTGCTTTGAAGGAATTGCCAGGCTAGAATTTACAAGCAGTCTGGAGATTGTGGGAATGATCAGCTCAGAAAAAGAAACCGTTCCATTCAAACAGAAAATCTACCCAGCTCAAGCCAAAGTAACTCTCCTCTTACTCATTTTCATTCTTTTCTCCCTGGCAGAGCAATACAGAGAGAGGCAGAGAGCATATTGATTGTTTAAGCCCTTGCTTGGACTCAAGTTCCATACTGCCAGGGTGTGGAACACCTGGGTTTCACAGCTCACTGACTGGGTGACTCTGGGAGATTGAGTAATCTTTCTGAGTCTTGGTTTGCTCATCTCTACGTTGGGGGTTGTACTGCAATCCACGCAATCCTCTAAATTTATGGGAGGATTTCAACCAAACCTGATGTGGAGGCAATAGGAGGCATCAGACCAACAGCAGATGCTGTTCAGATCTCCGTGAGTAGCCCAGTTAAAATCGATCTGCTTTCAGGGGCACCCAGGTGGCTCAGTTGGTTAAGCGTCAAACTCTTGATTTTGGCTCAGATCATTATCTCAGGGTCATGAGATCAAGCCCTGTGTCAGTTCTGTGCTAAGCATGGAGGCTGCTTAAGATTCTCTCTCTCCCTCTCCCTCTGTTCTGCACCCCCCACCACCACTGCTCATGTGCATCTGCCTCTGTCTCTCTCTCTCTCTCAAAAAAAAAAAAAAAAAGTGATCTGGTCAGACAGCTTGCTGAAGTAGGTGTTGTTTTTTTAATTATTTTTATTAACATATAATATTATTTTCCCCAGGAGTACAGGTCTGTGAATCATCAGGCTTACATGGGGTAGGTGTTTTTAAAGGTCAATAAAACATTATGGAATTGGAGTGCCTGGTGGCTCAGCTGGTTAAGCAGCTGCCTTCCTTTCAGGTCGTGATCCCATTCTCCCTCTCCCTCTGCCTGCCGCTCTGTCCACTTGTGCTCTCTCTGTCAAATAAATAAAATCTTTTTTAAAAAAAGTTATGGAATCAATGCTGTTTTACTCAGATTTTTATAAAGTGTCCTTATATAATGAGTAAAATGTAAATTTCTCCCACTCCTGCTGAACATGACAGCACCGTGGAGTAGAAATAGACAAGCACTCTTGGCTTTACTTCATCAGGCATTTTTGCTGGCCACACATCTAAGTTGTAATAACCAGGAGTCATGTTGCCAAATAGATAGACCCCAGCCAGCTAACAGGTACCTGAAGTTAAGAGCTACAGTGACCTGAGATTCTAAAACTGAATTATTTGCTGCATATTTGAATTACCTGTAGAGCTTTAAAAAAAAAAAAATCCAAATGCCCATGTTGCATGAATGGCTAGGAACAGAAGTCAGGTGTCCATATTTTTTAAGAATCTCGAAATGATTCCACTGCACAGCAAAGTTTGGAAACCACTAGAATAAGACAAGAATTAGGACAACTCATTAGAAATGAGCAATTTATTTTATGAACTGAAACACAAATGTATCACTTGCTTCCTAAGAAGTTGTGTTTCAGAAAATGACATGAAATGCATGTTAAGTATTCCCTATTTTTCCGTTTACATCACACATACTTCTCAGAATAAAAAAATAGACATAAGTAAATAAATATAACACGTATAATTAAAGAATATTGGCTTGAGGGGGTGTCCAACCTTTGACCTCCCTCCAGCCTACCTCCAGAGAGAAAGCTGGATCTGCCCATGATCCCTCCCTCTGGGCTTGGCTAACTTGTGGCTGCTTTGTCTCACCCCTATAGGGCATGGTGGAGAAGTGGCTCCAGCAGGTGGAGAAGATGATGATTGCCAGTATGCAGGAAGTTATTAGACTTGGGATTGAAGCATATGTCCAGGTAAATGAAAATTGGGGTACAGGTGCCAGGGTGTTAGTACAGCGACAACAACATTGGGAAGAAGAGTAAATGGATCAATTCTAAGCACCCCTCTGCCTTCTACCAAAACCCACCCAGATCCTGCTGGGTAACACCTGACCCTTCTGTGACCCCGCTGTGCCTCTTTCTTCTTTCCCTCTGAATCCTGGGGTGGTGCACATATTTCTGGTGAAACATTTACAATTAGAAGCAGGTGACACAAGACAAGATGGTTAACCAGAACCCTCTGGCTGCTAGCTACAAGTCCCTTCTGTGAAATGAAATGATGGCAGGAGGTCTTTTTAGAGCACCTTCCAATTAAGCGTTTCTCCCTCTAGGCTTTTCGTTTATAGTACACATGTCATGAACAGTACAATTCATTAAACTCCCCAAGTATTAGGGGAAACAGGTAAGACCGAAGAAAGCCAAAAGAAAAGAACTGGTGGTGATCACTCTTCAGCCATCTCCTAGCAAGGTTAAATATAGGCAGACCAGGTCTTTGTGCTCCTTGACTTTGGGTGCCTTTTCTTCTTACTTTTCAGGGCTCCACCCCCACGACCACTTCCATCGAACGGAAGAATATTCAGTTAACACCTTCCTAGTAAAGTACAGGGTACTGACCCTGGTGTCCCTCTTAGAAGGATTGCATTATAAATGAAAGGCCGGTCCTTTGTCCTATGATTTATTTTAAATAAAAATTAAGAATTTTTAAATTTACATTTAAATTTAATTTAAATGTAAATAAAAGATAAACGGTGACCTGTATGGAAGAACCTCATGCCATTGCATCCAGAGCAAGAGTCAGCAAACGTTTTCTGTAAAGCAAATGTTATTATAATGTCTTCAGCTCTGTGGGCCGCACATACTATTTAGCTTGGCCTTGGTAGTGCAGAAGCAGCTGTGGATGATTGGTAAAGAATGGGTGAGGCTCTGTTACAGTACACCTTTATTTATAAAAACAAATGCAAGGCCACATTCAGCCCTCTGGTGTAGTTTGCCACATCTGTAGTCTAAAAACAAGTTTGGGGGGTTGGGGTTCTGGGCTAGGCTGAGAAAACTGGCCCGGAACTGCAACATTGTGTAGCCTTCAGAAAGGGTAGTTATGAAAACTCTCTCTGAACAACACCTTGATGATAATTATGTAAAATCCTTGGATTGGTAGCTTAAGGAAAAAGAAAAAAAAATTTGATGAGATTGTTGATGTTTTGTTTTGTTTTGTTTTGTTTTCAAAAAATTCAGGGAGGAAGGCATAAATCAGTAATCCAAAAATGTCAAGTCTAGTAGCTTCCAAGAGTGTGGGAGGGTTGTGTGTTTGTTGAGGGGATATGGCGGTGAGGAATGTTTTTCAGAAGTGGGTTTTGGTCCCACAGGATGAACTGACATACCACATGACCCCCTGCACTTTCCCAGGTACGGCGTAATCAGTGGGTCTTGCAGTGGCCTGGCCAAGTGGTCATCTGTGTCTCTTCCATCTTTTGGACCAAGGAGGTGTCCCAAGCCCTGGTGGAAAAGACCCTACCAGTAAGTGAGCATGTCTTGAAGCTAGTGGAGGAGAGTCAAACTTGATTAGGATCTGAAGGACATATAATTAAAGTAGCCATGTTTTTTAAACAATAAAAAATCACAGCATCCAACCATGGCATAGAGAAGTTAGGGTTTTCATGGGGACAGTGGGATGGAGAATCTGGCGTTGGAACTGACCCATGGAGTTCTCTGTTGTAATACCCACCCTGGTCCTTCTCAGGCAGAAATTCTAGGCTGCAGTATTTTAAGTTTGTATCAGTCTTTGCTTTCAAGGGTCAACTTAGTAGAATTTCCACCAACAGAGACCTCTGGTCTTCTTCCTGGGCCAAATGATCACCTGGTCCTGTTTCCCCTCCTCCTCCACCATTACCCACTTCCTGCCACCTGCAATTGGGCACAAACCCACCTACAGCTCTTCCTTCCATGTTCCCTTGAGACTAAGAGTGCTCAAGTCTTACTTGTCCTCAGATCCAGGCCTGTATATTTCCAGTTAACTCTTGCCATTGAAACCAGTGTTTGAGAGTTCAAGACCTGGATGGACTTGGGTTCAAGTCCTGATACTTTCCTTTGTTAGCTGTGTGACCATGGGCAAGTTCCTTAACCTGAGTCTCAGTCTCCTTGACTATATAATGTGCTACAGCACACCACGTTGTATTACAACTTCATAGTACTGTATTGTGGGAGAGTTAAATGAGATGCTGGCAAGTTAGTCAGTACTAGAGCCCAGGCTATGAACCCCACAGGGCAGAGACCATGTTTGTTTGGCTCACTGTTGTATCTCCTGGGGTTATTGCAATGCTGAGCACATAGTAGGTGCTTAATAAATATTTACTGAAGAAATGAATGGAAATTCATTCTCAAACTTTTCACCATGGTATCATTTCCCATGATGATCTTATCAGACCTTCTGTTCTTTCTCCCCATAGATGACTGGCTGTGGACCAAAAAATATTTCACTTTACTGTATTTTGCTTTATACCTTAAAATTAGAACATGAGCATTTGACCAAGGTTCAAATTTACACACATTCCATGTTGATAATTCCTACAGACATATTGCACTTGACACTTGCAAACTGCTTTCATGTATTTCATTTCAAACTTTTGAAACACTAAAAAATTCTGATTTTTGTGACTGCATCTCTGTGCCCCCATTTTCCTACCTATAAAAAGGGGAGACTGCTTCCCATCATACACCCCTGCCCTGATGGATATGGATGCTGAATAACGTGGCTCAGCATCCTAAAGGAAGCAGGTACTGGTATGGGATCGCCATCCATCCACCCATCCATCCATCTATTGTTCATTTAACAAATATTTGTTTGACGTCTGCTCCATGCTGGAATGAGGCTACTAGGCAAAGGGATTTAGAGTTGAATGAGAGAGACATGGTGTCTGTCCTCATGGGTTTACAGTCTACTGGGGGAGATAAAAAGTCTCTTTGCTAGAACTGTGATAAGGAAGTACAGCGATCCAGGAAGCATGGGGAGGAAGGACAGAAATAAGAGAAGCATTAGAAATGGAGACAATTTCCCAGAAAAATGGCGTCTAAGAAGAGACATAAGATATAAATAGGAATTAGCCAAGCAAAGAACAGGAGAAAGAGTGTTCCAGAGAGAGAGACCAGAATGTGCAGAAGTCAGAAGATGAAAAATACGGTGCATTCCAGCAACTGAAGGCACTTGGGTCCAGAGTAGCTGTGGTACGGGTGTGGTTCAGAAAGATGTGCGAAGCAGCCCTATCCCCAGGGGTTTTCCAGACCCACAGCAAGGGCAATGGGAAAGCACTGAAAAGGCTGTTTGTTTTTTGCTGCATGTCAGGTACTTTATTAATAACAACAACCATCAGTATTTACTGTGCACTTTATTCACATTGTGCCAAGTGCTTCACCATCTCATTTAATCTTCAAAACAGCTCCAAGAGGTAGTTGTAATTATCTAGACTCGACAGACCAGGAAACTGAAACTCAGAGGGTTAATATCTTTTGCCTGGACCTGCCTAGCTAGGAAGTGGGGAAGGTGAGCTATGAACCTATGAAGTTAGTCTCCATTTTTCCCCCTTTTTTACAATTATTTCTGTGTTTTAACTCCTTTTTTTTAAAGATTTTATTTATTTATTTGACAGACAGAGATCACAAGTAGGCAGAGAGGCAGGCAGAGAGAGAGAGAGGAGGAAGCAGGCTCCCCGCTGAGCAGAGAGCCCGATGTGGGGCTCAATCCCAGGACCCTGGGATCATGACCTGAGCCGAAGGCAGAGGTTTTAACTCACTGAGCCATCCAGGTGCCTCTGTGTTTTAACTCTTTATTTTGAAGTAATGCCAGCCTTACAATTAATGTTGAAAAAATAATGCAAAGAATTCTCATGCACCCTTCATCCAGAATCCCCCAACATTAACATCTTAAATAACCACAGTACAGTTATCCAAATCAGGAAACCAACGGTGATGCAAGATGCATTTCTATCTAATCCATAAACCTGTTAAATTGGCTAATCTAAATTTAGCCATTTGCTCCACTGATGTCTTTTTTGTCTGGTCCAGGATCCATTCCAGGATTATCGTTTACGTACATTTAGTTTTCACATCCCCTGTGTCTCCCTTAATCTGAAAAATTTCAGGTTTTTTTTTATTAATTCATATTTATTGTGTAATTTCTATACAGTAAAAGTTACTCTTTTTAGTATAGAGTTCTGAGTTTGAACAAACACATCCTTTTGTGTAACCACCATCCCAATCAAGATACAGAACTGTTCCATGCCCTCCCCAAATTCCCTCAAGCCCCTTGGGGTAACTCCTTCCCCTGCTCCATGCCTCTGGCAATTACCAATCTGCTGTCTGCTCCTGCAGTTTTATCTTTTCCACGATATCATAACCATAAAATCAAGGTATCTAGCCTTTGAAATTTGACTTCTTTCAATTAACATAATGCATTTGCAGTTTGTCTAGAGATTAATGAAAGGGTAAGGGAAAGGCACTCGGAGGGATGGCTTGGACCATGGGGTGGTAGAGGGTGCCATTCCCCAAGAGGGAGTTAACAGAGGAGAATCCAGTCTAACCCGTCGTCCCCTCCTGTGCCCCTGCCAGGATTTTCTGAAAAAGAGCAACGATCAGATTGCAGAGATCGTCCAGCTGGTCCGAGGGAAGCTGAGCAGTGGGGCTCGACTCACCCTCGGGGCCCTCACGGTCATCGATGTCCACGGTGAGCAAGGAGGCTTCCCTGGCGTTGCGGACTGTCTAAGAATAGCAGCCAAGCTTGCTGTTCTCCATTCCCCTGGATGGAGTGGTTCGGGGGCCCCTTTGCCATTAGGGAGGGGCTTGTCCAACTGAGAGTGAGGTGAGGAGGTAAGGAGAGAAGCCAGAGCGTCTGTGAATCTCCAGTGTGTTCTCCCCTCCCATGCCCACCCTGGTTTCCAGGAAACCTCCAAGCAGGGCTCTCACAGAGACCATGGCAGCCAAAGCCATTTCTGAGATTCACCATCTTAGAATGATTTCTTAAGACTGACCATGGCTCATATTTTTTAACACTCACCAGGTGCCAGGCTCTGTGCTAAGTGCTTGACACACATGAGCTCACTTTTATACACACTTCTCAAATTAAGGACCTGAGGCTGAGGTAAATAACTTACCCAGAGGCATACAGCAGCTACTAAGGAGCAGAGGTTGTTTTATAATTTGATGTAATTGATTTAATTGTAATTCTATGTCTGATTCCAAACCCAAGAGACTGGAAATGGGCAGTGTATGCAGGGAGCCAGCAGGAGAGAGAGAGATAATGCCTTCCAGCACTTTCCTTTAAAAAAAAAAGAAAAGAAGAAGAAGAAGGGGAGGAGAAGGAAGAACTGGGGTCTTTATATAAAACAAACCACCCCCTCACCCTCACTCCATCACCACCAAGGAAACTAGGGCTGGACTAGCTGGTTGCCTGGAAACAGTGTCTCTCTTGTTCATACACCCAGCTTCCTCCTGGCATTTCGTGGCATCTTATTCTCCCTAAGGTTAATGCTCATTTCAATCTAATTTCTCTTGGATAGACTAGCATGAAATCAGGGAGAAAGAAAGAAAAATGTGACCTTCGTTTGGCAGGAAGTGCAGGTGTGGTTACTGCCCCGGGGTGGTTGTGTTCACACACGTGCACACACGCACATACACCTGTATGCATGGGACATACATGCACATACACACTGCATCACGCAGGCATCCCCAAGTCATTTCCTTGAGACTTGCCTTCGTCTTGGGTCCCTCCTGGAGACCCCTACTCCTGCTACCATTCTATGATTTCTCTCAAGAACCTGGAGGGGAATTAAATTCCTCAGTAGGATGGAAGAGCTGTCAGTATAATCTTGAAGGACTCTTCTCTGGAGGGTTTTGGATTTCACTGTCATAAAGACTTCTCTTCGCAGACAGGCAGTAGACTTGCAGAAACATCCCTTTACAAAGTTTTATTTCTGAGATAACTAAATTAGAGCTGCTGTCCTACTTTTTTTTTTTTTTAAAGTAGGTTTTGTGCTCAGCATGGGGCTTGAACTCACGACTGTGAGATCAAGACCTGAGCTGAGATCAAGAGTTAGAGGTTTAACCAACTGAGCCACCCAGCCACCCCTACTGTCCTAGTTCTGAGAATCTCAATAGCTCTCACCTAAGAGTTCCCTAAAAAATAGCTAATGATTCTTAGAAATCTTTGTGCACTCTTCAACATCAAGGCCTCCCATCACTGTGAGAAGATTAAATTAGGCTCATAATCCTGTGAGAGAAAGAAGGAAACCCAGAAGTATATCTCCCATCTGGTTTCTCAGGCCCCCAGATGGAAAGACTATATCTAACCATAGGTTCATGAGACCCTTTCCCTTGCCAACTGCATCAGGCCAAGCTGACTGTTTTCTCCTAGGATATCCTAGAAGCCTAGAACATGGCCAAAAATGTCATACTGGAGATATGACAGCATTTAGGGTAACTACATATTACAAAGCTCTCGGGGTCAGTCCCCCAAGAATTTGGGAATGATAACAGTATCTAATATTTATATAATCTTTCTTTTCTTCCTTTTATCTATCTATATATGTGTAGATGTGTAGATATTTACATATGTACATATATATGTACGTGTAGATATATATATGTGTGTGTATACAGTTGATCCTTGAACAACATGGGTTTGAACTGCACAGGTCCACTTACATGGGAATTTCTTTTGATAAATACAATCTATAAATGTATTTTCTCCTCCTTGTGATTTTCTTAAATATTTTCTCTAGCTTACTTTATTGTAAGAACACAGTATATAATACATATGACTTACAAAAGATGTGTTAATTGGCTATTACCTGTAAGTATTCTAGTTGGCAGTAGGCTATTAGTAATTAATTGTGAGGGGAGTCAAAGTTCTATGCAGATTTTTTTCCTGTACCATGGGTGGGCACACCTAGCCTCCCTGTTGTTTGAGGGTTAATTGTATGTACAGTTAATCCTCCTGATAACCTTATAATAATCCTATAAGGTAGGTACTATGTTATTCCCATCTTACAGATTATGCAGCTCAATAGAGAGGTTGAGCAACTTGCCCAAAGTCACATAGCTAGTTAATGGAAGATTCAGAATTAGGATCCCAGCAATCTGATTTCAGAGTATATATTTTTGATGCCTCTGCTGTACTGCTTGCCGACAACACAGCAGATTCTTTGCCTGGCTTCTCAGGTGAAGCAAAGACCAGCCTCCAAAAGAAATTGCTATGTGCAGGTTAGGGGTAGGCAGGGAGGCAGGTTGAGTCTGAAACTGTTTGTGGAGAGTGACTGCTGGCCTGGATGATGTCCTCAGACCTCCACTGAGCAGTCTGTGGGCATGGGTGTATGCTGACATACACATTTGTGTGTTTCCATGTCTGCGTCTGTCCCAACAGCTCGTGATGTGGTGGCCAAGTTATCTGGGGATAACATCTGTGACCTGAACGATTTCCAGTGGATCTCCCAGCTGCGTTACTACTGGGATTCAAAGGACGTGCAGGTGCAGATGATTACCACAGAAGCCTTGTATGGCTATGAGTACCTGGGGAACTCCCCCCGGCTGGTGATTACTCCCCTCACGGACCGCTGCTACAGGTAACCTCTGCCCTCCCCCACCCTCCCAGACGCAAAGGGTGAATAACAATCCCAGAAGGAAAAGCTTCTGGGGAAGAAGGTGTGGGGCATCTTGAGTTTGTGACTTTTACATCTACATTTCATATTCTCAGATTTTAGAATTTTGCCCTTAGTTACCATGGTCCCACAGATGGGCATGGAAATTGGGCCTTAGGCCAGAAATGAGAACCCAGTAGGAGTCCTAATGCAAATTAATGTGGCCAAACCAACAAGCAGAATGTTGATGCCTGTCCTTAAAAATACCACAGTACTTAAATAGAAAGTTCTCTGATGGCAGGAATCAAGATGGTGCCTGGAGATCGCAAGGAGGAAAGATAGAAAAGGGGCCAGATGAAGGACTCTGGCAAGGAGTCTCCAAGCTCAGCCAGCCAGTCTGTTGGTGAGACGTAGTCATTCCATGCTGAGCAAAATGCTTTATACTTTTCTTGATACTCATACCATTAGAAATCTGACCTCTGATGGAGGCATAATACTCCATCAGAAAGGATGAATACCCAACTTTTGTGGCAACATGGATGGGACTGGAAGAGATTATGCTGAGTGAAATAAGTCAAGCAGAGAGAGTCAATTATCATATGGTTTCACTTATTTGTGGAGCATAACAAATAGCATGGAGGACAAGGGGAGATGGAGAGGAGAAGGGAGTTGAGGGAAATTGGAAGGGGAGGTGAACCATGAGAGACTATGGACTCTGAAAAACGATCTGAGGGGTTTGGAGGGGCGGGGGGTGGGAGGTTGAGGGAACCAGGTGGTGGGTATTAGAGAGGGCACGGATTGCATGGAGCATTGGGTGTGGTGCAAAAACAATGAATACTATTATGCTGAAAAGAAATTTAAAAATAATAATAATAACAAAAAAATAAATCTGACCTCTGTAAATGTGTCAACTTTGTGATACTTAGACTTTCTTTGATTTTTGTATATTCCTTTTTTTTAAAGATTTATTTATTTATTTGACAGAGAGAGAGAGAGAGAGAGAGCGCACAAGTATGCAGAGAGGCAGGCAGAGAGAGAGGGCGAAGCAGGCTCCCCACTGAGCAGAGAGCCCGATGCGGGACTGGATCCCAGGACCCTGAGATCATGACTGGAGCTGAAGGCAGAGGCTTAATCCACTGAGCCACCCAGGCACCCAATTTTTGTATATTCCTTAAAGTGAAATTTTTTTGTAATCGTAAAGATAATTCTTGAGAATTTTTTCATTCAAAGCCCTCAATCACTTATTTTCTGTGTTCTGTGATTTTTGGTCTTCATTCATGCATTTATTTCACCTGTTACTCAATAGCCATTTCTTAAACACTCCTGTGCACCATGCATGCCATCAAGAAACCTTCAACCTAATGGGGTTAGGGGACAGGACGTAGTCGGATGAGTATAAGATGGTGTGTTAACTGAAACCATAGAAGCTCATACAAGGGCCGCAGTGCCTCAAGTGAAGAACACATCATTAATTTCTAACATTTATTTTTGCCCTACTCTTACCAAACCGAATGAAATACAGATTCTGAGCTCAAGAGTTCATAATCCACTGAGAGAAATATATTTATTTCCACCACTCCATTAACACTGGTGATCTTTCGAATCTGGAGTTTATGAAGGCTTTTAACTCTTAATTGATTCATTTATGTATGTATTCATTTACCCATTCAGTCATTCATTCAAACAAGTGTTTATGGGTACCCACGCACCAGGCTCTGGGGTTACAGTGCTGAGTAAAACAGATTTTTTTTTTTTACAATGATGATATGTTTGTCATATAAACAGGAAAAAAATTAAAGCTATTTGTATGAATCAGAGCAAAATAAAGCAAAAGTCCATTTATTTCCTGTGTCTTAGGACTTGGGTACCAAATTCTTTTTTTTTTTTTTTTTTTTTTAAAGAGGGGAAGAGAGTCAGGGGAGGTACAGAAGGAGGAAGAGAATCTTAAGCAGGCTTCATATTGAGCATAGAACCCAACCCTAGGGCTTGATCTCACAACCTAGAGATCATGACCTGAGCTGAAATCAAGTCATTCACTTAACTGGCTGAGCCACCCAGGCACCCCACTGGACACCAAATTCTTATTTTTTCCCCTTAGGACACTGATGGGGGCTTTGAAGCTGAACCTTGGGGGAGCTCCAGAGGGACCAGCTGGTACAGGCAAGACAGAAACCACCAAAGATCTGGCCAAAGCTTTAGCCAAGCAGGTAGGGAAATGCGGTCTGTTCTTAACCTCTCTTCCCATTCCTCTCCAGACTCCTGTCCAGGAGGGTTGGCGTGAAGTTCAAGATGGTTTAGGGGGAGAGGTAAAGTGGGGCCCCAGCTCCTGCAGTGGAATAGGAGGAAAGGAGCCCTACCCGTATTTCATGTGCAGAGTAATTCAGATAGGAGAGAACCCATCCCTAATGGTGCCTACATCCTCCCTCTCTCTAGTGCGTGGTCTTCAACTGCTCAGATGGTCTGGATTACAAAGCCATGGGGAAGTTCTTCAAGGGGTTGGCCCAGGCTGGAGCATGGGCCTGTTTTGATGAGTTCAACAGGATTGAGGTAATGCAGCAACTCGCCTGCAGAGCAGGGGTTGGACATGCAGTGGCCTTTTCCTGGGCTCTCAGCTCCTCAGTGACAGGGCTTTATGTGTCCTCTAAGACCCCTTCACAGAGTAAGTATTCAATGAGCTAAACAAAAACAGTCCCAGGAAGACAAAGTACATATACATCCTCACTGTAGTCATTCACGCACTCATTCAAAAATTTACTGAGCAGCTAGTATATGTCAGATACTCTGCAGTTGTTCAGGACACAAAGCTAAGTAAGAAAAGAGTGATGCAATTTTAGCAAAGGCAAATAAAAGTTAAGTGAAACAAATAGAAAATGATAGAAGTCTGTAGTCATCGTATAAAGGAGCCATCATAAAAGAGAGGGGTGATTAATTCTTTTTGGGCGGGGAATTTAGGTCAGGAAATGTAAACATGCAATTAGAACCAATCAACACTATTTGAATCCATACGATGGGTCAAACATTATGCTGGGTGCTAGAACAAAGATAAAATACTAGGGAAAGTAGTAACACACACACACACACACACACAAACACACCAATTTTCTTTTTCTTTACCAAAACCCCAAATCATTCTCCTCATTTTGATGTGAAGGTCTGGTTCTCAGATGAGTTTTTGTTGTCACCAAGTGAGGGGGCCTCGGGCAGCGTGGGGTGGTGGCTGTCGCAGCAGGAGCTTCGTCAGCCAGCCACTCTCACCCCAGGTAGAAGTGCTGTCTGTGGTGGCTCAGCAGATCCTCAGCATTCAACAGGCCATCATCCGGAAGCTGAAGACATTCATCTTTGAAGGCACCGAGCTCTCTCTCAACCCAACCTGTGCTGTCTTCATCACCATGAACCCCGGGTATGCTGGCAGGGCTGAGCTCCCAGATAACCTCAAGGTAAATGTCAGCATGTATAAAATCTGTGTGTACTTTATGGTATAGAAACCTCTGGAAGTAACCAGGGATCTCACAGAGAAGGCAAACAGTGGGTGGCATTTTTTTGTCCTTGAGAAGTAGTCGTGGAGCAACAAGGGTGCTAAGATAGGCCCCAGAACATAACTCCACCCCCAACAAGGTGTCATGGGGAGGGGTGTATAATATATACAGGATGAACCATGGCAATTAGAAAACGATGGACACTGGAGTAAAGTCACTAATTCGTCTACAGGGGATCAGACAGCTAATATAAGTGAGAGGAACCAGCTGGGCATGGTAGGGACTCTGACAAATACCCCATCCAGATCAGCAGCCCCTCCTTAGCCCCAGCCTACTGTTGCCAAGCAGGAATTGTCAGGTCTTCTCATTTTTCAGGAAAAACCAGAAATTTGGATTTCTACATCTGATTTTGTGATCCTGGCTCAATGCAAAAAAAAAAAAAAAAAATCCTGTAGGCCAAACAAAAGCATCTAATTATAAGACAGCATCAAAGTTAGACACAGAACCAGGGGCACTTGGGTGGCTCAGGTCGTAATCTCAGGGTCCTGGGATCCAACCCTGTGTCAGGTTCCCTGCTCACTGGGGAGTCTGCTTCTTCCTCTCCTTCTGTCCCTCTCCCCTTGTGCTGTCTGTCTCTCTCTCTCTGTCAAATAAATGAATAAAATATTTTTCTTAAAGATTTTCATTTATTTGACAGAGAGAGATCACAAGTAGACAGAGAGACAGGCAGAGAGAGAGAAGGGGAAGCAGGCTCCTCGCTGAGCAGAGAGCCCGATGCGGAGGCCAATCCCAGGACCCGGAGATCATGACTGAACCTAAGGCAGAGGCTTAACCCACTGAGCCACCCAGGCACCCTAAATGAATAAAGTCTTAAAACAAACAAGTAAACAAACGAAAAAAACCCCTAGGCTGAACCACGTGGAGCTCCCCTTTATTACTACAGTTAAGCCGAGGTGGTGTCCATACCAAAGCAGGCTGTTTCAACCAACTGCAGAGATGATAAGGAAGCATGTATGTCTCCAGTGCCTACTGCTTAGCTGGCCCGAGTTATAGCATTGCAATAGGCCTTGGTCCTGCTGCTAGTGGAGAAGGACGGCTCCTCTGAAGGGAAGAGAGAGTCACCAAGGCCATGTTCAAGGGAATAGGCTGTGATGACCTTAGCCTGCTGCTCTCATGGGAGGAAAAACCCCAAAGTACAAGATGGCTTGATCTCCTCCTGTGGGAAGAGACCCTAGCAACCCCACCGCATGAAAAGAGGTACCAGAGAGAGACTTCCAGGCCTGCTTCTTTATGGATTTTCTTCTAAGACATTGCTCCATCCTATTGAACCAAAGACACAAGAGAGACGTAGCCAAACCCAAATTAGTACTTAACCTGACAGAAATGTATCCACTTTCTTTCCACCCTCCAGATGGAAAAGGGTCGGGGGGGTCTTAGGAATGGCTCCTCCCCTCTAGGCCAGCATAGGCCAGTGAGTACCAAAGTAGAATTTGGACCCACAGTTCTTTTTATCACTCAACTGTTGTGACTCACTACCCCCTGCACCAACACAGCCCTCCCAGCCAACAAGCCTGTTAGGTCTGCCTAAGTAGCTTTCTTGAGATAGTGTGGTATAGCAGAAAGCACCAGGGGGTGGTGTCAGGGAGCCTGGGTTCTAGCCCTGGCTCTACCTCTAACTAACTGCTTGACTTCTCCTCTAAGATCTAAGGTAATATCAATAGCTGATGTTTATTGATCTCTCACGGTTTGCCACACACTGTTCTAAACACTTATATGATATCATTTGTTCTCATGAGAGTGGTACGGTTGCTGGCCCATTTGAGATGAAATAACTGGAGGGGTTACATTACTACCCCACAGCCACTAGGTAGCAGAGTCATGATGCGAATCAAGATCTGACTTCAAGATTCTTCGGATACATATTGGTCCTGCATTCCTAACTGACTTCCCATGTCCCTGTTGGACGCAGGAAGGGTCTGATGGTTGGAGGATGCTCCTCTGGCATAGGTTGTTAGAATACCAGTACCTACGGCCTTCCACATAACCATGGAGGGACCTGGTGTGACAATAAGTACATAGCCAGCATCAGTAGGGAAGTTGGCTGAACAGTGGATCTCTCCAACACAGGTAGTCCCTCTGCATTGGCTTCTCCTCCCACTTTCCCTTCCTTTATTTTACTGGAGTGGCCTGAACAACCATGCTGCTTCTCTTTGCATCTGTAGACATACCGCCACCCATTGCTCACTGAATGTGTTCAGGTTCTCAATCGCTGTTTCTTTTCTAGGCCTTATTCCGGACGGTAGCCATGATGGTGCCAGATTATGCCCTCATTGGGGAAATCTCCCTCTACTCCATGGGGTTTCTGGACTCTAGAAGGTATGTTACATTGGCTTTCCAGTAGATCCTAAAGGCTCTGAAAGAGTGTCTTCTGTGTGTTGGATTTAAGGTAGGTTGCCCAATGGAAGAAAAGAGAGAAACTTGAGAAATGGACTTCCATTCCCTAGTTGATCTGAAAGTACATAGCCCTGGCTTTTGTTCTGACACCATTCCTGGCCAAGAAATAGCCCAGATTCCCAAGAAAGGTCCTCCTCTCTCTTTATGTATACTTGGACTTCTCTTTTTTTTTTTAATAGTTTTTTTTAAGATTTTATTTTTTTATTTGACAGACATAGATCACAAGTAGGCAGAGAGGCAGGCAGAGAGAGAGGGAGGAAGCAGGCTCCCTGCCAAGCAGAGAACTTGATGTAGAGCTCCATCCAGGACCCTGGAATCACGACCCAAGCTGAAGACAGAGGCTTTAACCCACTGAGCCACCCAGGCACCCCATACTTGGACTTCTCTTAAAGAAATTATCCTTTCTATCCCAGCCCCTGCTACACACACACACACACACACACACACTGCTTAAAGCAAGACTTTAAAACATGAAATTATTTCAATATTGTATAGGAAAATTTTAGTATAATTTAGAATTAACATTGTTATCATCATAACATTTACTGGCTTCAAAAAGTAAAGCATGAATATGGAAAAAAAATGTCATGTCACAGACGTGAATAAAGGGAGTTTCTACTCAGCAACCTTGAGTCCCACACTCTGGGGGTTAACATTGTTAGTAGTTTGATGTTTCTTCCAAAATATGTGTGTGTGTGTGTGTGTGTGTGTACTTGTACATTCATGTTCATATACTCAGAGAAGTATTACACACATAATTTCTTCTGCGGTAGATTTTATACATATATGTGTGTGCTTGCTCTTTTCCTCTTAACCTTGAAAGAGTCAGAATGCTTCCTTATCTCATCATGGTAACTATTAAAAGGACTTCAGATGATAGGGCTTCTCCATCAAGTCCATGAGCAAGCCTGATTCCTGAAGGGACAGGGCAACGGGATGCTGGGAATGTCTGCAGGCCAGAAGCTGGTGCTCTTTGGTGGTCTGCAATGGTGTCTCTGCCCTCCTAGTCTTGCCCAGAAGATTGTCGCGACCTACCGCCTGTGCTCAGAGCAGCTGTCTTCACAGCATCACTATGACTATGGCATGAGGGCAGTCAAGTCTGTGCTCACTGCTGCTGGCAACCTGAAGCTCAAGTATCCTGAAGAGGATGAGAGTGTCCTGTTGCTTCGGGCCTTGCTTGATGTTAACCTGGCCAAGTTCTTGGCTCAAGATGTCCCTCTGTTTCAGGTGAGGGCTTTGGGACCTCGACCAAGTCCTGAGACTCATTTTCTGAAGATGAACTGTGTCTCTGGCACCCTCTCCATCTCCAGCCAGCAACCCCACCAACAGATACCCTCTCCCAAATGTTTGATCATAGTGATAGCACTATCCCTGTCTAGTTTCTGATTTCACTAAAAATGATCACTGATAGAATAACATCTGCTGTTGGGTTTGGGTAAGTTTTTGTTTTAACCAAATATAGTTTTCTTTTGTAATTATTTTAATGTCTCTCTTCCTAATCAGGTGGGAGCTCCATAAATACAGACATCATGACTATCTTATTCATTCCTAGTACATTAATTGGTAGATAATACAGACTTATTAAATCTTTGCCACCTTGTAAATTTATTTGGGATGGAAATCATGTCTTACAAATAGTGTTGGACTTTGTAATTGTGGATGAGTTTTGGCATAGAAAAATGAGGTTTGGAATTTTACAAAGATCTCTGCCGTCTGTAAATCTCATTTTCAGAAAATGTTGAGGTCATACCTCTGACAATTCATCCTTTCCACCTTCTCTTGAATTCTTATTAACAGGGGATTATATCAGACTTGTTTCCTGGAGTTGTTCTCCCAAAGCCAGACTATGAAGTTTTTATAGAAGTGCTGAATGAGAACATCAAAAAGATGAAACTCCAACCAGTACCTTGGTTTATTGGGAAAATTATCCAGGTTTGTTCCCTGCATCCCTATAGGGATGCACCTGTTGGACTATACACAGAGATCAGGAATTGGAATTATGATAGATTGAACTCAATGATGGCAATCAGAAGTGCCTGGTTACAGTGGGAGGTGCCTTCAGGTCTCAATTCCATGAGCTGGAGTTGAAATTCACTGTTTTTCCTCTGACCATCTCCCTTGGGATTCTTTTTTTTTAATTTAGGTATGAAACAAAACCTTTGGAGGCATTGGGCTTGAACTAGTCAGGACTTTATCAGTTTCCAGTGATACAAACCCAACTCAAACCACCTTAGTCAACAGAAGGGAATCTGTTCACTTACCTAACTTGAAAACCCAGGTGTAAGTTGACCTTAGACACAGCGGGATCCGAGAACCTTTCTCTTCATTTCTGGGCTCTCTGATTTACAACTTCATTCTTGGTTGGGTCCCCAGTAGCCTCAGTCTTTGATTGTCCCAGGTTCAAGCCCAGAAGGAAGAAGAGCATTGCTCTCCAAATAGTTTCAGCATAGGTCTCAAGATTAGCTTTGAACTGTGCTGGTAGAGTCACATGACCACCCCGGAACTAGTAACAGGGAGGATCATTTATATTTGACAGCATGCGTCCTAGCTTAGAAAATACCTCTTACCTGCTGAGAGTTCTAATCAAGTCAGAACGGCATTTAGGCATCAAAAAAGGAAGTTTCCAATTTAAGTGCAATTTGCTAAAATTACCACTGTTTCCTTTTCCCCTTTAAACGCAAATAGAAATGGCCTAATGAAAAAATTAGAGACAGTAAAGTCAGAAAGCCATGTGTCCAAATCCAGGCTCCACCACTGAGGAGCATGGAATGGACAAGTTACTTAACCTCTCTTGGGCTCAGTATTCCCACCCCTAGAAGGTGGTTAATGATACCTGAGTGGATTAAATGAAATAATTTGGTAAGTCACTTGATGCTTACTTAGCATATTGGTAGGTACAGAGCAAATAGGAGTTCCCATTTCTGAAATAATATGAAAATACACATACACTTATTTATCCAAAAGATATTGATTGATTGATTGATTGATTGATTTTAGAAAGAGCACCTGCAAGTGAGGGGGGAGGAGCAGAGGGAGAGAATCTTAGGCAGTCTTCAAGCCTAGCACAGGGTCAGACACAGGCCTCAAGCTCACAACCCTGAGATCCTGACCTGAGCCAAAAATCAGGAGTCAGACACTTAGCCAACTGACCCACCCAGGTGCCCCTATCCAAAAGATATTTAAACTATAGATCATCAGATGTAGAAGTGACTGTCCCTCATTCACCACTGACTTCTGACTAGCTTCACTTCTGGGAGGTCTGCAAGGATTAACTGCTTGAAATGATGTCTTCTTCCAGATCTATGAGATGATGCTGGTAAGACATGGCTTTATGATTGTTGGAGACCCCATGGGTGGCAAGACCTGTGCTTATAAAGTGTTGGCTGCAGCTTTGGATGATTTATATGAAGGTAAATCTCACATCCCTGGCTTCCGAGGAGCACAGGAGTCCCCAGTAGGTTGGCTGGCTCCGTGGAGATAATGCCAGACTCTTAGTCCTTGCCATCCTTGGATTGTGACGTCGGAGCCAGAAATAGAAGCTGGCATACAGATGTCTGCAGGCAGAAAATAAAGGTGGGGGGTGGGGGAGCGTCTAACAGGGATTTTATGTGCATGTCATTAAGTGGAGGAATTTTCTTGAATTTCTCAAATGCTGAATAGTGGCTTCTCCAAAGGCTTTCCTATGAGAAACTCCTGCCACTGTCCTGACCAGATTCTTCTGAAAGCCAATACTGCATGGTTTCTTTGAACTTGGACAAATAACTAAATCTCTCTTAGCCTCTGTTTTCCCATCTGTGAAATGGGATTGTTGTGAGAATTAAATGAGATTATGTGGGAAAATAACCTGGCATAGTTCCTGCTCAACAAATGGAAGCTACGTGTATTGCCAGAGAAACAATTTTGGGGCTTTTTTCTTTTATAAAAAGCAAGCCTGTGGTGTTTGTTTGTTTGTTTTGTTTGTTCTTAAGATTGATTGATTGATTGATTGATTTTAGAGAGTGAAAGGGAGAGAGAGAACCCCAAGCAGACTCGGCGCTGAGCCTAATGCTAATATCTCAAGACCTTGAGATCTTGAGCCTAATGCTAATGTCTCAAGACCTTGAGATCAGGACCTGAGTTGAAACCAAGTTGAAACCAAGATGCTCAGATGCTCAACCAACTGTGCCAGCCAGGTGCCCCACAAGCCTGTGGTTTTGAAAGGCAATACCTTCTCTTTCTACATTCCCTTCTTATACTTCATCTTAACATGTTTTTCTAATAATATTTGTTGATTTACTGTTGAATTTTTACAGTTTTTTGTTTTGGAGACTAACTTGGCCCTAGTAACTAATTAGGGCATTTCAAACTTAATATTCTGGTCATTTGAACCCAGTTTAAGAAACTAAACAGAGAAAAGAGGCTACCCCATTGGTTTTGCCTTGGGATTCTGCAGAAATGGTTCTTTCTTTAATTCATGGCCCAGGCACTCCACCTTTTCCTTACTTTGAAGGATCATTAAAAAGTCTGGTTATTTTGTGGTCTGTTACCATATGCACCAAATGTGCTACCTGTCAGCCTGTGCCACCTATCAGCCTGTGTTGGATCAAAAATACGAATATAGTTCTGGATGACAATGGTGTGAATGTCTCGGGCCACTTGCCGAACAGCTAAAGAAGAGGTTTCAGGGCTTTACTTCAGTCCTTCAGATAGAGGAAAAGATTCTATTTTCCAGAATCTTTTAAATGTTAGCTGTTTCCTCATCACAAGTCAAAGCCAAGTTTCTTAGGGTAGCTGTGAGAGCCAGGTACATAAAGACACCTGGTAGCATGGACCTCTCTCCATTACTGCTTGAGTTCATTTAGGCTCAGGCATATTTCTTTGGATCTGACCAGCACATTTGCCCTGTTTGAAATGAGACTCAGAAGAAAATATGATGAGAAACTAATGGGCAAAAGAACCTAACAATTTAAGTCATTGCCCACCCAGATATCGTAATCTTTGTAAGGACTGAGTACAAATTTTATAAGGACTCTCTTTGGAGGACATATTCATGAAGGTTGGTTGGTCTTCGAGGTGACTTTATCTCTTATTTAATGTTCTGGTCTCAATAGAGCCTTTGTAACTCATTTTGGACTTTCTTGCCCAGCCAAACAGATGGACGAATTTGCTGTAGAGTATGAGATCATCAACCCCAAGGCCATCACCATGGGGCAGCTCTATGGGTGCTTTGACCAAGTGAGCCATGAATGGACAGACGGTATCCTTGCCAATACTTTCCGGGAGCAAGCGTCTTCAGTATCTGATGAACGCAAGTGGATTATATTTGACGGGCCAGTAGATGCTGTTTGGATCGAAAATATGAATACAGTTCTGGATGACAATAAAAAGGTACTACTGAATCTCCTATCAATTTTACATAGGTAAGGTATAAATCCTCTTATTCAAGTGAGTAATTAACCAAAACTATATAATACATACATTTATTAAACAAAGAATAAATGCCCCACAAGAAGGTAACAGCGTATGAGTTATGCTTCCATTTGTACTTGTAGTGGGTAAGCTATGTGTGTTTAGGGATAAGTTTGCATCATGGTTAAAAGCCTTGGTATTGGCATCTTATTGGACCACTAGCTCTTGTATTGAGCTGTTGTATTGGGCAAGTCACTAACTTCTCTGAACCTCAATTATCTCATTTGTAAAAAGGTAGTAATAAAACAGGGATATTGGCAATTAACCAAGTAGCATATACATAGTGCCTGATATATGAAATGGATGTTGGTTATACATTTCTGTGTCCTTAGGGACTTAAGACAAACATTTACTCTGTTGATGATATTATGGATTATAAACTTTGGAAGGGCTTAATTGGGTTCAGCTAATCATTGTGATATCAGTGAGGGCAGCCATGGCGCAGGATCCACACCCAAGGGGGCTTCCTCCCTCGGTGCCTGAGGACTCATTCCTCATTGGCATATCTCTCTCTGTCTCTTTCTCCTCAGATAGTATCATCCTCCAGGCCTTTCCAGTTGGCTGGGGTGTCTCACTTAGTGATCTTGGAGTAGTCCACTTCTTACATGGTGGTTAACTTTTCCAAAAGCCAGGAAGTGACAGCTTGCAGGAAATTGAGAGCTGTGCTTCGAACTAGCATAGCCTCACTTTTTCTCAATTCCATGAGTCCAAGAAGTCACAGGGGCTGCCCAGATTCAAGGGAGTGGGGAAAGAGGCTCCACGTCTTGATGGAGGAGGGCAAGGCCACTTGGCAGAAGCACACCCGGGATGGAAGCTATCACTGCAGCAGTCTTTGGAAAAAACATTCTGCCACCGTAAGCATAGCGCCTAAAGAGCTTGGACCCCCAACCCGACAGCCTGGTTTCAACCCCTACACTGCCACTTGCCAGCTGAAATGAACCCAGGCAAGCTATGTGCCTCCATGTATTTGCACCACTTTCTATAGGGACATACCTACTAAACACTAGGACTTCAGATGGACTTTCCTTCCATTCCAGAAGGATTTGTGGAGATGTCTTTGTCCTTCTAGGCCTGCACTAGTCCATGACGGATTCCAGAAGGAGTCTCTCATGGGAAACAAGCAAATAAAACAGGAAGAAGGTGCACAGTTAAGTTCTATGTGAAAAACTGAGTGAGAGTAGAGTAAGAGACACTGAGTAAGGTTCATCATCTGTAAAATGGGGAATATAGTGTTAATCAGGAAGATGAGATAAGTTAATATTCGCAAGCTGCTTCCAATGGCACCCGGCATAGGACAAGCATTATCTTACTGTAGGCTAAAATAAAGTAAAATTTGTCACCATTTTAAGGAAGAGTTTCTACACTGAATATACATGATTATCAAATCAAAATATACTTTCCTACTGCATTAAAATTTCACAGGACTATGAGTGAGTCATGCTCAACAATGGAAGGCCTAATTATCCAAATTACATACACACACTAATTATAACACATGTGTGATTTTGATTACATAACATAGAAATACAAAGGTTTTATTACATGATCTAGGCTATGTTATATAAACTAATTGTACAAATGTACTTGTTGGTCTTGAGATAAGTATAAAGAGTCATGGGGTGCCTGGGTGGCTCAGTGGGTTAAAGCCTCTGCCTTCAGCTCAGGTCATGATCTCAGGGTCCTGGGATCTAGCCCCACATCAGGCTTTCTGCTCAGCAGGGAGCCTGCTTTCCCTTCCTCTCTCTGCCTGCCTCTCTGACTACTTGTGATCTCTGTCTGTCAAATAAATAAATAAAATCTTTAAAAAAAAAAAAGTGTAGGAGAGAACGAGAAGGAAGGAGAGAAAATGGCGTCCACGGATTACAGTACATACAGCCAAGCTGCAGCCCAGCAGGGCTACAGTGCATACACCGCCCAACCCACTCAAGGATATGCACAGACCACCCAGGCATATGGGCAGCAAAGTTATGGAACCTATGGACAGCCCACTGATGTCAGCTATACCCAAGCTCAGACCACTGCTACCTATGGGCAGACCGCCTATGCAACTTCTTATGGACAGCCTCCTGCTGGTTATACTACTCCAACTGCCCCCCAGGCATACAGCCAGCCTGTCCAGGGTTATGGCACTGGTGCTTACGATACCACCACTGCTACGGTCACTACCACCCAGGCCTCCTATGCAGCTCAGTCTGCTTACGGCACTCAACCTGCTTACCCAGCCTATGGGCAGCAGCCGGCAGCCACCGCACCTGCAAGACCGCAGGATGGTAACAAACCCGCTGAGACTAGTCAACCTCAATCTAGCACAGGGGGTTACAACCAGCCCAGCCTAGGATATGGACAGAGTAACTACAGTTATCCCCAGGTACCTGGGAGCTACCCCATGCAGCCAGTCACGGCACCACCATCTTATCCTCCTACCAGCTACTCCTCTACACAGCCGACTAGTTATGATCAGAGCAGTTACTCTCAGCAGAACACCTATGGGCAGCCGAGCAGCTATGGACAGCAGAGTAGCTATGGTCAACAAAGCAGCTATGGGCAGCAGCCGCCCACTAGTTATCCCCCCCAAACTGGATCCTACAGCCAGGCTCCAAGTCAATATAGCCAACAGAGCAGCAGCTACGGGCAGCAGAGTTCATTCCGACAGGACCACCCCAGTAGCATGGGTGTTTATGGGCAGGAGTCTGGAGGATTTTCCGGACCAGGAGAAAACCGGAGCATGAGTGGCCCTGATAACCGGGGCAGGGGAAGAGGGGGATTTGATTGTGGAGGCATGAGCAGAGGTGGGCGGGGAGGAGGACGCGGTGGAATGGGCGCTGGAGAGCGAGGTGGCTTCAATAAGCCTGGTGGACCCATGGATGAAGGACCAGATCTTGATCTAGGCCCACCTGTAGATCCAGATGAAGATTCTGACCACAGTGCAATTTATGTGCAAGGCTTAAATGACAATGTGACTTTAGATGATCTGGCTGACTTTTTTAAGCAGTGTGGAGTTGTTAAGATGAACAAGAGAACCGGACAACCCATGATTCACATCTACTTGGACAAGGAAACAGGAAAGCCCAAAGGTGACGCTACAGTGTCCTATGAAGACCCACCAACTGCCAAGGCCGCTGTGGAGTGGTTTAATGGGAAAGATTTTCAAGGGAGCAAACTTAAGGTGTCTCTTGCTCGGAAGAAGCCTCCAATGAACAGCCTGCGGGGTGGCATGCCGCCCCGTGAGGGCAGAGGGATGCCGCCGCCCCTCCGTGCAGGTCCAGGGGGCCCAGGAGGTCCTGGGGGCCCCATGGGTCGCATGGGAGGCCGTGGAGGAGATAGAGGTGGCTTTCTCCCAAGAGGGCCCCGGGGTTCCCGAGGGAACCCATCCGGAGGAGGAAATGTCCAGCACCGAGCTGGAGACTGGCAGTGCCCCAATCCGGGTTGTGGAAACCAGAACTTTGCCTGGAGAACAGAATGCAACCAGTGTAAGGCCCCGAAGCCTGAAGGCTTCCTTCCACCACCCTTTCCACCTCCTGGCGGTGACCGTGGCAGAGGTGGCCCTGGTGGAATGCGGGGCGGAAGAGGCGGCCTCATGGACCGCGGTGGTCCCAGTGGGATGTTCAGAGGTGGCCGTGGTGGAGACAGAGGGGGCTTCCGTGGTGGCCGGGGCATGGACCGAGGCGGTTTTGGTGGAGGAAGACGGGGTGGCCCCGGCGGACCCCCTGGACCTTTGATGGAACAGATGGGAGGAAGAAGAGGCGGGCGCGGAGGACCTGGAAAAATGGATAAAGGCGAGCACCGTCAGGAACGCAGAGACCGGCCCTACTAGACGCAGAGACCCCGCAGAGCTGCATTGACTACCAGATTTATTTTTTAAACCAGAAAATGTTTTAAATTTATAATTCCATATTTATAATGTTGGCCACAACATTATGATTATTCCTTGTCTGTACTTTAGTATTTTTCACCATTTGTGAAGAAACATTAAAACAAGTTAAATGGTAGTGTGCCGAGTTTTTTTTTTTTCCTTCTTTTAAAGATGGTTGTTTAACTAAGACTAAATAATGGGAACCCCTTGTGAGCATGCTCAGTATCATTGTGGAGAACCAAGAGGGCCTCTAACTGTAACAATGTTCATGGTTGTGATGTTTGTTTTTTTTTTTTTTTAAATAAAATTCCAAATGTTTATAAACAGTCAAAAAAAAAAAAAAGTGTAAAGAGTCATGATCAGGGAATTTCCTGATGACTCTTCTCTTCCGTGGGTGTAAGTCAAACTACTATCAGAGATATGGGTGTCTTTTACTTTTCTTGATATTCAGAGTTGACACTGCTGGTGGTATCAGGCCCATAAGAGCTATGACCTTCCTGGAGACACATGTAGTGGCCTGTTTCCAGGAGTGTTTTATGTAGGCTAGGTAATGTACAAGGGAATTTTTAAGCACATCTTTGGGTGAGCAGCAGGGAATGATGAGGTTTTCTCTTTGCCCCTGAAAGACTAAAGCTTCAAGCAACCCTATGTCTTAACCATCTCACTAGAACCCATGCTGTCAAATGGAAAGCAGTACCACTAATTTTGTACATACACTGAGGCTGCCCCACGTGTTTGCACTACTTTCTTTCAGGACATACCTACTAAATGCTAGGACTTCTGGTGGCCTTTCTTTCCATTGCAGAAAGGACTTGTGGAGATATTTTTGTCCTTCTAGGCCTGCATTAGTCCATGACAGGTTCCAGAAGGTGTCTCTCATGGGAAACAAGCAAATAAAACAGGAAGAAGGTGTGCAGTTAAGTTCTATGTGAAAAACTAAGTAAGAACCTTGAGACTTGCCATAGTCTGATAACCTTGATCTTCTATCTAAGGCTGCAATTCAGTGACTCTCTGACCTCCCTATTTATTTATTTTAATTTTGTGGGGGAGGTTCTTTTTTTTTTTTTTGGTGGTTTTTCTTTTTCATTTCTTTGGTTTTTTGGATTTTTTTTTTTTTTTAGAGAGCATGCATGTTTGAGCAGGTTTGGGAGGTGCAGAGGGAAAGAGAGAATCCCAAGCAGGCTGCCTGCCCAGCGTGGAGATCATGACCTGAGCTGAAGTCAAGAGCCAGGTGCTTGGGTCATCTGGGTGGCTCAGCACCACATTGGGCTCCCTGCTCAGTGGGTCTACTACTGTCTCTCCTTCCCACTCAGGCTCTCTCTTGCTATCTCTGTCTGTCTCCCTCTCAAATAAAATCTTTAAAAAGAGAAAGAGAGAAAGAGTCAGACACTGAACTGACTCAACCATCCAAGTGCCTGCCAAACCCCCCTATTTAAAATCACAACTCACCCAACCCTGGCTGAACATTCTCCAGCCTCCTCTTCTATTTAATTTGTCTCCAAAGCACTTTCATCATTTTATATGCTGTATGTTTTGTTTATCATCTGTCATCTGTTTCTTCCCAGCAGACTGTAAATCCCAAGAGCACAGGGATTTTTGTCTGCTTGATTCCCCGCACCTGCCCCTGACGCATAGTTGGTGCTCAAGAAATATTTGTTGAATGAATTTGAACCATCTCTGTCTGCACTGAGGCCTTTCACTTGGGGATGGAATTTAACCTCTTTGCCTGACCTCCCCACCTCTGCTTTGCGCTTTCAGCTGTGTTTAATGAGTGGAGAGATTATCCAGATGAGCCCCAAGATGAGTCTGATCTTTGAGCCAGCAGACTTGGAGCAGGCCTCTCCGGCCACTGTGAGCAGGTTAGTCGGTCTTGCCCTGGCACCCTGAGGGAACATGTGCCTTCACTGAACCCAAAAACCCACAAATGTGATTAAGCCCTAGCAGATCACCTACAATATTTGTTGTCCCCACAATTTATCCTAAAAGCAGTCTGCAGTCCACAGTGCTAGTAGAAGTCTAAAATCAGGCAAGCACTTCAGAAAGGAATCGAACATTATTTCCTAAGATTGAAACTTCATATGCCTCATGACCAGCAATTCTACTTCTAAGAAATTTTTGCTCACCTACAACAAAATTCCTATATGAGAATTTTCCAAGTGGCATACTTAACAATAACAAACACTGGGAAACAACCTAAATGCCCATTAACAGGAGTGAATTCATGTGTAATACAGTCACAAATTGTGTTTTTTTATATTTTATTTTATTCTATTTTATTTTCATCACAGTAAGCTTACTCTCTAATCCCCATCACCTATCTTAGCCATCCCTCACCAACCTCCCCTCTGGTAACCATCACTTTGTTCTCTATAGTTAAGAGTCTATTTCTTGATTTGCCTCTCTCTTGCATTTTCTTTTTTCCTTTGCTCATTTGTTTCTTAAATTCCACATATGAGTGAAATCATATTGTCTTTGTCTTTCTCTATTAGTGTAATATTCACTAATATTAGTGTAATATTCTCTAGCTCTATCCATGTTGTTGCAAATGGCAGGATTTCATTCTTTTCATGGCAGAGTAATATTCCATTGTATAGATATATCACATTCGTTATCCATTTATCTGTAGGTTGCTTCCATGATATGGCTATTGTAAATAATGCTGCAATAAACATAGGGGTGCATATACCCCTTTGAATGAGTGTTCTGTAGCAAATTGTAATATTTATATATCACTCAAAATAAATGAGTTGTATTGACATAGGACTCTATGGATAAATCTTATTAAATATGTTAAGTATAAAATCTCAGCAATATTATATATTAAGTAAGCCCACAATATTACATACAACATAGTGTCTCCCTTTAAACCTCTAAAAACAACTAAAATAAATGCATATACATTTTAGGAACATATAGAAATGTTATAAAACTATGTAAGAAAGAAAGAAATCAAGAGACGGATAACCATGAGATCCAAGATAACTGTGTTATCCAAGGTAACTGTTTCCCCTGTGGGGAAAGCCAGGGGTATAGGATAAGGGAGACCATCAGGGTTAGATGAAGGTTATTGTCAAAATCCTAGCTTCTGTCTGGGAGGTGAGTTTATGGGCACTCACTACATTATTGAAAACAGTTAGCTAAGAAAGGCCATACATGGGCTAATGATGGTATGCCAAAGATGATCATTATTCTAATCCTGTGCACCTGAAGTTCATAAAAAAAAGTAAAAATCAGTCCACATTCCAAAAAGCAATGTCAAGGAGTAGAAAGAATATTGGCAAGTTAGACCAACTTGGACTCCCACTCTGGCCATTGCCATTATCTAGCTATGTTACCTCTTCCAAGGCTCTCAGCCTCTCTGAGCCACACACTCCTCATATCTAAAAACGTGACCATTAAGAAGAATATTGAGAGATAAAGGCCATTAGGACTTAGCATAGTGCTTGACATGCAGTAGGTACTCAATGAATAGCAGCCATATTAGTAACAAACAAGGAAACACCTAGATGTAACAGAATGGGGGAAAAAATGTACTACGTAAAATATCAGTACATGCTAATGGTAATGTTAATAATTTCTATGGATTAAGAGTTTTCTATGTCCTAGAAATGGTGCTGAATTGCGGCACCTGGGTGGCTCAGTGGGTTAAAGCCTCTGCTTTCGGCTCAGGTCATGATCCCAGGGTCCTGGGATCGAGCCCCGCATCGGGCTCTCTGCTCAGCAGGGAGCCTGCTTCCTCCTCTCTCTGTCTGCCTCTCTGCCTACTTGTGATCTCTGTCTGTCAAGTAAATAAATAAAATCTTTAAAAAAAAAAAATGGTGCTGAATTATTTACTAGCATTTTCGTATGTAACCACTACAAGAGCCTTATGAACTATACATTTTTTTTCTGTTCTGTTTTGTTTTGTTTTTTAAAGATTTTATTTATCTAACACAGAGGGGCAGGGAACACAAGAGGGGGAGTAGGAGTGGGAGAAGCAGGCTCCCCGCTGAGCAAGGAGCCTGATGTAGGACTTGATTCCAGGACACTGGGATCATGACCTCAGCCAAAGGCAGATGTCTAATGACTGAGCCACCCAGGTACCCTGAACTATGTGTTTTTTTATATTTCTTGATTTATGACAAGGACGTAGACTTTCAGGGACAGTAAAGAAACCTTGTCCAAGGGTACTCTGATAGTAGAATCTAGGGCTGGGATTTAAATCCAAGTCTCTCTAACTCCCAAGCCCCAGCTGTCATCCCTGGTCTCCATCCTTTCCTGACGAAATTTGGGCACCTTCCCTTTGGAGTGGAACTGGTGGGGGTCCGTGCCCCAACCCAGACTCCAGCCCCTTCCCTTAGCAGGACTGCCTCCATTTACCTCACCCCTGTGTGCTTGGGAACTCGGGTGTGGACTGAGCTGGTCCTTTCTTTGTGCCTGCCAGGTGTGGGATGATCTACATGGAGCCCCATCAACTAGGCTGGAAGCCCTTGAAGGACTCATACATGGACACCCTGCCTGCCAGCCTCACTGAGGAGCACAAGGAACTGGTGAGACCATCATGTTCCTCTCCTTCCCCTCCCTCTCTGTCTCCATACTCCTCATTCCTAATTCACCTTCCTAATTCCAGGATGCAAGAAGGGGCAGGGAATTCCCTGCCTGTCTCTAGTTATCATCCTTCCTGGCTGCCTGACAGTTTTCCAGCTTTCTTCTCCCTGTGGCAGGAATGGGATAGTATGGTCAGTTTCTCCTTCTACCTTCTCCGTCCCTCCCTGTCTCCCCAGTGGAGAATTCTGATGCTAGAGAAACATTCGACGTGTTGGATGGAATGGCACACCTCTCCCCATTGCCCTACTTGTGGAAATGTCTCTAGAAGTTGCTCTAGAGGTAGGCCGATTAGAAGGAGCTGTCTTCTGCTCCGTACTGCCACTCCCCATCCTGGTGACCTCAGCTTCATGCCTCCCATTGCTGCGGAGCTGGAACCGGTTTAGAAAAGTTGTATTACACGTACGAAGAGTTTCTGCCCCCTTCTTCCCTTCCTAAAAGAGGGGTGAACATTCAGGTTAGGTGAGTACCTGAGCACAGTCTCGGACTAGAGAAGCAGGAAGGGAGAACTCAGGCTTTTGGTGCCTCTAGTCCTCCCTGTGTTAGTAAATAAAGTTCCTTAGGAAGGTTTCCCATTGAAGAAGCCAAGAAAGGATGAGTTGGGTTCTCTTCCCACTGCAGAAGCATTCTGGTGAGCTATGTAGGAAGGCCCTGTTCCTGTCCCATTTATATGCATCTACAGTGAGTATAATCACATACATTTATATGCACATCCAGAGACATCTATGCACCTGCACCGGAACCCTTCAGGGACTCCTCGGTGTCCTTAGCTCAAAGTCTAACTTTTTTTTTTTTTTTTTAAGATTTTATTTGAGGGACTCCTGGGTGGCTCAGTCAGTTACGTGTCTGCCTTCAGCTCAGGCCATGATCCCAGGGTTCTGGGGCCGAGCCCTGTGTCGGGCTCCTTGGTCAGTGGACAGTCTGCTTCTCCCACTTTTCTCCTCCCCCCAGCTTGTGCACGCTCTCTCTCTCGCTCGCTCTCAAGAGAGGCAGAGGGAGAGAAAGAAAGAGGCAGACTCTGACGGAGGGCTTCATCCCACAATCCTCAGATCATAACCCTAGCCAAAATCAAGAGCCAGATGCCACCCACCTGTGCCACCCAGGTGCCCCTTAAAGTCTAACTTCTTATCAGGGCATCTGAGGCTGGCATCTGGCCCTGCTCACCTTTCCAACCTCATCTCCTACCTTCTTCCTCAGCTCATTACCCTGCAGCCCTTGTGTTTTGTTCCATTCCTGGAAGACCCCAAGTTTCATCACCTCAAGGCTTTTGCACCTTTTCTTACTCTTCCTGAAAATGTTTCCTATTTTATCGTGTGAGGGATGATCCAGGTCTCAACATAAAGGCCTCCTCCTCTAAGAAGCCTTCCCTGACCCCCATATTAAACCCTTCCTGTTACTCCCCGTTGTAAAACCTTTGTTTCCTGCTAGTACTTGACATGACTTGTAAGTATTTTATTTATTTCCTTGCTTGTTTAGTTACTTGTCTCCCTGGCCCCTCAGTAATCTCCACAAGGGTAGGAGGGACCTTATCTATCTTGTCAGTTGTTTATCCTCAGCACCTACAACACTGCAGTTAGCAGATGCTCAATAAATATTTGTTGGCTGGATGCATATACCATATCCATGTACACATGTGTATTTACATACACATTAATGTGTCTATTTATAATACAGATATACATCCACATATATACACATCTATTCATGTATTTATTTAGTGATGACCTGCCTATTTCCAAAAACATGACTTAAGATAAATTTTCAGTGACAGCCACAAATATGGTATAACAAAAATGAAAAAAAAAAAAACCTCAAATAAGAGGAGAAAGAAGGAATTTTTTTCTAAAAAGAGTAGCTGGGGAAGGGAGCAGAGACAAGAATCATTATACCCCCAAGTTAGTACATACAGAGAATTACTGAAAATGAGCCCTGAACGTAGCTCTGCCCTTCCTGTGGCCACTTTATACAGGAGTCCAGCCTCAAAAATGCACAAGAGTCATTTGAAAATCTTTTGGAATTCCTAAGGATTTTTGTACAAGCAAGTCAGATACTCAGTCTGGGCCCTAAAATTTTTTGTGCATCTTGTAGCTGACCCACAGTAGCTCCAAGCCTCTCTGAATATCCAGCTCTGGGCAGTGAAATGGAAGGGATGGGCATGGCCTATGGGAGTCAGAGTCAGAGGCCTCCGTGCCCCTTGTCTTTCCCCCGATATACTGACACTCAAAAATAACCAGCAACCTTACCAGCAACTCCAGCCTTCCAGAGGGGTACCCAGCCCTTAGTCTTAAACTCATTTTTTTTTTTTTTATAACATCTCTTCAAATTTCATTTCTACCTTCAGGTCAATGACATGTTCATGTGGCTTGTCCAGCCCTGCCTGGAATTTATTCGCCTTCAGTGTAAATTTGTGGTCCAAACATCTCCTATCCACCTTGTCTTCTCAATGATGAGACTGTATTCCTCCCTGTTTGGTACGTGCTACCTACAATTCTTAAGCCAAATGAAGGTGGGTAGGTGCGGGATATTTCTTCTGCTCCCATTCCTTCGATTCCCCTCACCTTCATGGGTCACAATGAGACCAGAATTTTAGTCTAGAACAAGCAAGCATTTGGAGTTTAGATAAAAAAGTTTAGTGGAAAGAGTCCATGGGTTTTGGCTTTACCCTTAATCTTGGATTGATTTCTTGGGTATTTTTATGCACTTTACTCCATCCTTTCTCATGTTAGGTTCCTCATCCACACAAAGGGAATAACAGTTTCTATCCCTCTTTACCTAACTAAAATATCCTGGAGGGAAATGCATTTAGATGATACATGAGAATGTGTCTGAGCAAAAAAGGATCCCCCCAAAAAATGAGACTGCGAATTTTCCCATGCTAAAGAAACTGACAAAAAACGGTGTAACGTGGTTACATTCTTTTTTTTTTTTTTAAGATTTTATTTATTTATTTGACAGAGAGAAATCACAAGTAGATGGAGGCAGAGAGAGAGAGAGAGAGAGAGGGAAGCAGGCTCCCTGCCGAGCAGAGAGCCCGATGTGGGACTCGATCCCAGGACCCTGAGATCATGACCTGAGCCGAAGGCAGCGGCTTAATCCACTGAGCCACCCAGGCGCCCACATGGTTACATTCTTAAGAGAACTGATCATATCAGTATACAAAACTAAGGACCCTTCTTTCAGACATGAGAAGTGCAATAAATCATGGACCATTTGTTTAACGGACCTAGAGAAGTTCTCTGTAATGATCTCATATAAATCAAATTTTGTTGAATTCTGTAGAAAATGACCAAAGATGTGTCAATTTGGAGAACTTTTTATTGGGTGCCATTTCTTGCTCAAGATGGCACATAATTCAAATTCAAGGTGGATCTTCCTACGACTCCTGTTACATGGACATTTTCTCAGCTCATTTCTTCCAAAAGCATTACAGGTGCAGATAAAAAAATACAACATGGTGAACAGTTGAATGGAGACTTTCTTTGGCTAAATGTTATGTGATTTTTCTGAAGTTAAAATTATAGGAATTACATGCAATTGTTTCAAAAGCACACTAACTTTATATGGTGCCAGATATTTGCATCATTAGTTGTAAATTTTGAGTATTTTCTCAAGCTCTGTTTCCTGTTCTTGTGTAGTATCTCCTCCAGGAAAGAAGGCATCTCATGAAATAACGGACTCATTGTCCCCAACACTGAGTGACCTAATCTCTTGCCTTCCCAAATATATAGCCATGAGTCCTTAACGGGAGTGCTGAAAGACACACAACAACTAAATACTGGGGACTGGGTTTGAATGCACACGTACCTAATTTCAGAGCCCTAACTTTTATTCTGTCAGTGCTAAAATGCAAGAGAATGGTAACTATGATCAACAAGGCCTTGAGATAAGGAATAATAAATAACGTTTTTAGCCTTGCAAAAAAAATTGCTAAAAGACTATATTGAGTCACATAGCTCTTCACCTAGCCTTTTTTAACGTTAACATCTTATATAACTAAGGCACAATGATCAGAATAAGAAACTTAACATTGATAATATATACTATTAACTATACCACAGACTTTATTTGAATTTCACCAATTTTTCCTCAAATGTCCTTTTTCTGTTCCAGGGGGTCACATTTTTTTTTTTAATTGTTGCATCTTGTTCATCTCTTTTAATCTGTGACAGTTCTTCAGCCTTTCCTTGTCTTTTCTTTTCTTCTCTTTTTTTTTTTTTTTTTTTGACTCTACCCCCATGGGGCCTCATGACCCTGAGAACAAGATCACATGCTTCACGGACTGAACCAGCTGGGTGCCCCTTTCCTAG